>NW_022681473.1:2810954-3225954 GCF_009764315.1 Trachypithecus francoisi | reverse complement strand
TGAGTACACACGGACACAAAGGAGAACAACAGAGGATGGCGCCCCCTTGAGGGCGGAGGATGGGAGGAGGGTGAGGCTCAAAAAACTACCGATTGAGTACTATGCTTACTACCCGGATGATGGAAAAATCTGTACCCCAAGCCCCTGCGACATGCAATTTACCCATGTACACATATATATACACACGCACACATACACACACACACACACACACACACACACATATATATACACACACATACACATACCCATATATATATTTGGAAGAAAATCGCGAACTACTTTTCATTTACCAGGTGGCCACACACAATGCACGGTTGGGTCTTCCCCTTAATAAACATACCCAGATAAAGAAAATGTGGTACATACACACCATGGAGTACTACGCAGCCATAAAAAGGAATTAGATCAGGTCCTTTGTAGGGACATGGATGGAGCTGGAAGCCATTATCCTCAGCAAACTAACACAGGAACAGAAAACCAAACACTACATGTTCTCACTTATCAGGGGGAGCTGAACAACAAGAACACACGGACACAAGGAGGGGAACATCACACCCTGGAGGCTATCGGGGGTGGGGTGGGGGAAGGGAGAGCATCAGGACAAATAGCTAATGCATGTGGGGCTTAATAACAAGGTGATGGGTTGATAGGTGCAACAAACCACCATGGCACACGTTTACCTACGTAACAAACCTGCACGTCCTGCACACGTACCCAGGAGTTTATAATTAAAATTTAAATTAAAAAAAAAAAACCTTGGTTTAAATGTGACCTTGCTGGTCTGTGTTAGCCACGTTACAGAAACCCAGCCCTCTCCTGAGGGTTCTGCCAGGACCCCCGACTCCAGGACTTTGCACCTGCTTTTGAGCACAAGCCCACAGAAATTACTGAATTCCAGGTGCTTTTAGAATGGAACAAGATCACAGAACTAATTTGGTTCCATTTTCACCTACAAGGAAACCCTTCTTAGTAGACAGAGGAAGAGGTAAAAAGTAGCATCAAGAGAAAACCTAAAGCGGCGAACTTTCACTCACGAGAAACTTAAAACTCCCAGAGCACACCCTCATATGATTCTCCAAACACCGGGAGGCACTCACCTCCCCTCTCACCTTTGCAATCCCCAGGTGAAGAGGCAGCACCTGTCGGAGTGATTCTCAAGGGGGTTTGTGTTTATTCAGCAATTGTTGGTCTTGCTCGGGGATGTTCTCATTTCCTATTTAAAAAAAAAAAAAAGATTCTGAAAGACTTGAACAGTGAAAACATCCAGGCCAAACCAGAGCTACTGAAACAAAGAACTGTTTGAAAATCATCTATAATGCAACCCACCCACAACCCTTCTGCTCTTTTCATTAGAGAATGGATTGTTCCATATAACTGAATAATCTGGTTAACAAAATCTAGGTAGAGCAGGATGTTTGTTTGTTTGTTGAGATGGTGGAGTCTTGCTTTGTCACCCAGGCTGGAGCGCAGTAGCGCGATCTCGGCTCACCGCAAGCTCCGCCTCCCGGGTTCACGCGCGATCTCGGCTCATTGCAAGCTCCACCTCCGCCTCCGGGGTTCACGCCATTCTCCTGCCTCTGGCTATCGAGTAGCTCGGACTACAGACGCCTGCCACCACACCCAGCTATGTGTGTGTGTGTGTGTGTGTGTGTGTGTGTGTGTGTTTTTAGTAGAGACAGGGTTTCACCATGTCAGCCAGGATGGTCTCGATCTCCTGACCTCAGGATCCGCCCACCTCGGCCTCCCAAAGTGCTGCGATTACAGGCTTGAGCCACCGCACATGGCTGAGCAGGATGTTTTTAAATGCACCAAGATCTCTAAAGGGCGTTACAAACCTTCCTGCCTTCCTGAGCAGGGATGCTGAGTGTCAGGTGGCCTCTTCTGGGTGGCTCAGGCCATCATCATGCACAATAATGGCTCTGTGCTGCAACACAGCCATGACCTCAGGGTCCCCGCCCTGTGCGGGCATCAGCCCCTGGCAGCAGTGGCCCCAGAATATTACCTTTTTGCTTTTATGCTCGTGTTTCTACTTTATCTATATCCATCCTTTTGGTTGTTTTGGAGTGTGTGACCTTCCAGGGATCTGTCCTGCCAAGGACAACAGAGGCCCTAAGACGTTTGCCGGGATGGTTGAGAAACTGGGAGGCTGAAGAGAGAGCTCAAAGTATGGGGCATCCCTGCCCTCAGCTCTGAGCAGGGGAGGCCTGGGAGGTCTCTTGGGGATACAGGAGCTGTAGCCGCACACGTGGAGCAGGCAGGAGGGTCCAGGTCGTCTGGCTGGGAGGAGGCAAGGGCAGAGGAAGGTGCAGCTCACTTATGTGGGTGGGACATTCACCTGGGCTGAAACCACAGTACCAGGCAGCTGTGGAAGGACACGGGGCAGTTCAGCGTGGAGATGCTGCGCATTTCAACCAGACGATTGAGGCTGTGCAAACAGAAGGTAGTCAGGACTGCTGAAGCCCAACGGACAGGCATGAGGGCACTGTCTCTGCCCATTGGGAGGTGAACGCAGGGGGCCTCCATGGAGTTGTTCACTTGAAAACAAATTTGAGATGCAATTTTGCTATGTTGCCCAGGCCGCGCACAAACTCCTGGCCTCAAGCGATTCTCCTGCCTCAGCCTTCCCGCCACCACACCCTGCTGGAGTAGTGGACTTTAACATCCTCACTTCCATATGTCAGGGGCCAGTTCCTAATGCCACCTCCATAAACACCACGTGATGGCCAACCAGATGTTGACTGTTATCACCGGGACTTAACTGGGAAACCCTCTTTTTCCTCCAAATGTGCTGCTCTAGATTCTAAGGGTCTGGAGAACAGAGCTTTGGGACTGTTAGAATTCTATCAGAAAAAAAGAGACAGAAGGCTGTAAGCACCAGTGTGGGCCGGGTGCTGTGGTTCACTTCTGTAATCCCAGCACTTTGGGAGGCCAAGGCAGGAGAATCCCTTGAAGCCAGGAATTCAAAACCAGCCTGGGCAACATAGCAAAACCCTGATTCTACAAAAAATTAAAAAGTTATCTGAGTGTGGTGGCACACACCTGTAGTCCAAGCTACTCAGGAGGCTGAGGCAGGAGGATCCCTTGAGCCCAGGAGTTTGAGGCCAAGGCTGAGGCGGGCAGATTACCTGAGGTCAGGAGTTCAAGACCAGCCTGGCCAACATGGAGAAACTCCATCTCTACTAAAAAATAAAAATAAAAATAATAACCTGGTGTGGTGGCGTGCACCTGTAGTCCCACCTACTCGGGAGGCTGAGGCAGGAGAATCACCTGAACCAGGGAGGTGGAGGTTGCAGTGAGCCAAGATCATGCCATTGCACTCCAGCCTGGGTGACAGAGTAAGACTCCATCTCAAAAATAAAAAAAAGAAAGGAAAGAGTGTGGTTGGAGACAGAACTTACAGCTTCGTGCTTAAGCATGAGGACCCTAGTGCTGGGCAATAAGGATGTTGTTGGCTCTGCGCTTGCTGTGAACTGGACAAAATTGAGACCTGGCACTGCTGTTTCCCCCCTTGTTAAGTGGGAGCAAGCGTGACGCCTACCTAGCTCAGGGAGTCTGAGTCACTGCACAGCAAGGACTGAGATGAGGGCCTTGCCCTTGGTCAGGGGGCAGTAAATGCTGGTCATCACCAGGGGCCTGGGTTTCCAAGCTCCCACTTTTGTCGTTTGCTCAGGGGCTCTGTCCCCCATCAGCTCCTTCTGCATCCACAGGGTCTCGATAAAAAGCCACTGTAGCCACTGCCCTCCCAACAGCACCTCCCTCCAGGACACCCCCTTACAGCTTTCCTGTTGCAGGCCCCTATCCACACCTGTGTTTCTGGTCTCAGCCCAGCCTCATCCTCTGCAGGTGCATTTGCATGAGCTGCCTGGCTCTCTTCCCTTCCTAGTGAAAAGATACCATCTACAGACATGAAATGCATTCATTTCAGGTGCAGAGGGATGACTCACATTTGCCTACTCCTGAGTAACTGGACCAAAGCCTGGAATATTTCATGTGTCCTCAAGGCAGCACCCTGTTCCCTTCCAGCTAGGTTACCCCACCCAGCTCCATGGTCCCTGGAGGTAACCATGCTTCTGTCTTTAATTATAATAGTAAGTCCTTCCTGCCCTTGGCTACCATATAGAGGGACTCACGTGGTACAGTCTCGGGTCTGCTTCCTTCGCTCAAAGTCCCGTATGCAGACTCAGCCATGCTGCTGGAAGTAGCCATTGCTGCTTTCTTGGTTTCTTTCCATTGCCATGCATTTTTCCATTGTGTGGCTGTACTTCAAATTATTCATTCTACTGATGACTGATAATTTGGGCTGTTGCCAACTATTTCTTTTTTTAGCTATTTACAAATAATGCCACTATGAACGTTCTTGCCTATGTCTTCTGGTGAGCATGAAGGTTGCATCCCTGGGAACACTCCCAGGAGTAGGGTTGTTGGCTCACAGGGTACATGAACACTTGGCTTTAAGAGATGCTGCCAAACAATCTCCCCAACGGGTTGTTCCCATGTGCACCCCATCAGCAACTGGAGAACACATCTCTAGAACAGATAGGCTTCTCAGCCTTTTCTTTGCCATGCTGGTGAAGCTGCAGTAGCTCCCGGTGGTTTTAATTTGCATTTACCCGGTAACTAATGATGTTGAGCGTATTTTCACTTGCATTGGTCATTTTGTCAAAGCCTCTTTCTCATCTTAAAAGCATCAGCGTGCCAGTCATTTTCTCCATGATTTGTAAGAACCTCATATTAAGTTGGTGACAAAGTAGCTGCAGTTTTGTCACTGAAATAGCGAAAGCCACTTTTTTTCCTTTTCTTTTGTGGTTAGTGCTTTTTATCATCCTGTTTAAAAATCTTTGCCTAACAAAGATCCTTTTCTTACATATATATATATATATTTTTTTTTTTTTTTTTTTTTTTGAGACAGAGTCTGGCTCTGTCGCCCAGGCTGGAGTGCAGTGGCCGGATCTCAGCTCACTGCAAGCTCCGCCTCCCATGTTTACGCCATTCTCCTGCTTCAGCCTTCCCGGTAGCTGGGACTACAGGTGCCCACCACCTCACCCGGCTAGTTTTATTTTTGTTTTTGGGTTTTTTTTTTTTGTATTTTTTAGTAGAGATGGGGTTTCACCGTGTTAGCCAGGATGGTCTTGATGTCCTGACCTTGTGATCCGCCCGTCTCGGCCTCTCAAAGTACTGGGATTACAGGCTTGAGCCGCCGCGCCCGGCCTTTACATATATTTTTAAAGATTTTATGGGTTTGCTTTTTCCATTAAGATTAATAATCCATTTCAGTTTTGTCAATGATACGAGTTGGAGTCAAAATTCATTTTTCTCCATTTGGGTATCTATATGACTCAAAAATTTTTATTGGTTTTTTAACTGCTAATTTTTTCATTGAAAATATTCTTCATTTCTCACTTGGTTGAAACGGTGCTGTATCACCAGTCTGATATGTAACCAGTAAGTAAACACATCACCAATATGTAAATGTGGCACACCCATTTATTTAGCTCTTCTTTAATTTCAGAAATAATTTGTGGTTTCCAAAATACAGTAAGTCTTCCATATTTTTAATTAAAATTTCATTCTAAGTCTGCTGTGTTTTTGACACAATAAATGTTATTGAAAAATTGATATGATTCCTTTTTTGCAAGAATAGAAATAAACTAGATTTTTGATATGAACCTTGTATCCTGCAACCTCACTAAATTCACTTATTAGTTCTAGTGGCTTTTTTGTAGACTTCTTAGGATTTTCTGCACAACTATTGTGGGGGACTGTCAAGACCACCCTCAGGTCTGATGATTCCCTAAGAAGGCTCAGAAAACTACAGCTTCCAGGGAAAGAACAAAAGTCAACATCAGCAGAGGGAAAAGGTGCATGCGAGTGGAGTCTGAGGGAGACCAGGCATAAGCTTCAAAGGGTCTCTCCCAGTGGGGTCATGCAGGACATGCTTAATTTTCCCAGCAACAAGTTGTGACAATATGTGTGACATGTTATCGATGAGGGAAGCTCATTTGAGATTAAGCAGCCAGGACTTTTCAGGAGTGCTGGCCTTATATCGTATCCAGCCTCTGCTTGGCATGGTCAAAATTCCAGAGTTCCAGAAGGAAAGCAAGTGAACCAAAAGGCATACTATTTGTATCAACAGTTTAGGCACAGTAAGCTACTCGTATCAATTACAGTGGTGAGAACCCTACCCACATCTAAATTCCCAGATGCTACTTAAGGGCCTACCTTGCAGGCAGACCTTTCCAAACAGAGTAGTTAGGGCCTGTTGTGTTAACTCTTTCCTACATAACAATCTTGTGAGTTGTGCTAATTTACTTATTGCTTCCTAATCTATGTCTTTTTAAATTTTTTTCTTGCCTTATTACAATCTCTATGATCTCTAATATCATTTGGAAGACGTGACACTGAACATTCTTGCCATGTTCTTGATCTTATGGGGAGAGAATCCAATATCTCACCATTAAATATGAAGCGAGCTGTAGGTTTTCTATGGATGTCTTAGATCAGATTAACGAAGTTTGATCCCGTATGTATAAGAGTTTTTATCATGAATTAGTGTCCTTTTTCCTCCATCTATTTGATTTAATAAAATGGTTTTTCTTCCTTATTAAGTTAATGTGATTCATCATCAGTTGACTGCCCTGTTCTTTTTGAGAGCTTCATAATATTCTGCCATGTGGATGCACTTAATAAACCAATCACTATTGATTTGCATAACTCGTTCCCAATCTTTTCACGGTTTTTTGCACAGGACACTGCAATGCGCAGCCTTGAACTTGCAGCCATTTTGCACATGGCTGTGATACAACTGTGAGGACACTCCTAACAGTGGGATATGTGGGCATCCGCACGCATCACACCAGGACCCACCACACCCTGGAGATCTTAGTGTATTCCAAGGTACAGAGGGCCATGGTGACCCTCCCTGCAGCTCCCTGCATTCCTTTCCAGGGGGGAACAGCCAAGATGGTTCTGCAGACGCTTTTGCTGCCCTCCCCAGGGTCATCTCCAAGTCTTAAAGGGAAGACAGCTGTTCCTGCCTCTACTCAGCCTCCACAGCAGCATTTCTTATCTGCAAGGCAAGTCAAGAATTCTTTCTCAAGACAGAGTGGAGTTCACTCCCAGTTAAAGAAAAAAATAATAACCATGTAATTCAAAAGACTCCCGCCTCCTCCTCACTTATCTAAGTCTGTAGCCTTCCAAGTGTGCTCAGGGGTAAGAAGAAGTGAGCCAACAACACGGAAACCAGTTCCAGAATTGGCACTTCCATTGCAGCTAAGTGTTGCAAACAGTTCTGCAGCTGAAATCCCTGGCCAGAAAGCTTGGCGGTCGATGTCTTGATGATCTTGGCCATGAGGATTTGCATCAGTAATTCTAACTGGGCTTTGACTGGGGTGGAGCAGTGCCGGAAGCCCAGGGAGGTGGTGGGCATGGCTGTTGCTGTGTCAATGTGGGAGGAAGCAGCAGGAGAGGTCTGAGAGTCCACAGGGCTGCTGAGGCCCTCAGAATGACCCTGGCTTTTATTCTGAGCAACACTAGAAGACCTTGGAAAGTTCTGAGTGGTGGAGTGACAGGACTTGACTCACGTTTTGATGGGATAGTCTGGCTGTTGAGCCAAGAACAGACTGGGGGCAGGGGGCAAGAGGCAGGGAGACATGCGCTGGGGGCTGAGAGACGCTGGGACAGGGGCACCTGGTAGATGGAAAGCGGTCAGATCCTGGACATTTTACAGGTACAGCCACAGGCTTGCCCTCTGATGGAACGTGGGGTGAGAGAGGAGAGTCAGGGATGATACCAGGTTTTGGGTTAGAGCAACTGACATTTATAGGGAAAGGTCAGGACTGATTGAGGTGTGAAGTCGAGTCACCTTTCAGATGCTGAGTGAGGTGCAGAAGGGACATGTGGACTCATGAGCAGAGTTCAGGACAAAGGTGTGGCTGGAGATGGAACCTTGGAGTCACCAAGCTGTGGAGGTGTTTAAAGCTATGAGCCAGGTGGGCTCGCCTGGTACTTGCCTCTTGCTAACATCCATCTTGCAGCTTCCCTGTGTGTCCAGGTGATCACACTGACCCTGTGCAAACCCCCACCCCTGCCCACTTCCTGGGACAACAAAGAGCTGGCCCACGTCTGTGGGTCATTGCTGAATGTGGGGCATTGAGTTTCCAAAAGCCAGACCCATCCCCTCCCCAGCTCCCAGTCACTGCACTCTTGGTCTTCCCAGGTAACATCCAGATTTCCTAACAGATTTGGAGACCAAGCTTTGGTAAAGGGGCAGGAGTGGATCGGTGAGCTGAGGAGGCACTCGGGGAGAATAATCTGCCCATCCTGATGAAAAAAACACACAGAAGGGATTTAGACCTCAAGTCCACATGGGCTTGAGGCCTCTTGACCTCAATGAGGCCTCTTGACCAGAAAATCTGGCCAGGCCATGGCCTGGCGTTCCCTCTCCTAATAATGCAAGGTTTTTCTTGGTCCTTTCACGGGACTCACAGAAGGGGCGCCTCGTCTACTCAGCTCTCTGTGCTCAACCCCTTGCAGGAGGGAGCACGTGAGCGAGCGAGTGTGGATCTGGCCGGCCACTCCGGGTGGAGACACAGGAGCAGGCTCCATGCAGGACCTGCGGCCAGACTAGGCATGTTGCAGCACCCAGGTGAGGGTGTCTGTGACCCCAAAGCCCCAGAGGCAGCGTTACAGTGCCCCTTTAGTTCTGCCGTTTGTGGATGGAGGTGTGTTAGCAGCTCACTTGTCCCCCTGCCTTGTCACATGGGGTGGCTGCCCTCCACTGGCAAGGGCAAAGGGCCAGTGTGACAGCCTTTCTGGGTACTCACACTAGGTGGGTCCCACTCTTGCCCGGCATCCAAGAAGAATGAAGTCACATGGACAGTTGAAGGATGGTGATGGCTGAGAATTCTGTTGAGCAACGAAAACAGCTCTCAGTGGAAAGGGGAGCTGGAGAGGGGCTGGGAAGGGCAGGTCATCTTCCCCGAAGTCAGGCCCTCTCCCCTCTACTGACTGAGTCTGGAGTCTTTATAGGCACAGGATGGGGAGTGCATGCTGATTGGTTTGTGAGTATGCAAAAAAAAAGATTAAAACTAGGCTGGGCACAGTGGCTCACGCCTATAATCCCAGCACTTCAGGAGGCCAAGGTGGGCAGATCACCTGAGGTTAGGAGTTCGAGACCAGCCTGACCAACATGGAGAAACCCAGTCTCTACTAAAAATACAAAAATTAGCTGGGCATGGTGGCGGGCACCTGTAATCCCAGCTACTCAGGAGGCTGAGGCAGGAGAATCGTTTGAACCCGGGAGGCAGAGGTTGCAGTAAGCCGAGATTGCACCACTGCACTCCAGCCTGGGTGACGGAGCAAGACTCTGTCTCAACAACAAACAAACAAACAAACAAACAAAAAATGGTTAAAGCAAAGATGCCACTCAAAGGCGGACACGACAGTGTAGAAAACCAATTAGGAAAAGGTAGGTATATGTAAAACAGGTGAAGGGTGGGGATTCATCAGAGGAAAGTGCACCAAACAGCAAGACAACTTCTCAGTCCGGTCCAAGGATAATTTGGCTTTCAGGCTTTAAACTGTCTTCAGCTTGGAGGTGGGGCTTCACCGGGGACCCACCTCTGTCTGCTGGGCATTTGGCTGCCTCCTGTCGCTATCACTGACACCCGCCTCTGACAGTCCTCCAGACAGAGCTCTGAGCAGAAGTGAATTGCACACAGCTGACTCCTGCTCCGGAAACAGCCCTCCCTGCAGGCAACGCGGTGAAGCCAACCCCAGTCCGCCCTCAGTGGCACCAGTGCCTGCGAGGAAATACCCCTCCTGGCCAGAAGTCCTCCTCCTCCTCTTTGGCCTGCTTAGGGCAGGAAGGTCTAGTTTATTAAAAACAAATACATCGTATCTGTCCAGGTGCAAGCAGCCTTCCTCATCTCTACTATAATCCTGCAGAAGTGTTACTGAAAAATAACATTTATCAAAAATACAGAAAAAAAACACGATTACCTCCACCGTGCAGCTATGAATAGCATTAATGTTTATGTTTTGGTCTATATCCTTTTATGTGTATATTTCATATGAAAACTTTATTAACTTTTTTTGAGACAGGGTCTTGCTCTGTTGCCCAGGCTGGAGTGTGATGGCGCAATCACGGCCTGCTACAGCCTCAACCTCCCCAGGCTCAGATGATCCTCCCGCCTTGGCCTCCTGAATAGCTGGGACTACAAGCATGTGTCACCATGCCCAACTAATGTTTTCATTGTTTTTACAGAGATGGGGTTTTGCCATGTTGCCCAGGATGGTTTCAAACTCCTGAAACTCAAGTGATCGGCCCACGTTGGCCTCCCAAAGTGCTGGGATTACAGGCGTGAGCCACGGCGCCCAGCAGAAAACTTTATTATCAACCGTACTTGCACGAACATTGTTATCAAAACATATTCCTCCTCCCTTGATTTCTTCAGGGTAAATGTCTTGACCTGAATGAATGGGTCGCAGAACTCCTACATGCTGTTTAGGAGAACACTTTCTTGATGCACAACCTTCTTGTTGACCTCGGTGATGCCGGGAGTTACTGTGGCGATAAAGTTTGCCAATGTGATAAAGTTTGCCAAAGGATCACATGATGTGAATTTTCCTCTCTCTAGTTACTAGGGAAATTGAACATTTGTATTTTTTTTTTTTTTTTTTGAGACGGAGTCTCGCTCTGTCGCCCAGGCTGGAGTGCAGTGGCCAGATCTCAGCTCACTGCAAGCTCCGCCTCCCGGGTTTACGCCATTCTCCTGCCTCAGCCTCCCGAGTAGCTGGGACTACAGGCACCCGCCACCTCGCCCGGCTAGTTTTTTGTATTTTTTAGTAGAGATGGGGTTTCACTGTGTTAGCCAGGATGGTCTCGATCTCCTGACCTCGTGATCCGCCCGCCTCGGCCTCCCAAAGTGCTGGGATGACAGGCTTGAGCCACCGCGCCCGGCTGAACATTATCAATGGACAATAATTGCTTATGTGTATATATATATATATATATTTTTTTTTTTTTTTTTTTTTTTTTTGAGACAGAGTCTCACTCTGTCACCAAGGCTGGAGTGCAGTGGCTGGATCTCGGCTCACTGCAAGCTCTGCCTCCCGGGTTTACGCCATTCTCCTGCCTCAGCCCCCCGAGTAGGTGGGACTACAGGCGCCCGCCACCTTGCCCGGCTAGTTTTTTTGTATTTTTTTAGTAGAGACGGGGTTTCACCATGTTAGCCAGGATGGTCTCAATCTCCTGACCTCGTGATCCGCCCGTCTCGGCCTCCCAAAGTGCTGGGATTACAGGCTTGAGCCACCGCGCCCAGCCAATTGCTTATATTTATGAGGTACAATGTGATGTTTTGATACCTGTGTAAATTGTAGAGTCAATCAAGCTAATTAACATATCCATAACATCACCTGTGTGTTTTTGTGGGTGTGGTGAGAACCCTGAAAGTTTATTCTTGGCAATTTTGAAATATATAATACATTCCTAACTATGGTCACCCACCGTGCTGTGCCACAGATGGCAGAAACTCACCCTCCTGTCTAACCCAAACTTTGTACCCTGTGACCTACACTGCCCCTTTACCTCTCCTCCCGAGGTTTAAATTTGGCCTCTACCAGTTGCTACTTCTGTCATTTGGGGTGAGTTGCTTCAAACCCCAGGCCTCAGTTTCCCAAGAAGTCAGCTCTGCCATCAAAGACAGTGCCCACAATCTGCCCAGCTCCTCCCAGGACAGAGGTATGTGCTGAGTTTGTTAAGACTGTTAAACATGGACCAGAAAGCAGATCTGCTGGAGCCAACAGCAAACAGGGTGGTTTCTGACAAAGGCCTCGCCTCGCTTTCCAAGGCTGAGGTGGGGGAGGGTGGGGTGTGTCAGGATTAAATCTACTCAAGGGAAAATAGCCTCTCTGAATGTGCCCACTGGATTCCTGCACTGACCCTGTCCTAGGGTACCGGATGCCTGCCCCTTATCAGTGGGCAGTGCCATGCCCCGTACAGCACAGGTCAGATGGCCCTGGCAGTCGATCTGAGCTGCCCTTCACTCTGGAAGGGGGCAAAAGCCAGGCCAGCTTCCCAGGGAGCAGGCACCGTGGCTTCACTGGGAACAGAATGCACTTTGTACCTGGAGAATGGTAGAGGCTGGCACTGTCTAATCTGAGCTCTTGGGTCACCCTGTTCTTGCCCAGAGAGAAGCTGGTTCCATCTGAGGACGAGTGAGGGCAGACGTGTCTGGTGGGACAGAGCCTGGGTCACAGCCTTGCATCTGCAGAACCCACTGTGCAAACACACGGCGTATGGAAGAGGAACCTGCAGCCCAGCGCAAAGCTGCTCAAACAGAAACCAAACCAAAAGCAACCCTCGGCCAATTGAGAGAGACAGGTCCACATCTGAACCGAGAGCTCTCCCGCCAGATTGGCCTGGGAAGCCCTTCTCACATCAAGGCAGGAAGATAATAATGACCCTCACCTTTCAAAAGAGGAAGCTGAGACTCAGAAAGGGTAGGTCCGCTCAAGGTCATGCAGCTCTTAAATGCTGGGGCCAGGATTCCAACGCAGGCAAGGAGGCCCAGATCTGAGCTCACAGCGACCACACCCCAGCCTCTGTGAAATGAATTTACTCAACGTCTGGGAAAAAAAGGCAGGGTCTACTCCGCTCAGAGCCACGCAGGGCAGTGTGCTCCCATCTCCCCGGCATTTGAGTCACTCTCGTGGTGTGTGTCCAGCACAGACGCCTGGGACCCCTGAGGCCCATATCCTCCAACAGGTAGCGGTGGGGCCTGGTGCACGAACAATGGGGCTCCGCAGTCAGCCTGGGTCACAGTTCCGATGCCCTCCAGGCTGTCTGGGAGGCCGCCTAGCTGTGGGACCAGTTCTCATGCGAAGCAATGAAGCCACTCTGAGCTTGGCCCTCTGCCCTGGCATGGGCACTGGGCTGCCTGTGTGAAACTCTCGTTTCTCCAGGTGCAAGACAAACCTGGCACTTTCTTTCTGGCTTCTCCGTTCACTTGCTGGGGACAGGGGGCCAAGCCTGGTTTCATCTCCTTGGGGAACGGAACACTCTCCACATCCAACCTGAAAACAGCCCCAGCAAAGGGCTGATGCAGGAGGGAGAGGGGCAGGGTGGCGCCAGGCACCCATGGGCACCCAACGCTTTGATGCTGCACCCAAGCGTCTCTCTCGGACACCCCTTCTCATACCGGAAACAGAGCCTGCATATACCAGTCAGACCTGCGGTCAGGCCCATTCACGAGTCAGAAACCACACAGCCATTTATTCGAACAGGGAAAGTTTAATATAAAGATGAACTCTACTCAGAGCACAAAGTTTAAAAAGAGCTTCACACAACACCCTAGGGATGAGGGAGAATGCCCCAGGTAACAAAGCACAGAAAAGGAGGTGCCCTGCCGAGGCCGGGACTGAGACCTCCTCGCTGGAGAAGGTGTGGGAGGTCCCCGAGGGTGAAGTTCCCTGGGTTGCTCAAGCCAGAGTCCATGCACAGTCACCGGGCAAGCAGAAAATTCTTTCGAGAAGGTGGGCTCACAGGGAATCAGGGAGCAGAGCCCACTCGCCTACACCTGAAAGGCCACAGTCGGTGCTGGGACCTCTCTGAGGTCTGCACACTCCAGGCAGAGCGCCCCTGGATGTCTGCCGAGAACCCCTGGTAGCTGTGCAGCAGGAGCAAGAAGGAAATGACATGAAAGCCCCTTTCTCCCCAGCGCCCCAGTTCAACACCATGCACGCTACCAAGGAAAAATGGTGCACAGGCCCCGCCCACGACTGCAGAGCAGGCAGGGGAGGGGGGATCTGCAGCTGAAAGGCAATACATGGATAACCCACACACCCCACTCCCACTGTTATTTAGCAAGAATAAATGCAGCCTAATGACAGGACATGGGAAGACCTGCTCAGCAGCAGACACCAGCGTGGGCAGAGTGTAGTGCGGCCTGGGCTCCTAATACAGGTAAATTGTCTCCAAAGGACTACTAAAGGTGACCGGGTAATCCTCCTGCCCTAGAGACACTGATGAGGGAAAATCCGTCTGTGCTGGCAATATGGCAGTGGTGGACACTCGAAATTCCCTTGAAGGCAAAAGCAAGGAACAGAGCGTTATTATGTACTGCACACCTGCCAAGTGCCGGGCTCTCTCCAGTTTACAGATGAAGAAACTGAGGCTCCTACAGTTGGAGCTGGGATGCCAGCCCCCATGGACCTGGCAGAACATGCTTTTGACAGCCCCGCAGGGCTTCTCCCTAGGGCGCTCCCTTAGAAGATTCCAGGCAGCAGGCGGTAAGGCACGGCCGCGGTGTAACGCTCCCAGTCCCGGCCGTACTTGCTGGCGCAGCGGTGCTCATCCCGGAGGCAGCGATGGGTCAGCAGGATGGCCATGTAGATGATGTAGAAGTAGGGCAGCAGGTGGCCGCCGCCACAGGCCAGGCAGTAGGCCAGGCTGCCCATCAGGTCGCCGACATAGTTGAAGTGACGGGCCACGCCCCAGAAGCCTGACACCAGCAGCTTGCTGTGGTGCCTCTGCCCATCTGCGGACATGTAGGAGCACTCGATGACCTTTGGCTTCTTGCCCCAGATGAGGCAGCGCCCATCCGTGCGGCGGAAGAGGTCCTTCTGGTGGTTGGCCACCCGGAAGATGTAGTAACCCACCAGGCCCAGCAGCAGGACGCCCATGGCATGCGGGGTGGACAGCTGTACGGGGTGGTACACCAAGTACAGACCCTGGGGGATGAGGGGGAAGGGATCAGGCGGTGCTTTGCCCAGGGAGAGGACAGGAGTGTGGGCTCGGGGGCCCGGCTGCCTGGGGTCGAACCGCAGCTCTGCCTCTGACACGCCTTGCCTCAGTGTTCTCTTCTGTGAACAAAAGCACTTACCTCGAGGGGTACTGTGGGTATTAAATGAGTAACTCCACCCGCCTTCTACCTGTCTACGTGTGTGTATGTGTGTGTATACACCCCCTATATATGACATATAGTATAAATATCAAACATATAACAGTATCAAAAATATAATCTGAATTTAATATTGTGATGGTCAATTTAATGTGTCCACTTGGCCAGGCCACTGTTCCCAGATATTTCATCAAACACTAGTCTGGTTGTAAAGGCATTTTTCAGATGAGATTCTCAAATCAGTCGACCAGGCAGAGCGCACGACCCTTCACAATGGGGGTGGGCCTCATCCAGTCAGTTGAAGGCCTTAAGAAACAGAAGATCCACCTTCCCCAAAGAAGAGGGAATCTGCTAAAAAGTGGCCTTCTGACCACCCACAGTGGCTCACTCCAGCCACACACAGTGGCTCACGCCTGTAATCCCAGCACTTTGGGAGGCTGAGGCAGGTGGATCACAAGGTCGGGAGTTTGAGACCAGCCTGACTAACGTGGTAAAATCCCATCTCCACTAAAAATACAAAAATTAGCCAGGCGTGGTGGCGTGCACCTGTAATCCAGGCTACTTGGGAGGCTGAGGCAGGAGAATCGCTTGAACCCAGGAGGTGGAGGTTGCAGTGAGCCAAGATCACACCACTGCAGTCTAGCCTGGGTGACAGAACGAGACTCCGCTTCCAAAAAAAAAAAAAAAAAGTGGCCTTCTATTTAAGCGTAGCATCAACTCTTCCCTGGGCCTCCAGGCTGCCCTGAAGCCACCCTTCAATCACGTGAGTTGAAAAATACATCCCTTTCTTACACGTATACCCTCCACCCTTCCATTGATTCTGTTTCTCCGGAGAAGACTAATACAAATGCAGTATAAAAAATGTACATACATCTCAAGACACACACAGAGGCTAAAGCAAGTAAGAGCTATTATATAGTGGGACCTATTGCTACGTTTTCACATCCCTGGAAAATGGAGTTTATAAAACCAGAGAACCAGCAGGCCTGCAGACAGCCATGTGGAGAAATGGGGCCGGGTGGGCCATGCGGAGGCTCCAAGCACCTGGTATGAGCACGGGGCCAGCTGGGGCTCTGCACCCTCCACCTGGTACTGGCCCTCTCTGCTGTGAGCGTCTCCAGGACACCCACACCTCCATCCCACAGGACTGGCTGTCACAGGTGAGGCCGGGCCTGTCACATCCTGAACAGGTGACAGCCTTTCCACGTTGGTTCTCTCCACTTGTGCACAGCCTCCTGGGGCAGGGGCTGCTAAGCAAGTGCCCTGGGGTGAGTTATTTCTGTCCCTAGGGGGCTCCTTGCTCTTGAAATGGGCAGACGGCATCCTGCATAGGATGCGGGACCAGATGCCACCTGGTATCCCTTACCTGAGAGCCCAGCATTTCTCCCAAATCAGAGCAGGGCTGCTCTTGTTGAGCTGGGAGGGAAGTGGGGGGCTTGATGCTAATGACAAGGCCACTCGCTGTCCCCCACTGTCTTGGAACCCCCAGGGCAGCCCTGCCCCAGTGCCCAGCACATCCTAGGAGGCAGGAATAAAGAGGACACCTGCTGCCAGCACCCGCACTGACCCACCTCCACCTCAACTGCCCCATCTGGCCCTAAGCCGGCATCTGCCCTACTTTGCAGATGTTGGGGACATGCTCAAGGTCACCTCCCTGGCTGGTGGCCCAAGGCGGCCAAGCTGGCTAATACACGAGGCCTTCCCTTCTTCCTAGAAACAGAAAGCAGCTTTGGCGACCCCAAGGACAGAGGCTTCTGCAAGGAGAAAGCTTAGCATGTGTCTGCCAAATGCCCCACTGAGCCGGCCCCCGCCCTGCCCACCTCCTCACCTGCAGCGTGTAAAGGTAAGGCAGCCAGACACAGTCACCCCAGCCCAGGTACCACCCGAAGTGGTCATGGCAGATGTCAATGGTCTTCAGGTACCAGGTTTCGTTCCAGAAGAAGTCAATCACGTAGATGGCCTGCAAGACAGAAGCAGCCGCTGACTGCCCCCCGCCCTCCTGGGGCCCAGATGGGCCTCGGGGAAATCACACTCAACACGGATGCAGGAAGGGGCGCTTGGGGAGCTGCTGAGCAGCTTCCTCACTGTGTAGCTGGGGCTGTTCCTGCCTGGGACATGGGCAGGGGTAAGGGTGTCCTTGTCCTCAGAGCCACCCCAAGCCCATGGCCCTGGCGTCTCTTCCAGCCCAGGTTCTCAGGGCCTGCAATGGCACATGCCAAGGGGAAGGGATTCATCCCAACCAGGTCAACCTCCTGCCTGAGCAATGTCACCAGATCCTGACCGGCCTCCTTCACCCTCTAGGGCCCTCCTAGCCAGCTCCCACCAGCTCGTTGGGTGACGCTTTTAAACACACCTGATCCCTGCCACCCTGCACCCCAGCTCAGCACACACTTTCCGGGTCTTGCTGCTTTTAAGATAAAGAAGACGATTTCCATAAGGCCTCCAGCCTCACCTGCCTCCGAGCTCCTGAAAGCTCTCTGCACAGGATGTGGGACGTTCCTGAGTGTCCCAGACTTGCCACCCTCTCTCCCTACAGGGGGTGCCTGGAGCACGCCGTCTTGCCTCCACTCTACCAGGTTAACTCCCACGCACCCCCAGATTCTACCCAGGTGTAATCCCCAAGGGAGACCTTCCCGGACCATGCCTGGCTGCGTAGAACCTGCCTCCTCCCCTCCCAGGGCTGGCAGAGACAGGCACCCAGGATGGCTTCCTTCACCACATGCTCTTCGGCCGCTTCCTGGTGACACCTGGGGAGGGCGGCTGACTCTCTTTTACAAGCGGTAGATGAAGGTCATGGAAACACACTCCAGCTCTTGGGTTTCCCCAGAGCCCACCGGTATCGGCGTTCCACCCTCTCCAGCCATGACAGGCACCTGCAGGACATTGACCAAGACCATGGCATTGGTCACGTGGCCGTGGAGCTCCCGCTGCTTTGCTGCGAAGGACAGGTTGATGAGCGTCCAGGCGACGATCCCAGGGCGCCCATTGAAGAACAGCTTGAAGTCAAACCACTTCCCGATCCGAGGGTTAAACTCGACACCCATCATGTAGTTGTAAAAGAAATTGCCTGTGAATTTGCTTGAAAATATAAATAAAAGATACATTTAGTGGATGAGCATATCTCACAAGATGGGACCACCTTGCTTAGTGAGAGCCCAGCACTGGCCCAGGGTCCTAAAGGGTAACATGAGACGGCACAGGCAGAGGCTGGCCACGAGCCGCCGGGACCCCCACAGCTGGAACGCTTCAGCTGGCTGGTTCCTGCACCTCATTCATTCTCCTTTGTGTTCAGCTGCTGCTCAGAAGAGACATCCTTAGCAGAAGCCCCTGGGCACCTGCTCTGCGCCCGGGAGGGTGGGAGACTGGCTCTGGGCTGGTACCTGGGCTTCTCTCTACCCTTCTCCAGATGCCCTTAATGCATGGCACAGGTGAGCCAAAGAACTGGCTCAACTGCACTGAGATTACGTTCTGGGGCCCAAGCACGTGGTTTGAAGTAGACTCAGGGCATGTGGGTCCTCATGGGTGAGTGACATAATCACGCCAACGTAGAGAATGATAAACGCACCCTGGGCCCGGCTTCCAGCATGTGCAGGACAAGTTCTTTGACCAGTTACCTGAATCCCCCAATCCCTGGAGGGCCAGAGCATCAGCTGAGATAACCCCTGTGGAGACCCTGGCTCGGTCTAGCTGGCTGCGGACACAGAGCAATTTCTGTGTTAACTAGAAAATCCTATTTTCACGTCCAGTTCCCTCAGGTAGGGTTAAGTAGCAAAAAGCAAAACACACAAAGTCCACAGCCATTGACATGACTATAAGGTGGCAAGGATGATCTAAAGGAGCCATTGAAGGCCAGGCTCATTATCTGATAACACACAAGCTACAAAGTGTCATTCTCCAGAAACACTTCCCAAAAGCCTAGGCGTAAACCACACTGTGGTTTTTTGGATCCCCGAAACTGAACTGTAAGTCCCACTGCCTACAAGTGTCCACAAGAGAATCCCACCAAACATTGGTTTATGATAGATGGATGGATGGATGGATGGATGCATGGATAAGAGGGTGAGTGGGTGGAAGGATGGATGAATGGGATGGGAAGAGGAGCAGGTGGATGGATAAATGATAGGCAGGGTTGAGCTGGGGCGCAGGGTGGCAGGGATCAGGTGTGTTCAGAAGCGTCACCCAGGGAACCGGAGGGAGCCAGCTAGGAGGGCCTGAGATGGTAAGGGAGGCCGGTCAGGAGCTGCAGACATTGCTCAGGCAGGAGGTTGACCTGGATGGAATGAATGCATCCCTTCCCCTCAGCACACGCCATTACAGGCCCTGATAGAGTGGATGGATGGGTAGGTGGATGGATGACGGGCAGGTGGATGGGTGGGTGGCTAGATGTGTAGGTGCATGGGTAGGTGGATGGACAAATGGATGACAGGTGGGTAGACGGATGGGGTGGAGGGTGGATGGGCAGGTGGATGAGACGGATGATGGACGGTTGGGTGGGTAGGTGGATGGATGGGGAGATGGGCAGGTGGATGGGTGGGTGGCTAGATGTGTAGGTGGGTGGGTAGGTGGATGGGCAGATGGATGAATGGATGATGGGAGGGTAGACGGATGGATGATGGGTGGGTGGCTGTGGATGATGGATAGGTGGATGGATGAGGGTGGGTGGATGATGCATTGGTAGGCAGGTGAATGGGATGAGGTGATGGGTAGATGTGGATGGGTGAGTGGGTGAATAGGATGGGGTGATGGGTGGGTGGATGATGGGTGAGTATGTAGGTGAACCGGTGGATGGGTGGGTGGGTGGGGAGATGGGCAGGTGAATGGATGAGTGGACAGACAGATGACTGGCTGACCGCTGTCCAGCCAAGGCTTCCATGAGAATGGGTACAAGCCAGCAGGGCTCTCCTGGGAAGCTGTTACATTAAAGCCACAGGGACAACAAGACTCTTCACGAAGCTTGTTCTGGGCCTTACCAGCTAATCCAAAGAAAGAGGCAATGGGCTGCCAGAAGTTCTTCCTGGCTTCCCTACCCCCACGCCAGCCCTAAAGACAATGACTTGGTCACCACATCTGACCTGGCCATCTTCAGCTGCATTCTTGCCAAGGCTGGAGAAGCCGGCAAACATTCAGAAAGGATGTTCCCCAGGGTGAAGCAAGCTCCATCCCCTCCTCTTCTTCCATGGATTCTCAGTGCTCAGGGCTTTACAACCACCTGCCCCAGGCAGCAAGAAAGGCCAGGGGTGGAAGTTTCCACTTTCCACATCAGGCTGGACCCGCTGCTAAGAACGTACCAGTCTCTGGCGCTGGTGGGGAAGAAGTAGCCCTTGACCATGGCGAAGGTGGAGACAGCATAGCCAAGGATGTTGGCACACCACAGCAATGGGATCCAGTTATCGAAGATGATGGTGGGCGAGAACCAGGACAGGAGATGAGCGTTTGCAAACCAGAGCAGGTGCGTGAGGAGCCAGGCTTGCAGGCCGTTGATCTGATACTTGTTCACAACCCCTGCAGACGAAGGATTCAGAAATCAAGGTGCTTTCCCAGCCTGTAGTGAGGAGCTTGGCTGGGCTGAAGCATGCCTGGCGGGGGCTCTGGTCACTTTCTGGGCCTCTACTGCTGCAGACCCTCGTCCGGGGCCCCAGGCACCATCTCTGAGGCCCCTACACCCTTGGCCAAGGAACTGTCTGCTCCTCCTAATTCGTGGGAAGAGGGAGAGGAGGCTGAGTTCATCCTTTGGTTCTGCATCGTGCTAACTGACCATAGGCTGAGTGACAGGTGCGCAGTCTGACAGGGAGGTCAGGGCCGAGGGGCAGAAGCAAGTGAGGATGTCCCTGTGGTGTCCCTGGTCCCATCTGTAATTGTTGGGGAGTGCCTCAGCCCACCCCCCACCCCAAAAACAGGGAGTCTCTCAGGGCAGAGTCGGGGTGAGGTTCCAGTCTGCACCCACGTGCGAGGCATGAAGCCAGGCTCCTCATGGGTTCTCAATGATGGCGAGGAATGAACAGACAAGGTCTCCCATGGACAGCCCAGAGGAAGGCACGGTGGTCTCTGCAGGAAGCTCCATGGGCCCAGCGCACCCCCTGCTATGGGGCTGGAAAGAAGCTGGACCCACCCATTCCCTCCTTACCCAGGAAAGTGATTTCTAATCTGGGTGTGGGATGGCCCCAGCTGCCCTCAATGGTTTTGAGGACTGCTGCTGTGAAAAATCCAAGCAAAATGGATTTCTATCCTGTGACAAGTCTTAGTGATGAAGCAGTGTGGGGAAGGACAGGTCCCTGAGAGGAAGGGCCAGGAACGGGAGCCTGGGGAGGGTGAAGGGGAGGCGGCTACCTGCAGGGGTCACAGCCCCCTCCTGGATGCCTCCTACGTAGCCGGGTAGAAACTTATGGCAGAAGTCAGGGAGAGACGTGTACAGGAGCACCTGAAACACACAAGCAGCCTGATCTCCCCTGCAAAGGGGCACACATAGCAGGGACATGAGACTCACAATCATAGTCTTTTTTTTCCCAAAGCATTTATGGCTCCTGGAAGCTCACACTGCTGAGCTGTGGGTTTTGAAGGGGGTTCTGAGACAATAAACTCATCAACCAGGGAAGGTGCCAACATGTTCTCCCTTCCCTGGTTGGGAGGGGCTCCATTCGCCCCTCAGGAGAGGGCACAGATCCCTCCCAGTCACCTTTAAAAATGGAGAATCCCACAAAATTCACCTTTTCTTGATATATAAATCTATTTTTTGAGATGACGTCTTGCTCTACCACCCAGGCTGGAGTGCAGTGGTGCAGTCATAGCTCACTGCAGCGTTGACCTCCTGAGCTCAAGTGATCCTTCCACCTCAGCCTCCCAAGTAGCCAGGATTACAGGTGTGCACCACCACACCTGGCTAAAATTCACCCTTTTAAAGTGCACAATTCAGTGGCAGTTAGCACATTTACATCACTAGTTGTACACCCATCACTGCTAATTCCAGAATTTTTCATCACCATAAAAGAAAATGTGGTTCCCCTCCACAGTCATTCTGAGTTCCCTGTCCCTGCCGCCCCTGGCTGCCACTGAGCTTTCTGCCTCTGTGGATTTGCCTGTGCTGGGCATTGCATATACATGGAACCACACGGTATGCAGCCTCTGACTGGCTTCTCTCGCTCAGCGCTGTCTTCAACGGTCATCCGCCTAGTGGCATCAGAGCTTCATTCCCTTCCACTGCCAAATAGTGTCCCACAGTGGGCACAGTGTTCTCTGTCCTGTGTGTCCATTCATCTATTGATGGACAGGTGGGTTCCTGCTCTGTGTCTATTTGTGATTCACACTGCCCTTGTTCACTCAAAGGGACCAAGAGATCTGAACTGAGAAGTATTCTGGAGCCCAAAAGCTTGGACCCTGCGGAGAAACAGCTAATCAGAATCTGAGCCTTCCTCCCTCCCAGGAAGGAAAACCCAGGCCTGTCTCTTTCTAGCACCGTTTCCCTGGAAACCTTTTCCTGGGTTCAGGCAATCAGCACCACCCCTGTGTGTGCCAGGTTTACAACAACCCCTTCCTGGAACTCCCTCTGGACCGGGAAGCCAGTGGGGACACCACAGAGCTGAGAACATCGTGGATCTCGACTGCCTGTGGGGAAACAGCCCTGCCTCGTGAGTGGCATCTCATGACTGAGAGCGTCCCTTTGGGGACTGAGATGCTCCTTTCCAGACCTGGTGCAAGACATGACTCCTGCCGACTATGGGGCTTCCTCGGGCCAGCCCTGCCCTCCCACCGGATTTTGCTCCTATCCTCAGTTTGTCCCTGCAGAGCTGGGCGTGCCCAGCAACTGCATGCAGGCATGCCGTGAAGGCGTATCGAACACTGCTGTGACAGGTGCCTTCTGCCTGACATCTGAGGATGAATCTGAACACACCAGGGAATGCCCTGCTGGGTCCCGGGAACCCAGATGTCAACCTGAGTGGGCACACTCCCCACCTGCTGTGCCCCGACCCCAGGGCAGGGGCTGCTGACCTGGAAGGTGACCCACAAGGTATAGAGCTGGGCGGCTTTCCTCGTTATAGGTGGAGTCTTGGCCCAGATGTCTGACAGCCGAGCACGCCCAGTGGCGATGTCCACCACGGGGCCGGTCAGGGCGCAGTTGTACTGGTCACACACCATGATGAAGTAGTAGACGATGAAGGGCGCGCACAGCAGGAGGAAGATGATGCTCCCCAGTGAAAACCAGTCCACCTCCCTGCGAGGACGGATGCAGGCAGTCACACGGGGGCCCATCCGCCCCGGGCCCCACCAGGACCCTAAGAGGCTCTTGTGTGGAGGACCTGTTGCTCAAACCCACCAGCACCCCATGAGAGAAGGCATCAGCTCCTAGCATGGGCCCTCCTTGTGGGCAAGGAAGCCACTCAACATGCCTGCTTTACTGTGGTTGATTAACTGGTGGCACAACCTGTGGCCCCCACGGAAGGCCCAGAGCTCAGAATACGAGTGCAGGTAGGTTTTTCACAACCACCAAGGCCAGTGGTTTCCCTAGTTTCAGGCCGGAGAGGACACTCGCCCCACACGAAGTCCCCATGGCTCCATGGCGAAACGGGAGCTGTGACAACAGGTCATACTCCAGGGTGGTGGGAAGGCCCCAGCTGCTCTTTAAGCCCATATCTTTTTTTCTACGTTGTTGGCTGACCATGATTTCTAGTTTCTTTTTCTAATTCCTTACTTTATAAAGTGGGAAACTGCTTACCTTTCATGAGTCTTGACAAAAAAAAAAAAAATGTTTTCTTTTAAATAGGTCTTTCATTCCTTTGGGTCCATACAATTCCAAAGGCTGGGAAGTTCTGAGACCACACTTTACATTCTAGCTGGGAGAACAGGCAAGATCCTTACCAGGCACGGCCCCACTGCCCTTGAGATGCAGTTCTGTCATTGGTGACGCCGTCTAGACTCTTGGCTTTGGGAATGTTGGGTTGTGATTTTGCAGCCATTGGGCCCTACAAGAAGGAGAACCTTGCTAACATTGTCCCTCAAATAACAGACACCACCTTTCCCTGTTGTATCCACCACTGCTCCTGGGCCTGGCAGGGCTGGCCTCCTGTGCACACCTTCCCGGTACCTTGTCCCTGACAGCGGATTCCATGCAGGGAAAAGATCATCTTGTCTTAGACTGTCTCCTTTGGACCCTGCAATCACCTCCCACCTGACCTTCCTATGGTTGCTCTTGCTAGTCTCAGTTCATTCTCCAAACATGGCACAATGCCCCTCCCTCTTACAGCACAAATTGGCTCCCGCCTCCCTCCTACATACCACTCTCCCCTATTCCTCTTGGCTCCAGGAACACAGGAGTCTTCACTCATCCTTGAACACAGTTTAAGTCACCCGTGGCACTGACTTCCTCTGCTTAGAGCACATTTGCAGGTGTCCTTGTTCAGGGCTCATGTAAAATGTCCCCTCCTTGGGAGATCTTCTCTCCCAGCCAATCTGAAGCAGCTGCTCCCCAGGTTCCCTGCCAAGGCCCTCCACTGGGTACTTAATTTTCTCAGTAACTCTCCCCATCGCCTAGAAGTATTCATTTGTGTGTGTGTATCGTCTGTCTCCCCTCACTAGAGTGTAAGTTTCCCAAGGGCAGGAATTGTGTGTCCTCCTCATTGTTCTACTACCAGGGCCTAGAACAGCTGCCTATATGGGGCCCTCAATAATCACCCTACAAAAAAAGGCGGAGAGAACACAGAATGTCTCTAGGTACCCACAGCTGCTCTACATGGTTATAATTTGGAGGAAGCAGTGACATCCCCACTTCCAGAACAAGTTCATAACTGTGAAACTTTAAAATATCAGAGATTTTTAAAAAAGATGCTCTTGAAAGCTTTTAGAGAAAAACCAGGAGTAAAAATCATGGTAGCCTTAGATTTCTCGACAGCAAGCTGGATTCTAGAAGACAATGACGAAAAACTTCAAAATTCTGAGGAAAACTTTTTTGCAACCTAGAATTCTATTCCTATGAGAACTATTACTCAAAGACAACAACAAAGGATCCAAGAAACTGGAGACCCAAGAGAGTTGCTGAAGCGATGTCCACAAAAGGGCATGGGCAAGTCCCAAGAGGACAGCTATGCAGCAGGACTAGGCAGAAACTAGACCACATTAGTACAAGATGAATGTCTAGGAAAGAGAGGAAATGAAAATGATGAATTTTGTTGCATCCGAATGTGTAGGAAAATTATTGATATGTGACAGCTCAGTTACAGCATCCAGAAAAAAAAAAAATGAATGACAGATGCATAGAAACCTTACAAAATTAAAAAAAAAAAAAAAAGCAAGGCAACTGTTAACTCCAGGAAAAATAAAAAGTCATACAAGAGAGGAAAAAAGAAACCAAACCATTATTATAGGACCTTACTTGGCTCAACAATGAATAATGGTAACTTTGTCATAATAATGTATTCTCTATTGATTATTGTACGTGCAGAAGGAAATTTGCAAAGTTAGAGATGCTAAAAGTAAATTACTTAGAAATAAGTAGGTACATACAACAACACAAAAGTAGCTAAAAGAATGAAAAGTGTAGGCCAGGCGCGGTGGCTCACGCCTGTAATCCCAGCACTTTGGGAGGCCGAGACGGGCGGATCACGAGGTCAGGAGATCGAGACCATCCTGGCTAACACGGTGAAACTCCGTCTCTACTAAAAAATACAAAAAAAAAAACTAGCCGGGCGAGGTGGCGGCGCCTGTAGTCCCAGCCACTTGGGAGGCTGAGGCAGGAGAATGGCTGGAACCCGGGAGGTGGAGCTTGCAGTGAGCTGAGATCCGGCCACTGCACTCCAGCCTGGACGACAGAGGGAGACTCTGTCTCAAAAAAAAAAAAAAAAAGAATGAAAAGTGTTTGCTGCTGGCAAGCAAGACTGTCGACGTGGGATGTGATAGAGACTATTTCTTTGGAAGCCTTTTAACACTGATTATTTTAAAAATGTGAGCATGAACGACTTTAATAAAAATTTACACTCATTTAAAAAATTTCAATGATGAAAGACGTTTTCCTTATGCAGTGTGAGAACTGCAGTAGTAGCACTTTTCAATTTACACAAGTTAGTTTCTGAAGTTCCTATGATGTACAAAGCAGGACGAAGAGTTCTTGATGGGAAGAGACAGTGTCTCTCTACGGCCCCAAATACTGAATACAGAGCCTGGTGAGTGCCAGTCACTCTCCTTATATCTGTAAAATCAAAGTGGATGAAAGAAAACTGCTTCTGAGAAAAACTGACGTGCTAGTGAGTCTGATCTCAAGATCAGAGCCACCCGGACAAGCCAGTTCCTCTCCCACAGGCTCTCATCAAGGTAAGATACAAGTTTAGTTTCTTCCCAACCAAAACTTACCAGCTCAGTGCCCCCACTCCCTCCGATCCCTAGTTTCCACACTGACTAGTGTTAATCCAGACCACCCACATGCACACTTGCCTTACAGGAAGGCTAAGTAGAAGGGGGTGGCATTCTTCCTGCCCCAAGTCATGGATAAGCTACGAGGGAACAATGCCTGGTACCAACATTATCAATTATGCAAAATACCAGAAAATTGCAAAGGGTCAGAGGATGTGTAACCTCAGAACCAAAGTGTGAAAAAGCCACTGGGAGAATGTTGTCAAAAGGAATTAAAACAAGACCTAAGAAGTACTTTTCGCTTACTACAGAGTTCAGTCACCCAGGAGTCAGCTCTTTAGTCATAAGCATTGAGTTTTGCAACAAATATCTAAGTAACATCCTTCCCAATAGATGGCTGGGAACAGACGAGGGGGAGGTGCTCTGGTATGTTGTACTTTACTCATAAGAGGCACAGACAGTCATTGGCACTCGAGAGCTGGTGGACCAGTCTGTCCGTACTTTCAACGCTGTGAAGCCATAGCCTGCGCCCAGGATCCAGGGCACTGAGACACACTTACCTCCAGCCTCTTGCCAAATAGTTTCACAGCAGAAGGGAAGTTTTCCTTCTTGAACTGGCCCCTTAAAAGTTTCTAGACACCTGTGCCCCAAATGCCTGCTTGATCCTTCTCAACCGGCTAAAGTCCTGCAGGGGACACAAAGATGAATAAGATCCCAGGGAGCTGACATTTCAGGAGAGGGCAGACGCTCAAGGTCCACAGTTGGAGTCAGGCAAGAGGCACAAGGTGAGCGCTCAGGGCTTCAACAGCCGCATGTCAGGTAGGGCGGCGGACAAGCCAGTCCCATCGCAGAGCTGCTGTGCCTGGCTCAGCACTGACAAAGAGGCGAACAACAGGTGGGGCAGGAGAAAGCGCCGCCGCGGAGCGCAGCACGGGGCCAGGAGCCGACCCCGGAGCCAGGCAGCCTTCGCCCAGGGAAGCTCCAGACGGCGCGGAGACAGAGCATCCCTCGGGGCCGGCTCGTGGGGGAGGGGGGGACTATCCACGCCTCCGCCCCGCCTCCCCGGAGCCCCAGTTGCCCCTAGCCTGTGAGCCGGACCCTGTCCCCACTAGCGCGCGCAGGTCCCCGTCCCCACCTGCGCGCACGTCCCCTGCCCCTGACCCCACCCTCGCCCTGTGAGTGGGCACCTGCTCACCTGGGCACGCGCCCCCCACTGCGCACACCTTCCCCTGGTCTCACCTGCGCACACCTCGGCCCCTCACCTGCGCACACCTCGGCACCTCACCTGCGACCACCTTCCCCTGGCCTCACCTGCGCACGCTCCCCTTAGCCTGCTCGCGCTGCTCCTCGCCGCCTACCCTCTAGCCAGGGGCCGGAGTCACCGGCAGGGCAGGGGTGCCCGCCCCCGGATGACGTCAGCGATTGCCCGCCAATCGAAGGCGAACCCCGGACGCCCGTCGGTCGCGCGCCCCGCGATTGGCCGAGACGCCTGAGCTGACTCCGGGCCCACCGCGCCCGCCACTCGGCAGCGGCCAGACTCGAGATTGACGGCCCAGGCCCCGCCCCGCCGCCCCGCCGCCCCTCCCCGGCCCCCGCGGGTGGGCGCAGCTTCCCGCGCTTGGTCTGGATCCGCTAGGACCAGCCGGGTGTGGGGCGGGGCGGGGAGGCCACGTGGGCCGTGCGGAGAACGTGCCAGGCTCATCACCTGGATGATCGTGCCTCAATTTCCTCCTCGGCAAATGGGGCTTCAGCGGCTCGCGATGCACATTGATGGAGCCTATGTCCAGGCGCCGGTGCACCGCAAGGAGCGAAATAGACACACTCCCTGCTCCTAGGGCTTACGTCCCGGTGCGAAGAAAACGATCAGGTAAACACATGGATGTCAGGGAAGGCTCGCCGCTGGGAGACCGCCAAAGTGACCCGAGATGGAGTCCGGGTGGCCTGCTTATTAAGGGGCACACCTGTGCTAGGACGGGAGGGGAGGGAGCAGCAGAACTGGGCAAAGGAAGAAGCTGAGCCACAGTGCGAGCCTGACGTACGGGCCACGTTGCGAGGGCATGACCTGGGGCGAGGCAGACCTGGAGGTGGGGGCAGCTGAAGGTGTCTGCTGACCCCACACCCAACACCTCGGGTAACAGACCTTACTTACCAGGAGAGCGATCTGGTTACCACGTCTCTGTGGCCCTCAGAGAGACATCATGTTTTATTTTTTTCCCTGCACCTTTTTGTTTTGAAAAATATTCAGCATACAAACAAGTTGAACGTAAAGTGAACACGCAGATTCCTGGATTCACCAGGGGTGAGCAGGTGGCCACGTTTCATTTCTCTCCCTCTCTCTTTATATATGTGTATTTTTCTTTTTTCTCCCCACTCAGTCCCCACCATTAACTGCAGATACCGTGATAACCCCCTCCCAAATACTTCAGTGTCCAACTCCGTAAGAATGAGAACCTTCTCCTATATTACCAAAATACAGTGACCACATCAGTTCAATGCTGTTATCTATTCTCCATCTCCAGTTTCCCCGGGTTGTCCCAATAATGCCCTTTACAGCCCTTTTGTTATTGTTGTTTTGTTTTGCTTTTTTTTTTTTTTTTTTTTGAGACGGAGTCTCGCTCTGTCGCCCAGGCTGGAGTGCAGTGGCCGGATCTCAGCTCACTGCAAGCTCCGCCTCCTGGGTTCACGCCATTCTCCTGCCTCAGCCTCCCGAGTAGCTGGGACTACAGGCGCCCGCCACCACGCCCGGCTAGTTTTTTGTATTTTTTTAGTAGAGACGAGGTTTCACTGTGTTAGCCAGGATGGTCTCGATCTCCTGACCTCGTGATCCGCCCGTCTCGGCCTCCCAAAGTGCTGGGATTACAGGCTTGAGCCACCGCGCCCGGCCTGTTTTGCTTTTTTGCGACGGGGTCTCTGTCACACAGGCTGGAGTGTAGTGGCACAATCGATCGCAGCTCACTGCAGCCTTGAACTGCTGGGCTCAAGCGATTATCTTCCCTCGCCCTTCTGAGTAGCTAGGACTACAGGAGCACACCACCGCACGCTATTTTTTTTTTTTTTTTTTTGTAGAGACGTGGGTCTCACTATGTTACCCAAGCCGGTCTCGAACTCCTGGGCTCAAGCGATCCGCCCATCTTGGCCTCCCACAATGCTGGGACAACAGGTGTGAAGCCCTGCCCTACAGCCCTTTTTTAAACCCCAGGATCTAATCAGGGAGCCACACTGTGCATTCAGGCTATGCACTTTTTTTGGCAGGATAATATACTAGAGCATGTTTTATCTTGTCAGAACGCTGTCAACCTGAAATAACCAAACGGGTCAGAATTTAGCTTAAAGAGAGTTTAAGTGTATAAAGTTTGAGGACAGGCTGCCTGGGAAGCACAGATTTTAAAGAATGGAAATCAGTGTTTCAAAGTGTAGATGTTTGGGATCATTTATGTAGACAAATTTTAGGGAAGTTTAACAGAATTTTAACTTTTTATGCATAAAGTTATAATCTGACAAATTGAGGTGGTCTTTTTTGGAGAGAAGGTATATTTAACATTTTACACTGAAGATGTAGGAGTCTGGTCTGAGTTAAGTATGGGACAATAAGAGACAATATAATAAAGATCAGTCATTAAAAGGGGAGGAGGCCTGGTCTGTGGTCTCTCCTAGTCATTTATAAAACATAAATGATAAAGAAAAATGTTAGTCTCTAATCTAAAAGACAAAATTACAAACATGCTACGTGACTCAGTTTCTAGGACTTCCCTCTTGACATAATAAATTTATTTATTTTTATTTATTTAAAGACAAGATCTTGCTCTGTTGCCCAGGTTGACAATAAATTTCGAGAGTCCTAAACTTTTCTTTTTTAAGACAACACATCACTGTGCTCCATGATTGATAGTGGGGTTCAGTGGTTTCTGCCAGAAGTCTCCATTTTTCCTTTTGTTATTTATGAGTAATTGGAGCAGTGATACTTTGAGACTGTAAATATGCTGTTCCCAAATTACCTTTCACCCTAGCATTTAATGAGGACTCTTGCCTGAATCCCTTATTTCTTGGGACAAAGTGTTAATTTTCTAATTTTATCATTCCCTCAACATTGATTAATAAATTATTTATTAGCAAGCATTCTTCTGTAGAGATTTCCTCTTTATTTTTTTTTTATCAGTATGCCCTAATGGATTTAACTGACTGAGTTATGATCCTTACTGTATTGTCCTGTCTTTGGCTAATAGGAGCCCCTTCAAACTGGCTTCTTTTATCAAATGACATGTCCCTACCATCCTTTGAGTACTTACTATTTTCTGGGACAACCAGATATTCAAGGATCCTCCCCTTCTCTGCCCAGGCCTGGTGTCAGCCATTGTTGGCAGGAGATCATTTGAGCAGATTGTGTGGATTTCAGAGACATGAAAACTACTGTGAGGATTAAATAAGTTAGTATGTATAACATTCTTGTGCTTTTGTGGAGTTTCCAAATTGTCATGAACAAGCATTACTTTATAGGAAGTGAAAAATTGATTAAAAATGTGAAAACGAGTATATGTACATAAGGTAAAAATAAAATCCTAAGCCCCCCATTGACCAAAGGGACCTTCTCTTGACCAAGGGGACACCAGAAAAACCTTAACACTGAGTTCCCAGACATGACGGCATGGGAGGTCGGACATGCCTGGTAATAGCCCCCTGTTTTAGAGTTTGGACAGCACAACTAGCCAGAATTCATGTTAAAACAGAGATCGTAAGACTGATAGAGCAGACTCTGTGGCAATATGATACCAAATTATAAACAGGACCTGAAGCCATGCTAGGCAAGGGTAAGTCAGGCACCCCACACTTAGAGGATAAACTATGTTCTAACGGCCACAAGGCTTTCTGTGTCTCTATTAGCCAAACATTGGCCTTGGGATAGGCAATATTAAAACAATTGCAGCTCCACGTGCTGACTAACTGACACTGTTTCATCAGCCATAACAGCTGTGATTGGACAAGAGACTGATTTCAGTGACTTTCTCCTGATAAGAGACCACCAACCAGCTGACCCCACCTACCAGCTGACCCGTTTATAGAGCTGATGCACCTGCATGCCTTTGTGTCCTGAAAAGACCTTTTGCCATAAAGGCCTTAACTGTAAGACAGGTAAATGTTAAGTCTCCACCCCAAAGTGAATATGGGTCATTTATTACATGCTTTGCTCAAAAACAGGGCATGTGTCAGGACCATCTTCATGAATGTTCATAGCTCCTCCTCTAACCTGTTAAATATGTATGCTTAGTCAATCCCTTCAGCATAGAGCTCCTGCCCCAACCCCTCCTCCTTGGAAGTGCCCGTCTCTGGCCTTGGCTGAAGACAGATTCCCGGCCTGAGACAGATGGCTGCCACCTTGCAGGCTACAACGCTTTACAACAAATAAAGCTTCCTTTTTTTCCAAATCTGTAAATTATGTGTTTTTAAACTAACATGAATGACAGAAGGAAGGATGGCCTCTTCGAGCAAGGATGGTGAGGCAGTTATTTATATGGGGGAAAAATGGATTCTACCCTGGGTGGACTAAAGAGGAAATGTGAAAAAAATACAAAGTGAGAAACTGCTGATAGTGAATCGGTGCAAGCGCCCTGGAGAAGAGACTTGGCAATATTTAGGAAAGTCCAACAGCACGAACCCTACTACTCCGCAAAGCTGCTGCAGGAACTGGCGGAAAGAGGCCACTAAGGAAACCTCGCGGGAAAGGAAACTGCAGCAGTGCGTGTGTGCGTGCGTCTGTTGGCAAAACGCTGCTAACAACTTCAATGCCCATCCGCTACTGAAAAAACCTGCTTTATTCCTACAATGGAATACCAAACTGCAGAAAAATAATTAAAAGAACGTATCTCATGTTACAAGGGGAAAAAATCAAGTTGCAGAAGCACATTAAAGTGCAATTCCTGTAGTTTCAGAAAAGGCAAGCAGCGCGCTACCTGCGCTACTTACACACGTGGTACAGGAGTGAAAGGGGCAGGAGAGGGTTCCCAGGAATTCAGTGCCATCCGCCTAGGGAGGCGGGATTCCCAGCACAGAGAAACGATTGCTGTGGTCTGCTATCCCGCGGGCACGATGGAGCGCTCCTACCGTACTCTCTAGTGTTGGTGTATTTGGAACGTTTCACGCCGTATTAAAATAAAACATGGCTAAGCTGGTTGTGGGGTGGCGGTCTGGGATAAAATGGAGGGGAGCTGCAGCTGGGCGGTGAGACCCCTGCACCTGTGCGACTGGACAGCTTTGCCCGCGGGGGCGGGGGCGGGGCCGGGGCGGGGGCGGGGCCCTTCACGGGGCAACGAACTCGGCGGCCACCTCGCTGCGCAGGCGCAGTCGTGAGCGTCGCAGACGGGGCGGAGCGATCCGTAGGCAGGGCCTGATGCCGCAGTTCTCCTTGGCCGGAGCCTCAACGGATGGCCGGGGGGGGCGGGGCCGGGGAACCCGGAAGGTCCGGCGCCCGAGCCGCGTATCTCTCTGGGCCCCGGGTGTTGCTGTCTCCCGCTGGTCTCCTGCCCAGGAGACTGCAGCCAGGATGGGCCGGAAGGTGACCGTGGCCACCTGCGCACTTAACCAGTGGGCCCTGGACTTCGAGGGCAATTTGCAAAGGATTTTAAAGAGTGAGTCTGGGGCGGCGCGGGCACTGTGGCAGCCTTGCCCTGGGCAACTCGCGGCCCTGGGCATGGGATCAGATGAGATAATGGGTAATGACCCCGCCAGTGGTACGTACTCAGGTCCTCCTCGGGAAGTGTTTATAGTTCGTGAGGACAAGCGATATACAAGGCACGGTTAAGAAAAGTCTGGCGGTTTAGGCGGGAGGCCTGGGGATGGACCCGTGTTCTGGTATCTCTGGAGTCCGGTGGCTGGGTCTGAGCTGCCCATCCTCGGAGATATCTAAGTTGGACGGAATGGCTGCCCCCTGGCGGGTATGGTGTGCAGAGACCAGAGATTGACGGTCTGGGTCCCCGTGGGCCGTCCTAGTGGGTGGGCATTGGGAGAAGGCGTCCCAGAAAGGGAAGCAGAAAAAGACGCCTGTCATCCCAGCACTTTGGGCGGGGAGGGGGCGGGGAATCACCTGAGGTCAGGAGTTCAAGACCAGCCTGGCCAACACGGTGAAACCCCGCCTCTACTAAAATACAAAAATCAGCCCGGCCTGGTGGCCTGGAAGACAGGGTGTGGTTGTTGAAAGGTCACCATCTAATTTTCGTTCATTTGGACGCACCGTGGAGGATGAAAAGTTAAAGTCTTACACCTGCACCTAAATGGGCAAGCCTGCAGGTGTAGTCAGGTTGCAGATTGTCTTGCACTGGTCTGCTGACTGCGAGAGCCTTTGCCAGGAGCAATAGAAACAGAATGTGTCTGGCCGGGCGCGGTGGCTCAAGCCTGTAATCCCAGCACTTTGGGAGGCCGAGGCGGGTGGATCACGAGGTCAGGAGATCGAGACCCTCCTGGCTAACACGGTGAAACCCCGTCTCTACTAAAAAAATACAAAAAACTAGCCGGGCGCGGTGGTGGGCGCCTGTAGTCCTAGCTACTCGGAGGCTGAGGCGGGAGAATGGCGGGAACCCGGGAGGCGGAGCTTGCAGTGAGCCGAGATCGCGCCACTGCACTCCAGCCTGGGCGACACAGCGAGACTCCGCTCTCAAAAAAAAAAAAAAAAACAGAATGTTTCAAGAGCTGGCATCTTATCAGCATGTACCCTGGATTATTATTATTATTATTTTGGACATGGACTCTCACTCTGTTGCCCAGGCTGAAGTGCAGTGGTGCCATCTTGGCTCACTGCAGTCTCTGCCTCCTGGACTCAAGCAATTCTCCTGCCTTAGCCTCCTGAGTAGCTGGGATTGCGGGCGTCTGCCACCATGCATGGCCAATTTCTGTACTTTTAGTAGAGATGAGGTTTCACCATGTTGGCCAGGCCGGTCTTAAACTTCTGTCATCAAGTGATCCACCTGCTTGGCCTCCCAAAGTGCTGGGATTCCAGGCATGAGCCACCGCAGCCAGTGTTTTTTTTTTTTTTTTTTTAATAGCAACCTGCTTTCACCTCATTTGCTCAGAGCAAATCCAGTTGGACTGAAGAAGGCTGGGTGACTAGAGCTAAGTCTACACTCTGCCAGCCTCTCCTCCCTAGATGCTTGTTGGAAGCTGCTGCCCAAGACCAGTAAGCCAATGGTGCCTGACAGTGGCACCACTCCTGGATCGTAATCCTTCAAGTCCTTTTTCCTCTAGGTGGTGTTGGGCATTTCCTTGTTGATAAACTACCAGGGTGTGACTTCTTCCTCTTCCTCCGCCTCCTCCGTGGTGCTAAGGGTCAGGCCTGCAAACCCTCCCTGTTTCTCATTTTCTGCAGGTATAAGCAGACATATGCAAGTATAGGCAGGTGCAGGTGTATACAGGTGTATGCTGCCCTCTGCTGCCAGGCTGTCAACAGGAAGCCTGACTGCATCCGGTCTGGGAAGGCACAGAGCATTTTTGTTTGTTATTTGTATTTTGTTTTTATCCTACCTCCTGCAGCAGGTTATTTCATCTGTCTCTGAATGTATAGGTGCTGAAATTGCCCCATTTTCTTTTTCTGTCTGTACTTATAGGTATTGAAATTGCCAAAAACAGAGGAGCAAGATACAGGCTTGGCCCAGAGCTGGAAATATGGTGAGAACAGACACAGACTCCCTGGGGTGGTCAGCTAGCGATGCCGCGTCAGCTCTCCGCAGCTGAGAAGGCAAGGAAGGAGCAGGGACCGTCCTGGGAGCTGTGGACACGCCACACCTGCTGTTGGACCTGGTTAATGCCATTGAACACCTGAGCAAGAGCAGGCCCAGGGAGGCTGAATAAGTCTAGATTCCCATGTTGAGTAATTAAAGGAACTGACTTTTATGGGATTAAGGCCAATTTCAAAGTTGGGCTGCTTCTGTGTTACCACTGCCCTTTTGCTGTGGTCTGAATGTTTGCATCCCCCCAAAATTCATATGTGAAAACCTAACCCCCAGGTGATGGTATTAAGAGATGAAGCCTTTGGCAGGTGATTGGGTCATGAGGGTGGAACCTTCATGAATGGGATTAGTGCCCTTACAAGAGAGGCCCAAAGGAGCTCGTTGGCCCCTTCTACCACGTGAGGACACAGAGAAGGAGAGAACCAGCCCTCACCAGGTACCAAATCTGCCAGCACCTTGATCATGGGCCTCCCAGCCTCCAGAGCTGTGAGCAATACATTTCTGTTGCTTATAAATTACCCAGTCCAAGGTGTTTTGTTATAACAGCTGAGGACCAAGATATCTTCAGTTTTCATTCCATGATCTCAGAACAAGCATAAATCATCATTTCTTATATGCCTTTTTGTAAAAATCAGGAAAACGGATTGCTTATTTCCCTTCTTGTCCCTTCTTTAAAAAAAACAAAACAAAACAAAAATGAGTAGCCACATTGTAGGTCTCTTGTAAGCGATAGTCCGTTCTCATTTTGGATGTCTGCTGCCAACTGTGCTCAGCTAGTTTCCCGTTGGTCTTTAGGCCCCTGACCCGTTGTGGAATCTGGAAGTCCCTCTTCAGTCTTTGTCTCCTGCCTTAGTGTGTGTTCTTGCTTCTGGACTTAGAGTAAGCAGGAACTGTCTTCCCTTAGGAGGTTTTGTGTGAGTCCAGAGGCGTCTTTCTCTAAGTGCTTCCAAGTTCCTTTCCTTTATTAGGTCGATTTCTCTCCTTAGAATCCCACCTTCAAATAGGGCTGTTTCTCCCATAATATCCAAGAATGTTTACTTTGTTCTTTAATTTGTCTTCATTTGATTGATTCTTTAAGAAATTCTTCACCTAAGTGCCAAGGGATCTAGGATTCTGGGTTGTCTGAGGTCACAAAACTTCAATCCTCTCCTGGGCCCGTGGCCGGATCCTCTCCTGGGCCATACTCAAGGCCTGATCATCTCGTGAGCCTGAGGTCTCCTGGGCTGGTCCAGGAGCCTGATCCTCATGTCCTGTCTGCTGCTTGCCCTGGAAGAGCTGCAGTAGTGACAGCCCAGTCCCCCTGGCCTGATGTGGCCCAGATGCTTAGAGTTTAAGTCTTTTCTTTCTTCGTCCTAGTCTCTCTCTTCTATAAAAGTTACATTCACCTCTCTCCTCCAGATATGGACCTGTTTCATTTTGAAAACGGGAGGATGTCTAACGAGGTCCCTGGGATGGAATATTTGCATCCCGCAGGGACAGGAGCCCAGCTGAGCAGGGCTCTACATAGCTCACAACCTGCTGAGCAGGCTCCTATGACATCTTCCAACAGTTTACAAAGAGGAAACCCAGGCAGGAGAGGAGGGACGCCACTTCACTGAGCACACCGCCTCTTGTTCTTACTGGTTAGGGGTCCAGCACCTGATTCACAGCGAGGCTGACTCGTGGACCAGAGACCCTCTCACCTAGAAAGGTCGGCTGTTTCCTTTGAGTCGGTGCTGGAGGCTTTGGAAAGGCATGGCTGCCACCCAAATAGTCCCAGGCACGGATTGACCAGCCCTGCTCCTCCAGCTGCTGACCCGTCGAAGGGGTGAGAGGCCTCTGGTTGCTGGACGCCATGCGGAGGGACGTGTGGTGTTACAGTGTTACTTGGTTTCACATGTGGGCCAGGACGCCAACAGGCCATGAAAACCCATGAAACAGGGATCCGTTGGAGGAGAACGGACATCTCAGGACTCCGTTCCCTACTGGGGCATCTCCTGGATACCTTTTCTATCTGAGAACTGGGCTTTTCCTCTTAGCAGCCAGGGCAGAGAGCAGTGCTTTCCCAGATACTGAACATCGCAATTGCCGGTTTTGGGGTTTATGCGAGCGTGTGTGAGGTTTGCTGGGCATTTGAAGTGTGCCTTCCAGGCTGGTGCGTAGTAGAAAGGAGAACTTCTTGAAGAGTTATCAGTGTTCTACAAATGCTCTATATTGTATTATGGGAACCCCAATAGTAAGCAACCCAGCCTTCACATTTAATGACACCACAGATTATTGAATTAATTCCTGCAGCTGCCGAAACAGATGGAAACAAACTAGAGGCTTAAAGCAACAGAAATGTATTCTCTCACAGTTCAGGAAGCCAGAAGTCCAAAATTAGGATGGCAGCAGGGCCTGCCTCCCTCTGAAGGCTCTTGGGGAGGGTCCCTCCTGCCTTTCCCAGCTCCTGGTGGTTCCAGGTGCTCCTTGGCTTGTGGCCTCCGTGCTCCCATCTCTGCCTCCGTCCTCACGTTACCTCCTCCTGTTCTCCCTGTCTCTCGTTTCCTTTCTCTTACAAGGACACTTGTCATTGGATTTAGGCCCACCTGCAAAAGCCAGGGTGATGTCATCTTGGGATACTTAGTTTCATGACATCAGCGACTCTTTTTCTAAAATAAGGTCACATTTGCCGGTTTCTGAGGTTGGGATGTGGACAGACCTGTTTGGGGTCCTCCATTCAGCCGACTACAAGCATCTATAGCAAGAAACTCGGGGTAGCTTTGTGGGTGGCTTTTCTGAATGGTCATTAGTGATCTTTGCCAAAGAATGGATTTCTGTGGGTCCAGCTTTGTTTCTTTGGGGTTCTTCTCTTGTCAATCAGTATCATTTGGGCCACATTAATGGTTAAAAGGAAATCCACGGACAGGCACTTCCTGATATGAGAGGTTTTTTTTGTAGTAACTTAAAACTCAGAGAGAGAAGCAGGGGCCATGCTCTATCACGTTCAGTAAAGCACATCGTGCTGGGGCAGTGGGTCTTACGCTGGATGCTCACTGGAATCACCTGGAAGGCTTTGAGAAAACAGCTGAGCCCTGGCCCCCAGACACGTTCAGACTGGAGGGGCCCACAGGCCCTGCCTCTCCCCGCTCACCTGAGTTGTTTCTGGAGCTCACCTTCTCACTCTCTCTGCAGCGGCTACGGATGCTGGGATCATTATTACGAGTCGGACACCCTCTTGCACTCGTTTCAAGTCCTAGCGGCCCTTCTGGAGTCTCCCGTCACTCAGGACATCATCTGCGACGTGGGGATGTAAGTGCCAGTGTGAGTGTGGAAGGGCAAGCCCGGGACAAAGGCAAGCTCAAGGGCATGACCCACCCAACCGGCCTCCATCCAGGGTGTGGAACGTCCACGTGTCCAGGGATACCAAAGGCCTTATGCTTGAAAAGTGGGTTTTGTTCCTATCTCAGCCCCGTAAGCCACCTCATTTCCCTTGCAAGGAGGTAGCTGCTGGAAACAGGATGTGTCAGTTCTTCCAGAAAGTCCTGTGCACACATCAGCAGACTCCACACAAAGGGGAACGCAGCGTTCACCCCATTGCCTGCAGAGAGCTTGACTCACATCATGGGGAGTCCTGGGGCTCATTCCATGTCCACATGTCACCACGTGGTTCCCATGGCCTAGGCTGTATATGTGTAGCTCCACAAGGAAGGCCTCTGCACGCGCTTTGCTGGTGTCTGTGCTGTGCCCTGCGTCGCCGGTCCCTATGGAGGCCTCTGCACTCTCCATGCTGGTGTCTGTGCTGTGCCCTGCGTCACCGGTCCCTATGGAGGCCTCTGCACTCTCCATGCTGGTGTCTGTGCTGTGCCCTGCATAGCTGGTCCCTATGGAAGCCTCTGCACATGCTGTGCTAGTGTCTGAGCCCTGCTTTGCGTAACTGGTTCCCTCTGGAGTATGCTGCACTGGTGTCTGTGCTGCACTCCGCATAGCTGGTACCCTGTGGAGGCCTCTGCACTCTCCATGCTGGTGTCTGTGCTGTGCCCTGCGTAGCCGGTCCCTATGGAGGCCTCTGCACGCGCTTTGCTGGTGTCTGTGCTGTGCCCTGCATAGCCGGTCCCTATGGAGGATGCTGTGCTGGTGTCTGTGCTGTGCTCTGCATAGCTGTCCCCTGTGGAGGCCTCTGCACATGCTTTGTTGGTGTCTGTCGCGCTCTGCATTGCTGGCCCCCGTCACCGGGCCTTCCATTGAGTCCTTTACATCTCCTTCAGCACCGCCTCATCCGGCATGGAGGTGGCACCTTAGCTCGCTTCTTTCTTTTTTTTTTTTTTTGAGACGGAGTCTCGCTCTGTTGCCCAGGCTGGAGTGCAGTGGCGTGATCTCCACTCACTGCAAGCTCCGCCTCCCGGGTTTACGCCATTCTCCTGCCTCAGCCTCCCGAGTAGCTGGGACTATAGGCGCCCGCCACCTCGCCCGGCTAGTTTTTTGTATTTTTTTTTTTTTAGTAGAGACAGGGTTTCACCGTGTTAGCCAGGATGGTCTCGATCTCCTGACCTAGTGATCCACCCATCTCGGCCTCCCAAAGTGCTGGGATGACAGGCTTGAGCCACCGCGCCCGGCCAGCTCGCTTCTTTCTTGGCATCTGTCTGGCGCATATTCTCCCGCCACTCGCATCCAACCCTCACCATGACATTTATGGAGTGGGGCCTCTTCTAAGCAGCACATGGATGGGAATTTTAGGCTCTGTTCACATGGATGATGCTAATTGGTCCTGTGGACTCTCTTAGTTGCCTTTTGCTGCTCTGGTGAATTACCATGGACACAAAACACACAAGCAACACCAGTCTTTTATCTAATGGTTCTGAAGGTCAGAAGTCAAGGGGTCAGTGGGTCAGCAGCAAGCCTGGTTCCTTCCGGAGACTCTCCAGGAGGATCTGTGTCCCTGCCTTCTCTAGCTTCCCTGGCCTGTGGCCCCTTCCAGCTGTGACGTCACCCCGACCCCCACTTCTGTTGTCACAGCTCCTCCTCTGACTCTCCCTCTTATGGGGACCCTTGCCATTATGCTAGCTGGCCCAGATTGTCCAGAATCATCTCCCATCTCAAGGCCTGTCACCTCATCACCCCTGCAACGTCTCAGGTAACAAAACACAGTCGCAGGCTCCAGCAGTTAGGATGGGGACATGTTTGAAGGGTTGAGAGTCAGCCGACCACATGGACTTACTCTAGTCACTTCACCAAGTTTTCTACTCATTAGGTTTTCTTTTTTTTGTTTTTGTTTGTTTGTTTGAGACAGATTCTCACTCTGTTGTCCAGGCTGGAGTGCCGTGGTGCAATCCTGGCTCACTGCAGCCTCGACCTCCTGGGCTCAAGTGATCCGTCTGCCTTAGCCTCCTGAGTACCTGGGACTACAGGTGCACGCTAGCACACCTGGCTAGTTTTTTTTGTTTTGTTTTGTTTTTTTAATTTTTTGTAGAGACAGGGTCTCGCTATATTGCCCAGGCTGGTTCTTTTTGGGTTTTGTCTTTTGTTGGTTCATTTTTGCTCAAACTTTTCCCCTGCTGACTTTGAATTTATAATCCTCTTTACATTTTTCTACTTTTTACACTTAAAAATTGTAACCATCATATTTGAAGGTTTTTTTTTCTTTTGAAATATAGCGTTTTTCTGGATTGGAGGCTCCAATGAACAAAACAAGAGTTTTATCATAATGTCATTGATAACTTCCATCTTGCACTGTTTCTTCAAATGGTCCTCCAGGAAGAGGGTGCTGATTTGGGTTCCCGCCCTCCGTGGTTGCAGGTGCACCATCCTTAGTTCTGCACTACAAGGGCTTCGCCTTTATAAACAAAATAAAGAAACAGAGTGGTGAATACTTTTTTAAATATGACTCTTATTTATTTGCTTTGCTCACTTACGGAGCTGAACTTTTTTTGTTTGTTTGTTGGTTGTTTGTAACACTCTTCGAGAGTTACCTGGTTTTTTGCCTACAACTGCTTTTGTCTCATTTATTTTGAGTCCTTGACACGTGAAACATGTCAGTCCATTCGCATGTAAGGTAAAAATCCTTCTCCTGGTGCGTCGTTTGGTGTGTAACTTTGTTTTATGTGTCCGGTGTTTTATGTTCACGTGGTGAAAGCGCCGCCCTGATCTGCTTTAGTTTGTTTCTGAGTTTGTCCTAGTGACTTACTCCACTTAGAGATCAGATATTCACGGAGGGCTCATATTTTATTTAAAACATCTATTTCTCTCACACTCTGGGCACACTTTGTCTAAGTGAGAAGAAGTTTGTGTTCGTCAGGTATCTTCCATGGCAAGAACAAGAGCAAGAGAGACAGGGGCGAGGTGCTACACACTTTTTTATTTTTATTTATTTATTTCTTTTTGAGACAGAGTCTCACTCCGTCGCGCAGACTGGAGTGCAGTGGTGCAATCTCAGCTCACTGCAACCTGTGCCTCCCGGGTTCAAGTGATCCTCCTGCCTCAGCCTCCCAAGTAGCTGGGACTACAGGTGCACGCCACCACACCAGGCTAATTTTTGTATTTTTAGTAGAGACGGGGTTTCATCAGATTGGTCAAGCTGGTCTTGAACTCCTGACCTTGTAATCTGCCTGCCTCAGCCTCCCAAAGTGCTGGGATTACAGGCGTGAGCCACTGCACCCAGTTGCTACACACTCTTAAAACGACCAGATTTCAGGAGAACCCACTCACTCACTGTCAGAACAACATAGAGGGGATGGTGCCAACCCATTCATGAGAACTCCGCCCACACCAGGCCCCCTCTCTAATGCTGGGGATTACAGTTGGATGTGAGATCTGGTGGGGTCCTGGGTCCAGAACACGTCGGAGAGGAACAGAAGCCATGATGGAGTGAGTCGCTCATGGTGGCTGCAGCCAGGACGGGGGCCGCAGCCAGGACAGGGACAGGCAGTGGTGCCCCTGCATGCATCTTACCCTTTCATCCCCATTTTTGGGAGGAAGAGTCGAGGCTGGTGTCAACCAGAAATAAAATCCTAAGGCCCTCCCAACCCTCTGAATGAACTGCTTCTCTCAGAGGGGCCCTCCAGGGTTAACCTGAAAGCCCGGTTCAGGCCATGAATGACGGGGAGTCAGGGGTGATGGGGGATCAGACAGGCCTCATTTCCCCTCTTCCGTTTTGGAAGAGCCGACCAGCATGAACATCAACACAGACTTTAATTCTCATAGGAAACATTTACAGTCTGTTCTCTCTGAAGCCCGCTACTCGGAGGTTTCATCTACATCATAAAACTTTGGTCTTCACAACCCACTGTCATAACCCAGATGTTCCTTTCTATTGATAATAACTCAACCAATTGCTGATCAGAACCATTTAAATCCACCTATGGCTTGGAAGCCCATCCGTGGCCCCCTCGAGTTGGTCCTGCCTTTCCAGTTCGAGCAGTGCCCATCCCGCATGTATTGAGTGACATCTTCTGTCTCCCTGAAATGTGGATAAGCAGGCTGTGCCCCGACCACCGCGGGCACGTGTAGTTAGGACCTCCTCGGGCTGTGTCAGGTGTGCGTCCTTCACCTTTGCAACATAAATGTTCTATATGGACTGAGACCTGTCTCAGATACTTTTGGGTTCACACCGGTTGCTTAGCCAGTGGCAAGGCTGGAATCGGAACTCCACACCATCCACGTTTGGTTTTTCTTCCCCCGAAACACTTTTGCGGTCGGATCACACCCCTGGCAGGCGCCTGTGCTTCTCTCCGACACTGCGTCCTCTCAGCGCCCCTGTCTGGATCATCTTTCCCTTGTGCTGCCCTGCTCTGGCTAGAGCCTCTTGTCGGGTCACTCTGGTTCCCATGCGAGTGTCCCCAGCCAGGTCGCCCTCTCCTGCTGTGATCCCCTCATCTGCAGTGGGAGATGACAGGGTGTCAGCGAGGTGATGGGAGCGTGAAGCCAAGGCCCAGTCCTGAGAAAGGGCCGGCCCCGAGTGGCGAATGGAGGGGTTCCACATGTCCCAGGTGGTGGGTGGAAATGAGCTCAGGGCGGACAAGTGCTGGAAAGTGGATCCCTCAGGTTAGCACAAGGCAATTTGGAGGGGGAAGGGGAGGAGGCAGCAGAGGCTGGAACATTCCAGGAGGAGAGGGAAGAACCCTGTGGTGGAAAGAAGTTGCCGTTCATTGAGAAGAAGCTCCTCTAGGCTTAGAGTCGGTGCTGCCTGGGTGGCAGAACCATCTCGGCTCATTTTAGCGTTGATTTGAGGGTGCCAACAGAAGAGCCTTGCAGTTCTCTGAAGGGATCGGACGGAGCTTCATATTAAAGTAAAATGCATGATTCCAGAGCTGCAGCCGCTGCCTCTGTGTGCTCTGTGTTTTCATAACCGGGCAGACATGCGTGTACCTTCCCTCTCTCCTGCAGGCCTGTAATGCACCGAAACGTCCGCTACAACTGCAGAGTGATATTCCTCAACAGGTAGGCTCCCTGCCCCCACCCCCAGGAGGGTGACTGGGGCCTCTCCCTGGCTCTCAGCCGAGGGTGCTGCCCTGGGGACCCATTGCTGGGAGGCTGCTTCTGGAAGTGCCCGGGTTAGTCAGGGCCGATGCACCAGGCAGGTGACTCAGGTGCCTTTGCTTCTCTGAGTCTCAGCCACCACCGAGACAGGCATCATCAGGTATCAGAAAGAGAAGAGACGCAGAGGGTGGGGGTGTGGGGACACAGGTCCTTGTGGCCTGGAAGCCAGTCCTGCTGAGCGAGTTCCCTGGAGCGCCTGGTCACCAGCTGCTGGTGAGGTGCACACCTGCTGGGGCTTAGCTGCTTCACTGTGAGGGTCAGGAATGGATGCAGCCGTGGAGACCTGAGTCATAGACAGAAAGTGGAAGCCCAGAGAAGGAGAGAGGTTTGCTCAGGGCCCCATTCTTGAGCCAACTCTACATGGCATCACCTTGTCCCCTGGTGGCAGTGGCCACCGCCAGTGGCACGTTCATCTCAGGAGCCCGGTGTGCACGGCTTTGTTCCCCTGCCTGCAGGAAGATCCTGCTCATCAGACCCAAGATGGCCTTGGCCAACAAAGGCAACTACCGCGAGCTACGCTGGTTCACCCCGTGGTCGAGGAGTCGGTGAGTCGGGCGCTGGACCGCTCCCGGGATGTGTGTGAAGCACCTTCGCTGTGTGTAGCCTTGGGTCCAGATCATGGGAGTGTTACTGGTGGAGGGTGTCCAGGTTCTTGACATTTTGAACAAAGGATTGGACAAAAAGCACAAACAAAGCAAATAAAGAATGAAGTAACCAAAGCAGAGACTGAATGAAAATAAAAGCCCGCTCCACAGGGCAGGGGCGGCCCCAGCAAGCGGCTCAAGGGCCCGGTTATGCAATGTTCTGGGGTTTAAGTATCCTCTAGAGGCTTCCCATTGGTTACTTGGTGTGGGCCCCATGTCAATAAAGAGGCTGAAGTGAAGTTACAAGGTTATTTACTTGTTTACAGTTTATCGTTAAAAGACTCAGTGGAAATTCTGAACGTGTATGTTAGGCAGAAGGAAAATTATTCTAGCAGAAGCCTCCAGATTTCAAAAGGATTGGTGAAAAAGGATATTGATAAATTTGTGGATATGTGTAAACAAACGGGACTGTACGAAACATGTCTAGTATGTAGTAGAAAATAGGCCAGCCCTAAATCGCTGCACAGCTGTGCATGTAAATTAGGGCAATGCTCTGTAGGAGGGTAAAGATACTGATTAATTTTTGACTTTAGGTGAAATACACATAAAATTTCTAGGGTAACCACTAAAAGGAAAGATACAGAACATATGATTCTCAAAGTAGCAGGCAGAAGAAAAGAAGAATAAAAAGGAAAAAATGAAATAATTCCAAATGAAGCATAAAAGGAAGTGAGTTCTTTAAAAGTCCGGTAGAAAAAGTGGGACTCAGAGATAGCACGTAAGAGAGAATAAATCTGTCAGTAATCACTACAAATAAAAATGGATACAATAATTTGATTAAAGACAGAGGTCATTATTCTGGATCAAATGAAAATCCAGGAATAGACTGAAACCGTATTGTAATTAACAATATATTTTGGCAAGTTTGCTGGATGATAAAACCAATCAAAAGTCAGGTTCCTTTCATTTACCAGCAACATTCAGTCAGAACGTGTAACTTTAAGGAAGATACTGTTTATTCCAGCAGCCAAAGTGCTTATGGATAACTATAACCAGAGATGTGTAAGCCCCGTATGGGAAAATGATAAAATTTTATGGGAGGGCGTTAACAACTACTGAGCTAAATGGAGATTGCCTGCGTATGTGAAAAGGAAGGCACAGTGTGAAACGCATTCATCTCCCCTAAGTTGATCTGTGGATTCAGTGTAGTTTCCATAAGAATCTGAGCAGGAAATTCAATAAACCGGCTCCAGTATTTCCATGGAAGAGCAAAAGGCCACGAATAGCTAAGATACTCATGAAGACCAAAAGAAAGGCCAGGCGTGGTGGCTCATGCCTGTAATCCCAGCACTTTGGGAGGCTAAGGCAGTCAGAAGTTCAGGATTCGAGACCAGCTCAGAAGTTCAAGACCAGCCTGGGCAACATGGTGAAACCCCCTTTCTACCAAAGAAAATACAAAAATCAGCTGGGCGTTGCGGTGTGCACCTGTGGTCCCAGCAGTCGAGATCAGCTGGATTATGGAGACCCTAACCCAGCGGCACTAGAGGAATTAAAGACACACACACACAGAAATATAGAGTGTGGAGTGGGAGTTGGGGCTGACAGCCTTCAGAGTGGAGAGCCACGAATGAGTGTTACCCACATATTTATTGACAGCAAGCCAGTGATAAGCATTGTTTCTATAGATTATAGATTAACTAAAACAGGAAACAAAGGAATGGGCTCTGGCTACGTATCTGCAGCAGGAACATGTCCTTAAGGCACAGATCGCTCATGCTATTGTTTGTGGTTCCAGACCACCTTAAGCGGTTTTCCGACCTGGGTGGACCAGGTGTTCCTTGCCCTCATTCTGGTAAACCCACAACCTTCAGCCTGGGTGTCATAGCCGTCACGAGCATGTCACAGTGCTGCAGAGATTTTGTTTATGGCCAGATTTGGGGACCTGTTCCCAACACCAGCTACCTGAGATGCTGAAGTGGGAGGATCACTTGAGCCCATGAGACTGAGCCTGCAGCAAACCCTGATCGTGCCACTACACTCTAGCCCAGATGACAGAATGAGACCCTATTAGTCCATTTTCATGCTGCTGATAAAGACATACCCAAGACTGGGTAATTTATAAAGAAAAAGAGCTTTAATAAACTCGCAGTTCCATGTGGCTGGGGAGGCCTCACAATCACACCAGAAGGCGAAAGGCACATCCTACATAGCGGCAGACAAGAGAGAATGAGACCCAAGCAAAAAGGAAAACCCAATATAAAAGCATCAGCTCTCCTGAGACTCACTACCATGAGAACAGTATGGGGGAAACCATCCCGTGGTTAATTTATCTCCCACCGGGTCCCTCCCACAACATGTGGGAATTACAGGAGTTACGATTCAAGGTGAGATTTGGGTGGGGACAAAGCCAGACCCTATCAGCGCACCTGGGTTGAAGTACAAAGATAGGCGAGATTTGTTGCGGGGAGCACTTCCAAGGAGAGAGCATCACGTGCTGGGGGCTCAGAGGTCCAGGCGATGCTCTGCTCCTTCACCTGGGTACTGCGTGCACTGGACTTATTTTAATATCCTTTAATTACACATGTGTGCCTTTGTACTCTTTTGCGTAACATATTTTGCAATAAAACGAATCCATAAAGGAAATCTGTGGCCAACCAGATTTTAGCGCTGCTTCTGCAGGAACCAGCTTTTCCTGCCAAGGTGCCTGTGGGATGTCTCTATGACTCTGAAGGTCCAGTAGCTCCAGCAAATGGCTTGGGGGTTCTCATCATTTTTTATTATACCCTGTAACGTTTTTCGACTTCACATTCAGGTCTTCTTATTTCAGGAAAGTTGACCTATTTTCTGCTTCCAGAGGCTTTTGTTGTTTTGCGTCCGTTCTGTTCTTCAGGAACCTCAATGGCTGGCGAGGGACATGTCTGTGTCTGCCTGCCTTATCTTTCATCTTCTTTCTAACCATCACTCTCTTCGTGTATTTGCATTTTTTTCTGGCAGTTTTATTCCCCTGAATTTGTCTTCTCTGCAGTGCACTTCACGGGGCTCTATCCTGTGCTTTTTCGTATCTGTAAGCATTTTAAGACTTTTCAAATTCTTTTCTTAGTTGTCAACTTATCTCCCGTCATTTATTTATGCTTTTGTTGAGATGTTTTATCAGTTGATGTTGTCTCTAGGATTTCAGAGCGTAAGTGTGGGGCTCCTGTTCCTCCTTCCCTGTTTGTCTCATGAACACCTCGGTGTCAGGTGTCACACTGGGCCCTCTGGGATGGTATTCCTTTCATCCCTGTGGAAGGGGTGGCAGGAAGGTGAGGCTGGAGCCCACCAGAAGCAACTGCACATTTTCGTTGGCTTAGAGAAAGCTGAGGTTTCCAATCCTCTGGGAGCTGTGCCAGATGATGACAAGAAATGGTCGTGTTCACCGTGCCCCTGCTTTAGTAAAGAGTATTTGGCAGGCTCAAGGTGCCATTCCAGGTTCCAGGTCCTCTTAGGAAAACATAACTAAGGCCTGGTCTTTGCCTGCAGAGAGCCATCCTCAAGGTGTGCGCTGGCTGCGGAGCACAGCTGCAGTGAGGGGCAAGGCTGGGTGCGTGCCCGTCCTGCTGGGTCTTTGGTCTGGTGCCTGTGGGGTCTTTGCATGAGTCGAGGGAAAGGTACAGATGAAGGGAGAGATGTTTGGACGGTTCCTGCGTTTAAAATGCATTTTGGTGCAGCAGCATCACCATCAACAGGCTATAGAGGGTGAACTGAGTGCTCAATATGGGATGGCAAGGCAGCCTGGAGCTCTGTAGGGCATCTTCATGTCCCCGTTCCCTACGTGAATGAGGGGGAAAGACATCATTGACTCAGTTTCTCAACTTTTTACATTTCTCAAGTAAAGAGAGCTACTAAAACCATGCCCAGAAGGCTCCTGGGAATTCTAAGAAAGCAAAAAGGAAACGGAGTTCCTTGCAGGTCTGAGTGGCTCATCTTGTAACAGCCTGTTGGAAGTCAAATACGTGAACCGTCTATTTTGAAGATTCCACCTCTTGGTGGAGCTTCTTGGGACACCTTGCACTAAAGTTGGTATTAAACCCTCCTCCCCATCTCTCGAATTGAGAGCATCATTTTATTCCAAGGATGATACAGGTTTGTCATTGTGTTTCGGGTTAATGCCACATGATTTTTCTGATTCAGTAACAGCAATCAGGAATTCCACCCGGATTTCTCCATGGGGCAGTGTGGCCAGTTCTCAGCGAATCCCCTGTGACACATCTCTCCGTAAAGATGAACATGAGCATGTGGGGAAACTGAGACAGCCCGATGCTCGGAGAGCCCAGCCCACCACGATGTCACGTAGTCTCCTCAAGCCACCTTCATACTCTTCTTTTTACCTTCACGCGATTGTTTATTGCACTGGGGGGAACACTTGGCAGTTCCTTTGCCGGTTCATCAGTTCGGAGGGTTCCGTTTGAGTTTTGTTTAAATGTAGCTGCCCTTCCTCATTTGTCCTGAGATGCTCATCCTCAGATCCTTGGTGTTTTCCTCTCCAGGCACACGGAGGAGTACCTTCTGCCTCGGATGATACAGGACCTGACAAAGCAGGCAAGTCCCTGGGTGTGGAGCCCATTTTTCAGTCGGTTGTCGCTGTTCTCAGCCAACAGTGGACTGGGTGCGGCGGGAACCCTTTGGGATCCAGGTAATGGAAGGCACCACAGTGCGCACAGGTCTGAAACAGACAAAGGAGGCAGATTCCTATAGCCAGGGGGGCTGCGGGGCCAGGCAGCAGCCAGGGCGGCTCCTCCTGGCCTTGGGGCTGCCTTTCCTCCCTTTCCCTGCTCACACTGGCTTCCTCCTCTTTGTGTCCTCCTTGTGGCAGAAGTCAGCCTTCTCCACCCCCAGGGGCTATGTTCCTACATTTAAGTGTTTATCTAGACCGACAGCAAACTGCCCTGTTCTCAATTTTGAATTCTAAGGGAAGGCACCCGGTGTCCCCTCTCAGCTGCTGCCCTGTGGCTGGGAGTGGGGGCCGGGTTCCGTCAACACAGGGCAGCAGCTGCTTCAGTGTGATCACAGAAGAGGGTCACTTCAGAAGCCACTGGCCCCGATTGGCAACCCCATCGGTGACCGTGACATTCTGCCCCTTGGCTGCTCAGAGTGCAGGCATCCCCTTATTCCACACATAGGCTCCTAAAGGCTCCTCTTCCTGGCACCACCCAGTGTCCCATGTGCAGCCGCAGGGCACCCACCTCTTCGGAATGTGTGAGAGCCCAGAGCCAACTCCAGCTCTTGTGGCTGTAGGATGTGTGTGGCCCTGGGTAGTGTTTGTGGCCCAGACAGGGCGTGACCAATGAATCTTACGCACTCTTCTCTTCCAACGGCAGGAAACTGCGCCCTTCGGAGATGCGGTGCTGGCGACGTGGGACACCTGCATTGGAAGTGAGATCTGTGAGGAGCTCTGGACACCCCACAGGTCAGCCCCATGCCCCTGTGCTGTCTGATTGCCCACCTCACATGGGCCAGCTGGGAGGACCTGGGACCGCAGACCTCCTGGGGCCATGACCGTCGGCCGGGAGCTGCCATGGGAAAGTGTGAGGGCCGCCTGGGAGGCTGGGTTGGAGGAGTCTGGTGGCCTCTTCTTCACCTGCCTCTGCCCGCAGCCCGCACATCGACATGGGCCTGGATGGAGTGGAGATCATCACCAATGCCTCGGGCAGTCACCACGTGCTGCGCAAAGCCAACACCAGGGTGGAGCTCGTGACTATGGCCACCAGCAAGGTAGGGGTTGGGCCAGGGAGCGTGCACCACGGGGCAGACGCTGTTATCTCAAGCACTGCTGTATCCTCAGTGCCCATTGCAGGGCTGGGCCCACACAAGATGGACGTTCTGGGCTTGTCATTACGGCCTGGACTCAACAAGTGTGCCCTGCCGCCCCCTGGGGCTTCACTGGCACAGCCCATCTCACCCGCGCAGCTACCCCAGGAAGCCGACCCTGTCACCCTCCCTGCCGTGACCAGGAACCGGGACATGCTCCTTGTTCGTTGGCATGATGGCAGGGCATAGGGAACACCTATGCATTTGCTGCTTCTGCTCTTGGGCAGTGAGATGTGCAGCGGGCGGTGCTGGTTCGTTCTTCACGTTTCAGGTGTGGGTTTAGCTGAGCCGTGTTTGAATCTTGGCTTCATCACACGGAGCTTTCTTTGGCTTGTCTGAACCTCATCATGCCTAAGAGAGGTGTCTGCCTTGTAGGGTTGTTATGAAGCAAAAACAAATGTTTTACGAAGAGCCTGGCGCCTAGCAAGGCTGGCTCGCCGCAGCTCCGTGGGTCCGTGCTTCCCTACACATGCGCGTTACCTCGGCGGTCGTGGGGCCACTCGCGATGACCCTCGCGGGACTCGGTGGAAGTTCCTGTCCATGGGCAGGTGGCAGGCGAGGGCGGTGGACCACAGCTGACCACTCCGCTGTGGGCTCTGCCTTTTCCAGAACGGTGGGATTTACTTGCTAGCCAACCAGAAGGGCTGTGACGGGGACCGCCTCTACTATGACGGCTGCGCCATGATCGCCATGAACGGAAGCGTCTTCGCTCAAGGATCCCAGTTTTCTCTGGATGACGTGGTAATGAACGGGCCTGGATGTGACTGGGGGAGGGTTCCCTGTGCAGAGGCCGAGCTCCTGGCCCTCCCCTGTAAGCCGGGTGCTTAGTGAGGGTCCCTGTGGAGAAGCCCCTGGGGGTCCCGCCTGCTCTGATGGTCTCTGGTTTACCTGGCTGGTGAGGGGGGACCTCCCACCCTCGGGTCTGAGGACAGCTGAACCCCGACACACAGCACATGGTACTGGCTGGTTGAGGTTGTGGGCAGCTTACGAGTCCTGCGTACCCACAGTGCGGGAGGAGGGCTCCGTGCCCCGCAGGGCCAGGTGGGAGTGCACTCAGGAACCAAGGGGATGGCCCCCGCTGTGGGAGGCAGGCTCTGTGGTGACGAGAGGACAGGTGCCGCCTGGCCCCTGCGGGAGGGTGGCGTTGGTTTGTTTGAATTCCAAGGGCTGGCAGGGAACCAGAGCCGCTCCTTGGAAAGGAACAGACTCCATGGCCCCCGAGACAGGTCTAGGGATCCCGTGTTTGGTGAGGGGGCCTTATCCTCAGGAGAAGAGCCGTCAGGGGAGCTCATCGTGAGGCCGTTCAAGGCCCTGCCTTTCTTCCCCGGGTGTTGAGGCCACATATACTCATCTAAGGCCTTACGCCACGCTGTCCCTGAGTCCGGGGAAGCAGGAGTGGAGACCCTAGGACACTCTGGTCAGGGAGGCTTTGTTCTGTGGGCCTCTCTGAGCACACAGTGGCCAGCTGCGTGAGGGACAGCCCTGGGGGAGCTGCGAGTTACAGGTTGGAAGTGCGATTGCTATCCTGAAGTGACACAGATATGTGGGTGCTCAGAGGAAGGAGATGACAGAGAACAAAGCTAAGAACCCTGCCTGGCACAGTCCTCACCAGCAGCTGAGCTGCCGCTTGGAATGCGGTTCAGGGCCTTGTTGGAGCCCCAGATTCCTTTGGGAAGCTGATGAAAGCTCTGCACGTTATGCATCTGAAGATGTGCATGAGCGCGGGGCAAGGCTTCCCAGGTGATCCTTACCGCGATGGGCACGAGCTTCCTCCACAGAGAAGGGACCACAGATGGAAAGTCCTGGGAGAGGTTTGGGCCACTCTTCCTTTCAGTTTTTTGTTTGTTTGTTTGTTTTTGAGATGGAGTCTCGCTCTGTCGCCCAGGCTGGAGTACAGTGGCACGATCTTGTCTCACTGCAACCTCCGCCCCCCGGGTTAAAGCAATTCTGCCTCAGCCTCCTGAGTAGCTGGGACTATAGGCGCCTGCCACCACGCCCAGCTAATTTTTTGTATTTTAGTAGAGACAGGGTTTCACCGTGTTGCCCAGGCTGGTCGCAAACTCCTGAGCTCAGGCAATCCACCCACCTCAGCCTCCCAAAGTGCTGGGATTACAGGTGTGAGCCACCGCACCCGGCCTCCCTTTCGGTTTTTGAAGCAAACGAGAAAAAACAGGCTGTTATTGCCAAAAATGGAAATCAATCCCAAGTGCACAAATACAACAAAAAGTAACTTTTAGTTCTGCCCCAAGCCGGCATGGCTGGGAGCATCCCCACTCTCGGGCTCAGGCCCCGCGTGGGTCCCCAGCGCTCCCTCCCGCACACAGCGTCGCCGGACTCGCCTTTGGACCTGACGGCGTTCCGCTCTGCTCTTGTTGGGGACGGGCATTAAAGCGTCGGATTCAGCGAGGCAGGCGGTAGCACAGGAGACAAGTTCTGCAGCTGGCTTTGCAGGAGCAGGGCGAGCCTGTGTCCTGGCATCACCGACTCTGAGAGGCTGTCTGAGCGGTTTCGTTGCTTTGCTGCCCCTGCGTTCCCATCCTCACGATTCTGTCTGGTGCTTTCTGCACAGCATAGGCGCGGTCAGCACGGAGGCAGTTACGAAACCAAACCAGTTTCAAAGTGGACTGAGTGAACTTCACCCTGAAAAAGAATTCCACAGTCTTTTCAGGGGTTTCTTGCACAGGGGGCAGGCGAGGGTGTGGCCGTCTCAACTGCAGGCCCTGCTTTCCACGTGACAGCATCCCTGGAGGCCTCCTTGCTCTTCATCGTTAACCACGACAGAGCTGGAAGGGCTCTGAAGAGAAGGATTCAGTTCCTGCTGATGGGAACCGTGGTCCTCTCCCCATGTCACAGCCACAGGCACGTTGGCGGTCGTGTTGATTGGCAGGTGTGTTGGGAATCACCTGCCCCAGGACCCCCGCAGGTTCCTGGCCCCACATCAAGCCCCCGAACTGGAGTCTTCGGGGCTCTGCATTTTTAGTGAGCGCCAGGCAGGCAGTTGTTTCATGCCCTAGAATCCGGGAGCCGTTGTCTCTAGAATTCCTGATGTTGCCCGAGATCTCCGTCCTAGGCTGCAGCCACAGGTCCGCTGCATTGAGAGTGGCAGTGCTGTCCTCAGGCTCAGGACACTGCCCTCTGCCAGGTCCTCCGTGGTGCACCTGGAATCGTCAACAGAAGTCTTGTGACGCGTGCAATCATTTGAGAGTCTCCCCTTCTGCCTCTCGCTCGAGCAACAGACCTGCCGATCCCCCTCGTCGGGCCCGTGTTTCTTAGGGTCTTCCTAATCCCCTGGGCTTTCGGCCTAATCCCCTGGGCTTTCCGCTTGTTGTGTGCCTGGAGTCAGGCTGCAATATGGAAGGCGGTTAACCTAGCCTTGGGGAGAGTGGGATGGAGCCACCTTCTCATGGAACAATCCTCCCCTCCCCCATCTCCATTGTTTTATGGCTTCACACTTACCATGGCTTTCTGCATGGAAGCTTGGTGGCCGCAGTGCCATCACTTGGGAAAGCAGCCAGAGAACCACAGGATGCGTGAATCGGTCTCCTTGTCTTCATGGACATCTCCAGCCAGGTCTGGCCCCCGGTTACAGCGGTAGGAGCGAGGGGCGCGCAAGGTGGCCACGGCCGTCCTGTGAACCGCCGCAGTGGTACAGGTGCTGTTCCCGCTGTCCCATGCTTGTGTTTAGCAAGGCAACACTCAGGAACACAATTTGATAAAGATATTTTTTCATGAAGGAATAACCCCTGAGTTAAAACCTCATTTCTGCATACACTGCAATTGGCAGAACCCCTACCATAGCCAGGTTCAAAGGCAAGGCAGTGTCACCTCCTGTGACACAGGCAGCACATCCGGGCCAGGACCCTGGCGTGGATGCCGGGCCTGTGGATCTGCCTCTGCCCTCCCCCAGCTCCACCCTTCTCTGTGTTTGGCCTCATTCTCAGGTTGTCCTCCAGCTCTGCCCTCCTCTGTGTTGGCCTCAGTCTCGGGTTGCCTCTCCTCTTGGCACAGGATGTTTGCAGCAGCTCTAGCCATCCCATCTTCACACAGCCACATGCAGAGGCAGCAAAGGGGCCCTGGCTCCCTGTGTGTCTTTTTGATGAGAGGGGCATTCCAGAAGTCCCCTGCAGAGGCTTACTGACAGGGGGCTGTCTTACTGACAGGGGGCTGTCTTACTGACGGGGGGCTGTCTTACTGACGGGGGTGTCTTACTGACGGGGGTGTCTTACTGACTGGGGGGTGTCCTACTGACGGGGGGGTGTCTTATAGGGTGGTGTCTTGTGCTGTGATTAGTGGGTCACTGGCAAGTGTCTGAATGCAGTGGAGGTTCTGGTGGCAACAGTGAGGGGGAAGGGCTGTGGTTTGGCCTCAATGTCATCTGTCCCATCCCTGAGACCCCCATCCAGGGGTCTCAGCCCCTGCTTTAGAAGGTGTGACACACCTTTGACAGCGGCCAAATTACACATGGGAGTGGAACAAACGGGAAATCACGGGTTCTCTTTGAAATTTCCTTCCCCAGGAAGTCCTGACGGCCACGCTGGATCTGGAGGACGTCCGGAGCTATAGGGCGGAGATTTCATCTAGAAACCTGGCGGTGAGTGCTCCAGTAGACAACTGTGTGGGATGCTCATCAAAGATGTGGAAAGTGGCCACATTCGTGCAGGCCTGGTGGCGGCCATGAGGGTGCAGTGCCTCAAAAGTCCGACGGGGAAGTTCTAGACTTCCCAAGTGTGGAAAGGGCTGGTGCTGTAGACGGAACCTGCTTCCATCTCTTCCCCATCGTCCTCTGCTTGAGCCAGGCCCTGAGCTGGGGTGAGCTGGGGACAGGCAGGCAGAGAGGCCGACGAGACGGTCAGTGTGCTAGGGGCTGCCACACAAGGAAGACCCAAGCAGCCTTGGAGGCCAGGAAGGCCTCAAGGTGGGGGGTGGCAAGCGCAGTAGGAACAGGCACACAGTGTGCAGCCAAGGCTGGTCCCCACCTTGGCAGTCGGAGGCAAGGTCCAAGGCACAAGCGAGCCTGTGTCTGAGACCCTGGGATGCAAGTAACGCCCCTCCTGCAGCCCAAGGTCCTGCTGCTGGTAGCCTGGAGCTCTGCGTTTCTGCAGGATGTCATCACAAATAGGATATCCAGCTGTGCAGCTGTCGTGAGACAGTGATTTTTGCAGAAAGAAGTGTGATGCTCATAACAGAGCGGGCTCTTCTGCTGTTGATTGATTGACACAAGGTCTCATTCTGCCTCCCAGGCTTGAGTGCAGTGGTACCATCACAGCTCACCGCAGGCTGGACCTCTGGGGCTCAAGTGATCCTCCCACCTCAGCCTCCCAAGCAGCGGAGACAACAGACACCTGCCACCATGCCCAACTAATTTTTAACTTTTTTCTTTTCTTTTGTAGAGACAGGGTCTCACTATGTTGCCCAGGATGGTCTTGAACTCCTGGGCTCAAGCAATCCTCTCGCCTTGGCCTCCCCAAGTGTTGGAATTACAGGCGTGAACTACCACGCCCAGCCTTTTTTTTATAGCAATTTTATTAAGTTGTATTTACCATACCACCCAGTGTATCCATTTAAGCACCTGATTCAGTGCTTTCTCAGGTTCTCATGGAGTTATGTAGCCACAATCTTCGCGCATTTTCATTACCCCAAAAAGAAACTCCACCCCGTTCCCCTCCTCTGCCCCTGACAACCATAAGTCTACTCTCTGTCTTCATGAATTTGCCTATTCTCGACGTTTCATTGGGATGAAATCACATAGCATATGGCTTCCCACACTTTACTGTGCTGTTTTCAAGGTTTATCTATGTGTCGGGTGCAGCCACCCCTCGGTATCCACAGGGGTTGGATCAGGAGCCTCAGCCTCCACCGATCCCCTGCAGGGATGCCTGTGTCCCACAGTGCCCCCTGCAGAGCTCACTGATACGGACAGTCGGCCCTCTGTATCCACGGGCTTCAGATCCCTCGATTACTGTATCTTCTCTCTGCGGTTGAATCTGCGGGTGTAGAACCCACAGATACAGGGAGTGACTGTAGTTCATCCCTTTGTATGGTCAGAGCGTGTTCCGTAGCGGAGATGGACACGTGTTTATTCACTCATCCACTGATGGGCATCAGGAACGTTTCCACTGTCTATCATGAATAATCCTGCTACAAATATACATGTACTTTTGTTGGAGGGAACACGTGTTTTCATTTCTCTTGGGTGTGGAATTCCAGGAGTGGAATTGTCTGGGTCTTATGGTAACTCTGTTAGCCATTTTTTGTGTTTTTTTTTGTTGTTGTTGTTGTTTTTTGAGATGGAGTTTCACCCTTGTCGCCCAGGCTGGAGTACAATGGTGCCATCCCGGCTCACCACAACCTGTGCCTCGTAGGTTCAAGCGATTCTCCTGCCTCATTCTCCCGAGTAGCTGAGATTACAGGTGCCCACCACCATGCCTGGCTAATTTTTGTATTTTTAGTAGAGATGGGGTTTCATCATATTGGTCTGTCTGGTCTCAAACTCCTGGCCTCAGGTGATCCACCTGCCTCAGCCTCCCGAAGTGCTGGGATTACAGGTGTGAGCCACCACCCCGGCTCTGTTGAGCCTTTTGACAAGGATCCTTTTGAGGAGCTGCCAGAGTGTTTGCCACACGGCTGCATCGTGGTGGGTTCCAGGCAGCCGGGTATGAGAACCCCGGTTTCTCGCCCCTCACCAACACTTGTTGCCATTGGTCGTTTTGCTCCTCGCCATCCTCATGGCAGTGAGGGTGACCTCGCTGTGGTTTTGACATGGCTGATGGAGTCCTGCTTGTCTGTCAGTCCCGGGGACCCAGAGGGTTTCCATGAAGCTGGAAGTCATCCTGTCTGAATCTCCATTGCCAGGCCAGCAGGGCGAGCCCCTACCCTCGAGTGAAGGTGGACTTTGCCCTCTCGTGCCATGAGGACCTCCTGGCACCCGTCTCTGAGCCCATCGAGTGGAAATACCACAGCCCTGAGGAGGAGATAAGGTGTGTGACCCCGACCCCTGGGAGGGACCTGGCGTCCACGTGGCCACACCTCTGGGGTGGGGACTCCTGGAGGTCACGCAGTGGGTTTTCAGAACCTGCCTGGGTGGAGACTTGGCAGGAGGCAGCTGTGCCTTCCCTGGGTTGAGGGCATGGATGCTGGAGCCAGACCTCCTGGGTGTGACCCCCAGTCCTACTCCTTCCCCGTGCTGTGACCTTGGGCCCCAAGGCGCTGTCCTTTCTGTGGCTCAGTGTCCCCATTTTAAAATGAGGATGATGATAATACCCACGTCCCGGGGCTGTCTTTGGAATCACACGCGTCCCTTCTCACACGGTGCCTGAAGCAGAGACGGGCATCCTGAGAGCCCAACGTTGACTCTGGCACTGCAGCCTCCTGGGGCCTCCTTGGGTGGGTTGTCGGGTGCTGTGGGCTGGGGCGTCCGCCTCCGGGCTCCATGTTCTGATTGCCCTGCAGCCTTGGACCTGCCTGCTGGCTCTGGGATTTTTTAAGACGAAGCCAACAGGTAAGACTTCCGGTTTCTAGTGAGCCCACTTTGCTTGTTCTACTGGTTGGTCTGGTTTTATTCTGGGGCAGGGTAGGGATTTTTTCTTTTTCTTTTTTTTTAATGCAAACGACAAAAAGCATTTCATCGCTCTGCCTCCATGGTGAGCTTAGTCTGCACTAGCCAGAGGCAAGGTGGGCACAGTGGCTGGTGGGTTGGCTCCACCTTTGGAGGCTCGGCAGAACCCAGCCTGTCAGCATGCAGGGTCACGCTCACCATCTTGCCAGCATTGTAACCCCGCGTATCTGCAGTTCATCAGTGGAATCAGCCTCAGACACGCCCCACAGCGAAGCATCTCTTTTCCCTCTGAAAAATCCATTAATCCTGCCACGTGTGGGCATTTGTCCTGACCCCACGGAAAGTGCCGACACCCATGTGCATTTCTGTGGACGCCTCCTTGAGGTCTGTGGGTGGAGCTTGGCTGGTCCGTGGGCATGCCGCTTCTCCGAGGCTCTACTCACACTGTGTTTGGTTGGTCCATTCCAGGCGGGGTTTTTGCTGCCCCTGAGTGGCGGGGTGGACAGCGCAGCCACCGCCTGCCTCGTCTACTCCATGTGCTGCCAGGTCTGCAAGTCTGTGAGGAGCGGCAGTAGGTGACATCTATTGGCTTGAGGGAGGCTCCAGGGTCCAGCCCTTGGGCCACCTGAGTTGGGGACCTTGGAGGGGGCAGAGGAAACACCCATGCCATGGACATCGGGGTGAAGGGGGCTTTGCGGCCATGCACAAATGTCACAGCGTCACATCCCGGTCCTGCAGCCAAGGCAGCAAGGCCATCAGCAGCTTCCTGGAGCTTTGGGCCCATGTGGCTGAGTCTCCAGAGCTGTACCCGCCCACTCTGTGCATGGTGTGGCCTGGTGGAGAGAACACAGGCGTTGGAGGTTCACATCCTCCCCCGTGTGATATGGTATTGGACACCACCTTAGCATATGCAGCAGAACAGGGGTGACGATGCCCGTCGGATGGGGCTGTGGGCCATAGCGTGGGCTGGCGCTACACAGGCACCTGGGGGTGTAGACCATGGTGGAGCTACACAGGCACCTGGGGGTGTAGACCATGGTGGAGCCACACAGTCACCTGGGGGTGTAGACCATGGTGGAGCCACACAGGCACCTGGGGGTGTAGACCATGGTGGAGCCACACAGTCACCTGGGGGTGTAGACCGGGGTGGAGTTGCACGGGCACCTGGGGGTGTAGACTGGGGTGGAGTTGCATGGGCACCTGGGAGATGTAGACTGGGGTGGAGTTGCACGGGCACCTGGGAGCTGTAGACTGGGGTGGAGTTGCATGGGCACCTGGGGGTGTAGACTGGGGTGGAGTTGCATGGGCACCTGGGAGATGTAGACTGGGGTGGAGTTGCACGGGCACCTGGGAGCTGTAGACTGGGGTGGAACTATGTAGACACCCCACACACTCAGGTGACTTCTACCCATTCTGTCCTGGTGGTTTGCAGACCAGGAAGTGCTGGCTGATGTCCGCACCATCGTGAACCAGATCAGCTATACCCCTCAGGATCCCCGAGACCTCTGTGGACGCATACTGACCACCTGTTACATGGCCAGCAAGAACTCCTCCCAGGAGACGTGCACCCGGGCCAGAGAGTTGGCCCAGCAGATTGGAAGGTGGAGTTGGCCCCTGGTGCTGGGCATGGCAGGCGGCTGACAGAGCTCAGAGCCGCTGGAAGCTCTGCCTGTGAGCGCATTGGTGACTGGCTTCATTCACGCCACATCATGTCATCCACAATGTGGATAAATGTGTCAGTGCTCTGTCCCTTTTTGTGGGTGAATAATATTCCACTGTCTACGGATAGACCAGTTTGTTTCTCCAGTCATCAGCAATTGCTTAAATGTGCATCTAGGAGTTTATCAGGGCTCCACTTTCTCTTGGTTTGAGCCAGATTTCAGGGAGATTGTGTATGAGTCCTCCCTATCTGACCCACTCGAGTCTCCAATGGTGCCTGCGATTTCCACCCTTCCGTCCCCTGACTCCTTGCATTCCCAGTGCAGGCTGCAGGTCGTATGTGCATACCAGGGTGCACAGCAGGTCCTGGGAGTTGGCTGTGGGCTGGCTCCTACCCCTCCTCCTGTCCCTTCCGCCTGCCCTCACTGCCTCTTCCACGGGCAGTTCTCTATGTGAGGACAGTGGAGCGGGGGCACCTTTCCAGAGAAGAGAGACTGGGTTCCATCTAGAATGTTGCATCCGTAGTGGCTCTTAGGAGAAAATGAGCAGCTCCCCATCCTGTTTGTTGAGCTCAGCTAAAAGCTGTCCCCCTGCCCCCCAACAATTCTCCTCCTAGATATGTACTCAGAGGAATCAAAAGCAGGGACCCAAACAGATACTTGTTCAGGAAAGTCCATAGCAGCACCATTTGCAGAAGCCAAGAGGTGGAGACAACTCAAGGTCCATTTCAGATGAACGGAGGAAGAAACTGTGGTCCATTCACACAGTGGAATATTATTCACCCATGAAAAGGAGTGGAGCACCATCACGTGACACAGTGAGGAGAAACCTTGAAGACGTGGTGCGGATGAAAGGAGTGGAGCCAGCCACACCAGGCCACATGGTGTTTGATTCCATTTCCACTCCATGTCCACACAATGTCCAGAACAGGCCACGGCACAGAGAGAGGGCGTCTGTCACTCTCTGCATCTGTCAGTGTCACAGCTGTCAGAGCTGGAGGAGGAGGGAGTGGGAACAGACTGCCAGTGGGATGGGGTTTCCTTCTCTGGTGATGGGAAGTTCTGAGCTGGATGGTGGTGATGGCTGCACAGCACTGTGGATTGCTAAACACAACAAATCATACACTTTAAACGGGTTACAATGGTCAGGTTTAGGTCATCAGGGCTTCACTGCACATGCACACACGTGCACACGCTGCCTTCAACACCTACCCTTCTCCCTCCAGCCACCACATCAGTCTCAACATTGATCCAGCCGTGAAGGCCGTCATGGGCATCTTCAGCCTGGTGACGGGGAAAAGCCCTCTGTTCGCAGCTCATGGAGGAAGCAGCAGAGAAAACCTGGCGCTGCAAAATGTGCAGGTGCCCCCACCTGGGCCGGCGTCCCCTGGGGGTGCGGGTTGGGGTGCAGGGAGCCCTGGGACAATCACTGCAAAATGTGCAGGTGCCCCTGCCTGGGCCGGCGTCCCCTAGGGAGGTGCAGGGAGCCCTGGGATGGCTGGTGCAGGATGTGCAGATGCACCCGCCTGGGCCTTCATCCCCTGGGGAGGTGCAGGGAGCCCTGGGACAATCACTGCAGGATGTGCCGGTGCCCCGGCCTGGGCCGTCATCTCCATGAAGGTCATGGCACAGGGAGCTCAGGGACAACTAGTGCTGGGGTCACAGCCTGTGTGCCTCACTGAAGACATCAGTCATGGAGCCTTGTTAACAAGGAGGGTGTCTGTGTGTGTTGGTGCATGAGCCTGTGATGTGTAAGAGCAAGAGCAGGGGTGTAAGGGTGTGCATGCGCGAGTGTGTGCACCAGCGTGAGTGCAAGAGGAGGGTGTGAGCCTGGGTGTGAGCATGAGTGTGAGAGGTTACATGAGTGTGTGAGAGTACAGGCGTGTGAATGTGAGTATGCACAAATGTGGGTGTGCTTGTGAGTGTGCACAAGTGTGTGTGGACGTGCGAGTGAGTGTGCACAAACATGAGTCACAATTGTGTGCATGAGTGAGTCTGCATGAGTGAGTGCATGAGCATGCCTGTGAGTGTGCGGGTGGGTGGGTGTGCATGATGTGAGAGTGCACGTGACTGTGTGTGAGTGTGTGTCTCTTTAATCCTCAGGGAACAGCCCAGACACTGCCTCCTGGGCTACTGCACTCGACTGGGTGCTCCACGATGGGTGTAGGAGAAGAGAGGCCGAGGGCTCCCGCTGCTGGGATCTGTCCTGTCTCTCCCTGTCCCCTTTCTGCTGTGCCGTGGTGGCCTCTCCCCTCCTGCCAGTGGTAAAGGGATGGAAATGCAGTTGCCAAGCTTTCTCCCAGGGACCCCACAGCTCAGTGCTGCCACTGATGCTCCCTCTGCCCTCTGCCCTCCTGGACTCCGGGTGCTCCCATCTTTGAAGACAAGCCCCACCGAGCTTGCGTGAGCCCTGTGGAGGTGGGACAACCCTGAGAGGAAGGCCTCGGGACACCGTGGGACTCTGAAACTCTGATGTTCCCAGAACACTAGAGAGCCTCTAAGCTATTTTAATTTTCTTGTTTTCAAGAGTTTGCGGGTGCACGTCTCCCCCGTGTTCCTTTGCGAGAGAACCTGTTATTTCCTCTGTTGTCCAGGCTCGAATACGGATGGTCCTCGCCTATCTGTTTGCTCAGCTGAGTCTCTGGTCTCGGGGTGTCCGTGGTGGGCTCCTTGTGCTGGGATCCGCCAACGTGGATGAGAGGTGAGTGTGGTCCAGTGGCACGCGGCGGTGGGCCCCGAACCTCTCAGGACTCTGAGGGTGACACGCTGTGAGATTCTATCATCCTGTGCCTCTCATGGCGGGTTTGGTACCTGGAACGACATCATTCCTGTAGAATTTCACCCAACCCGAGTGGCAGAGCGGATGAGCATTGTGTACCTGCCGGTAGCTCTGGGTGCTCACCACTTTCATCAGTCTTGTGGTTCTTCATCTCTCCTGTGCCTCAAATTCATCTTCCCACTGCCCTCTGCCATGGTCAGGCTCCCCTCTTTTTTCTAGGCTATTCCACTGCCTCTTAAGTCATTCCTTTGCAGCTAGTTTTTACCTCCAAACCAGAGTTCATTTTTTATGTGGACTGAAAATACTCCCCTTCTCATATTGCTTCCTTGTTCAACAAAACTTGTTTTCTGGATAAAATTCAAGCTGCCCTCTAGCCCAGCGGTGGAGGCTGCTAGAAATTCTTTTCCAGCCTTGGTTTCCCCACTTCCCTTAGGGGAGCCTCTGCCCCTCTCAGCTTGTCTGTGCTATTCTTAGTTGCTCCTTAGGAGCTGAGGAATTCTTTTTTTTTTTTTTTTTTTTTTTTGAGGCGGAGTCTCGCTCTGTCGCCCAGGCTGGCGTGCAGTGGCCGGATCTCAGCTCACTGCAAGCTCCGCCTCCCGGGTTTACGCCATTCTCCTGCCTCAGCCTCCTGAGTAGCTGGGACTACAGGCGCCCGCCACCGAGCTGAGGAATTTCAAAAACTATTTGTCATGTATTCATTTGTTTGTCTATGCATCCATCTATCCACCCATCCATCCATCTGTCCATTCATCTATCCATCTATGCATCCACCCATCCACCCACCCACTCACCTGTCCATTCATCCACCCATCTGTCTGTCCATCCATTCATCCATCCATTCACCCACCCACCCATCTGTCTGTCCACCCACCCACCTATGACCCATCTATTCATCCATCCACCCACCCACTCACCTGTCCATTCATTCACCCATCTGTGTGTCTGTGCATTCATCCATCCATCCATGTACCCACACATCCCTCCACCCACCTGTCCATCCACGCATTCATCTACCCACCCACCTATCCATTATCCACCCATGTGTCTGTCCATCCACCCATCTGTCCGTCTGTCCACTCATCTATCCATATATTCACTCACCATTTCATCTGTCCACCTACCCATCCATCTGCCCATCTCTCCCTTTGTCCATCCATCCAGCCACCTGTCCACATTTCCTTCCTTCCATCCATCTATCCCTCCCTTTTTTCTATGGTGTGAGTGTCTTTTTTTTTTTGAGACAGTCTCGCTTTGTCGCCCAGGCTGGAGTGCAGTGGCGCCATCTTGGCTCACTGCAACTCCACCTCCTGGGTTCCCGCCATTCTCCTGCCTCCGCCTCCCTAGTAGCTGGGACTACAGGCGTCCACCACCATGCCCGGCTAATTTTTTTGTATTTTTATGAGAGACGGGGTTTCACCGTGTTAGTCTCAATGTCCTGACCTCATGATCTGCCTGCCTCGGCCTTCCAAAGGGTATGAGTATCTTAATCACTCTGCATCCTTGCCTGTCTGCAGACGTGTTCTCTTTTAAAACTGATTTTTTAGTTTTAAATCCTATTTTATTGTTCTAATTACAGAAATCTGAAATTAACCTCTGATACTGTGTAAACATTCTCATCCTCCCCATGCTTGTTTTGATCGTTGCTTTTCTGGTGCCTCTGGTGCCTTTGTAAGGGACTGATTTTTCAGGAGGGGTGAATAGCTGGTGTGTATTCTGAGCTCTGGTGTCGCTGAGGAGATTGGCGTTTGGTTTGGTTTTGCATTGCTTTTGCCGATGCGGAAGAATTTGATCTGTTATAAAATTGTGTTGTAACAGTTCCCGTCACAACTCTTGTCCATCATTTTCTAGTATTTAAAATGTTAACAAAGAAACGAGTATTTTTTCCAGGGCGGGATTGGGTTCTGAGAGCTGGAAGGTCTCTAGATGCCATTTAGAAAATAAACAAACGGGCCGGGTGTGGTGGCTCACGCCTGTAATCCCAGCACTTTGGGAGGCCGAGGCGGGCGGATCACGAGGTCAGGAGATCGAGACCATCCTGGCTAACACGGTGAAACCCCTGTCTCTACCAAAAATACAAAAAATTAGCCAGCCATGGTGGCGGGCGCCTGTAGTCCCAGCTACTCGGGAGGTGGAGGCAGAAGAATGGCATGAACCCGGGAGGCGGAGCTGGCAGTGAGCCGAGATGGCGCCACTGCACTCCAACTTGGGCGACAGAGCGAGACTCTGTCTCAAAAAAAAAAAGAAAAAAGAAGCAAACGTAATCCCTCAGCTGCCCCTTTCTGGCTGCGGGACAGAAGGCTCTGTGGCTGCAGACCCGCCCCTCATGATGTAGCGAAGCCCTGCTGTCTGCTTCACATGCCGCATCCCCATCTGCTGTCTTCTTCTCACTGGACACAGCCGGTCCTTCTCTTCCTCTGCGTTCTGGCGAGAATCTCAAGTGTGTAGTGTTGATTTTTGTTTTTAATTTCCCTGTAATTCTGTTGTTGAATTGCTTCTGATTCTAGTTCCGTTGCGTCCCTGTCTGCTCGTCGGGGGCCTGTTGGACACCTGTCCCCCATCAGGCTTTCTTCCCGGTGGTGTGAATGAGTCAGAAACAATTCTTGTTCTCTGCAAGTAGGAGCAGACAGCGATAACCCAGCTGATAACACGTGTATTGTGGGAAACATCTGCCGAGAGAGCTCAAGCAGGGGAAGGGAGAGCTGGGAGTTCGGAAGCAGCTCGCCCAGGGAGGGCCCTACTGAGAAGTAGTGGGTTTCATAAAGGCCTGCGGGAGGCAAGGGTGGGTGGAGAAGAGCCCGTGAAGGCCTGAGTCCTGACTACCCCAGGACTGAGGTTCTGTCATTGTCTCCCCGAAAGGCCTGGTCTTGAGTGGGGACTGGGAGACCCACAGAGCTGGTTTTGGAAAGTGTGTGGTGTGGGGCAGGGGGAGGTGTGAGAAGCCAGAGACAGCTGTTTCCAGAAATTTCACTTCGAAGGGGAGGGGAGGCGCAGGATAAGCGCTGCCGAGATCAGTGGGGGCAGGAAAAGGAATTTGCTTTATTATTAGAGACAGGGTCTTGCTCTGTCACCCAGGCTGGAGTGCCGTGGCACCGTCACGGCTCACTGCAGCCTCGACCTCCTGGGCTCAAGCGATCCTCCCACCTTAGCCTCCCAAGTAGCTGGGACTGTAGGCGCACCACCATGCCTAATTTTTTTTTGTTTCGGCTCTGTTGCCCAGACTGGTCTCCATTGGTTTTCTTGCCTTAAGATGCTGTAAAGAAAAGACCAACAGAGAGGGAGCGGACTTGCTGGTGCAGGACAGTGGGGATGTTGCTAGCGAGGAGATGAGAGCAGGTGACCAAGCAGGAGGGTGGCTTTGCTGGGAGCCCGGCCAGCGCATCCACAGCAGCAGGAGGGTTGGGTTCAGAGGCAGGCCCAGGAGAAGGTTCCAGAGGGAGCAGGAGGGGAGGGGAGAGTGAAGCCAGCCCTGCAGGGTTAAGTTGGGGTCAGCATGGGAATGCAGGGCTGAGAGACTGTGTTGAAAGTGGGCATCTAACAACATGATTTTGGCTGATGGAAGTGACCAGCCTGGGGGAAAGCTCCATGCAGAGTGCAAGAGGAGGGGACAGCTGTTGGAACTCGGTGGTCCTGTGTTGAAATTTATGGCCACGCCTGTTGCTGGCTTCAGAGTCTCACCAATCCACCAAATCAGTCTGGATTTCACCAGAAAAAGTCTGCCTCAATTTTCCCCCTGTAACCGTGCCTCCCCATCCCCATGGTCCCCACCTCCCAGCCGGAGTTTCCTTCCCCCAAGACGAGGCAGCATCCTGGCCCTGTGGGTCTGCAGGTTGAGCTGAGCTCTGCACTGCGGGATTTCCCCTGGCTCTGCTCTCTGAGTCAACCCAGGCGGATTTCCCCAGTCCTTGGCAGTCACTGGGGATGGAAGAGAAAAAGTGGTAAGATGGAGACCGTCATCTCCCCTGGCCCGTCTGGCCCATGTCCCAGCTCCTGCTAAAGGACCCTTGGGCGGGACAGGACAGGGAGTGATGGGGCGACTGGGACAGCCCTCACTGAAGGCAGCACAGGGTCTCACTTGTCCCTCTTTTGGGACCCTGGAGGTCTTACACCCCCCGACATTGCTCCACGGTGAGGGTCTGGAAGGGTGAGAAGGCGTGGAGGTGTGAGATTGAGAGTGTCGAGAAATGCCTCTCGTGGGGTAGGCAGGGGCCAGCCTGGAAGGCCTTGCAAGGTCAAGGGCAGCGTTGAGGGGATTCAGACAGTGGAAGGGCCTGGCCTGGCCTGGTGTGGCGGAGATGGGTGGTCAGCCAGGAGTCCCGTGGAGAACCTGGAGGCCTATGCCAGCGGTGGCAGTGGGGTGGGGTGGAGAAGGGCGGCTGGAACCCAGTACCACTAGGTTAGTGCCTTCAACAACACACATTTATGGTCCCTGAGTTCTGTGGGACGCACGTCCAGTATGGGTCCCCTGGCTCAAGTTAAGGTGTGGACATGGTGGGTTCCTTCTGGACGCCCCAGAGAGAATCTGTTTCCTGCCGTTTCCAGGCTCTGGAGTCCTGCCTTCTTTGGCTCACGACCTCCTCCGTCTTCACCACCAGCGGCCCCACGTTTCTGCCTTTCCCCTGCAGTCAGGGCTCCCTCGAGTCTCACTTTCACCCCCTTCTTTTAAGGACCCCTGTGATTGCCCTTCGGGCCCACCCTGCAATCCAGCATCACCCCCGCATCTCAAGTCCCCACCTGAGTCCATCTGCAAAGACCCCTTTGCCCTGTGCGGTGACAGAGTCACAGGTTCTAAGGATTAGGACGTGGGCATCTTAGTGAGGGATGGATTCTTCTGCCGACCACAGGCCTCAGAGTTGACAGGCAGGGGCGGGGCCCGGCCGCACGGGCAGCAGAGTGTCCATCCATGTGTGTCGAGTCCCTGCTCACTCCCGACACCCCAAGACCTCTGTCCCTCAGCTCTGTTCAGACAGCTGCTCCCAGCTCCGTGCTGGTGACCCCCAAAACCTGCCTGCCATCCCCGTTGTCTGCTCTGGTGCGCTCAAAGGCACTCCTGGGTCATCTGCAGCCTCTGCCACCTTTGCAGGTTGCTCTGGGACTTCTCCAGGACGCTTGAATTTGCCACGCGTCTGGCTTCAGGGCCCCTGGAAGAAGCAGCTCCATGGATGGCTGGGGTTGGTGGAGTCTGCGGCCCCTCGGGAACCCACGCTCTCTCTCCCTCTCCCTGCAGTCTCCTGGGCTACCTGACCAAGTATGACTGCTCCAGTGCAGACATCAACCCCATAGGCGGAATCAGCAAGACGGACCTGAGAGCCTTCGTCCAGTTCTGCATCGAGCGCTTCCAGCTTCCTGCCCTGCAGAGGTGAGCGTGCTCATGGGCTGTGGCTCCATAGCCACGGGGCTCCTCTCCCAGCACGGGCTCGGCCACCCTGGCCCACACTCAGGCTCCTTTGTAGCTCCTGTTGCCTGCTGAATAGTCCTGCCCTTGAGCTGGCACTTGAGGCCTGTGACCAAGCCTCCCTTTCCCCCTGTGGATGCCTCCACAGCTCCCAGGCTCTGGCCAGATCACGGAGCTGCGGCCTCCTGCCTTCCCCGCCTGCCCTGTCTCCCTTCCCCATGCCAAGGCTTGGTGGACCGAGGCTTGCCACATCTGAGCAGAGCACCTGTGCTTTAGAAGTGACAGAAGACGGATCAGTGCCCAGACCTTTCCTCGGCCTTTGCCAAGGTTCCCTGCCACGGGAATGTGTTTTCTTCTCTGCTTATTCTCACTGGGGTGACTGTGCCCCCCAGGGGACAGCAGGCAATGTCTGCAGACACGCTTAGTTAGCTTCGCCACACGGGGTGTGCTGAGCAGTAGCAGGTAGAGGCCAGGGGTGCTCCTCAACATCGTGCAGTGCACAGGTCATTGACATTCCCTACAGCAGAGTCCCCTTGACCCAGGTGTGGACGGTGCCCGGTGGACTGGCCCTGCACTGTGCCTCCATCTCTGCCTCTCCTCCTGGGGTCGGGAGGCCACAGCAGTGCCCACGCTCCTCAGCCCAGGGTGCTCACGCCTGCTGGGAAGCCCAACATCGCAAGCCTTGGTGATGTCCTGCCCAGGGTGAATGGAGTGACTAGGGCCAGCATACTCGGGAAACTTAGTTTGGGGATTCTCTCCCAGAGTTCACACCACCCTTGCAGCTGCACTGACCCACCTCTGTGTGTTTTGGCTGCAGCATCCTGTCGGCACCGGCCACCGCAGAGCTGGAGCCCTTGGCTGATGGACAGGTGTCCCAGACCGACGAGGTAATGGCAGTGGCTTTGCCATGGCGCTTCCTGCCCTCCTCCCCACCTCCTGCATGGTGGTGCTGGCTTTTCCCACCTCGTACCTGACCCCAGGAGCTGTGCTCCATCACTGTCACTGGGTCCCTGGCCTGGGTGCCCAGAGCTCAGTGTCAGTCACATTGCTGGCCTTTGACACTTCAATTCACTTCCTCATGGTTGGGGCCCCAGAACGGGGATGACATGGTGGGAGGGGAGGGAGAGTAGATGGCGGGCGGAGGAACACAAGTCCCTTGCAGGCAGGAGGGGTGTCTCTGCTTGTGCTTTAGAGTGACCTAGGAGGAGAATCGCCCTTGACTCCTCCACTGCATGCTGGCCCTTCATGATGAGGCCCAGGTTGTGGTTTGTAGCTTAATGGATGCTGGGAGAAGTGGCTGTGGGCTTTTTATGATAAGATCCATGACACTCTAGCCTCTTAAGTCACAAGGACTTGCTGCTATAATTTCTTCCAAGCTTTTTCTAGTTTTCATCCTTACATTTAGGTCTGTGATCTAGTTGAGTTACTTTTGTGTGTGGTGTGAGGAAGGGGTTCAGTTTCATTCCTTTGCATATGGATATCCAGTGGTCCCAGCACCATTTGCTGAAAGGATGATTCTTTCCCCCATTGATTTAGCTTGGCACCCTTGTTGTAAATGTAGGATTTATTTCTGGACACTTAATTCTGTTCCACAGATCTTTTCTGTTTTTCTTTATGCTGGTCCCACACTGTCCTGATTATTATAACTCTGTAGGAAGGATTTTGGCTACTCTGAGCCTCTTGAATATCCATATGAATTTTGAGATCAGGTTGTCAATCTCTGGAGAAAAAAAAAGCTTGTATTTTGATGGAGATTGCATTGACACTGTAGATCAGTTTGGGGAGTTCTGCCATCTTAATCATAAGAACTCTTCTGATCCATGAACACGGGACATGGAATGTCTTACTTATTTAAGTTGTCCCTAATTTTTTTTTTTTTTTAGACAGTGTCTCACTCTGTTGCCCAGGCTGGAGTTGCAGTGGCACAATCTCAGCTTACTGCAACCTCCACCTCCCTGACCCAAGCAGTTCTCCTGCCTCAGCCTCCTGAGTAGCTGGGATTATGCGTGTGCATCACCACGCCTTGCTACTTTTTTTGTATTTGTAGTAGAGATGGGGTTACACCATGTTGGCCAAAACATGAGGCCTCAAACTCCTGGCCTCAAGTAATCCTCCCGCCTTGGCCTCCCAAAGTGCTAGGATTACAGGAGTGAGCCAGTGTGCCCGGCCTCTAATGTCTTTCAACACGTTTTTTCTAGTTTTCAGAATTTAAGGTTGCACTTCTTTTGCAAAATGTATTTCAAAATATTTTATCGTTTTTGGTACTCTGGTGAATGGAGTTGTTTTAATAATTTCATGTGTAGATTGTTCATTGCTAGTTTATAGAGAAACACTATTGATTTTTGCATATTGACCATATACCCTGCACCTTGTTGAGCTCATGTAAAAGTGCTCAGAGCTTTTTAGTAACCTCCTTAAGATTCCGATTTACAGAGTCATGCCGTCGCAGCTAGAGAGAATTTCTGCCAAGCCTGATGATCCTAACCCAGGGCAGGCCCAGGCTGATCGATGTGTTTGTGTTACTAGTTTTTAACAACAAATGTTAAAAAGCAAAATAAAAAATCTTTTTTTAATAGAAAGAAGCTTATAGAATAAGAAAAAATATTTTTACAATTAGATCCATGACCCTCCAACTTCCTTAGGTCACAAGGATTTGCTCCTATAATTTTTTCCAACAGTTTTATCGTTAAAGTCCTTATGTTTAGGTCTGTGAGCCAGTTGAGTTAATTTTTGTGTGTGGCAGCTGACAGTGTATTTGTGTTTTAAGCTGTTATTATAAGAGTCAAATTTTTTTTTAATTAAAAAGTTTATAAGGTAAGGCTGAGCACGGTGGCTCACAGCTGTAATCCCAGCACTTTGGGAGGCTGAGGCGGGCAAATCACTGAGGTCAGGTGTTCAAGACCAACATGGTGAAACCCCATCTCTACCAAAGAAATACAAGCAAAACAAAACAAAACAAACAAACAAAAAAAGTTATAAGGTATAAAGGTTACAATAAGCTAAGGTTAATTTATTATTGAAGGAAGAAAAATATATTTGTATTAATTGACTGTAGCCTAAGTTTACAGTGCTTAGAAAGCCCACAGGAGCACAGTAGCATCCCAGGCTTTCCCGTTCACCCACCACTCACTCCCTGACTCACCCAGAGCGGCTTCCAGTCCTGCAAGCTCCAGTCCTGGGAAGTGCCCTACGCAGGTGTCCCATCTTTTATCCTTTCTACTGTATTTTTACTGTCCCTTTTCTACATTTAGATACATAAATACTTAGGATTGTGTTAGACTGGCCCAGAGTATTCAGTACAGCAAGATACTGTGCCCGTGTGTAGCCAAGGAACTCAGGCTGTACCATGGAGCACAGGCGTGTAGGAGGCTAGACTATCTGGATGTGTGTAAGTGCCTTGAGGATGTTCACAAGATGCAGTGGCCTGGCCGTGTGTTTCTCAGACTGTATCCCCGTCATTAAGTGATGTGCGCCTATCTTTCTTGATGATCCATTGATTTCTTTTGTTTTGTTGTGTTTTTGAGATGGAGTTTTGCTCTTGTTGCCCAGGCTGGCTGGAGTGCAGCGGCGCAATCTCGGCTCACCGCAACCTCCGCCTCCCGGGTTCAAGAAAGCAGTTCTCCTGCCTCAGCCTCCCAAGTAGCTGGGATTTACAGGCATGCGCCTCCACGCCCAGCTAATTTGGTATTTTTAGTAGAGACGGGGTTTCTCCATGTTGGTCAGGCTGATCTCGAACTCCTGACCTCAGGTGATGCGCCTGCCTCGGCCTCCCAAAGTGCTGGGTCTGCAGACCCACCGCACCCGGCCTTGACATTGATTTCTGTAAGGTCACTAAGGTGTCTCTTTCATTACGGATTTTAGTTGAGTCTTCATTCTTTTTTCTTGGTCATTTTAGCTAAAGGTTTGTCAATTTTTTTTTTTTTTTTTTTTGTCTTTCCAAGCATAACTTTTTGTTTTATTGGTTTTCTCTATTGTCTTTCATTAATTTCCCTCCGATCTCTGTCATTTCCTTCCTTGTGCTGGCTTTGGGTTTCATTTGCTCTTCTTTTTCTAGCATCTCAAGGTGGAAGGTTAGGTTATTGATTTGAGATCTTTTTCTTTTTTAAGGTAGGTGTTTACAGCTACAGGTTTCCCTCCTAGCACTGCATTCAGTGCCTCCCATACGTTTTGGTCTGTTGTGTCTTCATTTCATTTATCCAAGTATTTTCTGATTCCCTTGGTGACTTCTTCCTTGGTCCATTGATTATTTAGGAATATGCTCTTTAATTTCCACATATCTGTGAATTTCCAAAATTTTTGTTACTGAATTTGTACTTTTATTCCATTGTGGTGAGAAAGCACTTTGTATGACTTCCACATTTAAAGTTGTCTGAGGCTTCTCTGGATGGTCGGGCCTGGGAAGTGTCCCGTGTGCCCTTGGGAGGAAGGTGGGTTCCGCTGCCGCTGGGTGCAGCGCCCAGCAGCTGTGTGACAGGCCTCCCTGCTTGACAGAGTTGTCTGTATCTTCCATTTCCTTGCTGATTTTTCATCTTAGTTGTTCTGTCCATTATTGAAAGTGGGGTATTGAAGTCTCCAGCTATTGTTGGATTGAAGGAATTAAATGTTACACTGGAAAATGCTCACTTCATGGGAAAGAAACGTGTCAAGCAGCCATTTGTGCACAACCCGTCAGGTGCTGGGGACTCCGTGGAAAGCAACACAGACGTGGCCACTGCAGTGAAAACACTTAGAGTCCCCTGGAGGGATGGACAAGAAGGCCCCGCGATGGCTGTGGCCGTACTGTCTGATGATGGCCCTGGGGTGTGGTAGGAATCCAGGGGAAATTGGAGTGGGTCTTGAACAATGGAAGGGCCTGGGTTGTGTGAGCCTCAGGGTGAAATCGGCTCCTCTGAGCCTGGCTTGAGGCATTTGTTGCCTGGTGCTGTGATAGTGATGCCAGTGGCACCTCGTGGCCTCCAACATGGCCCCGATTTCAGTGAGCCCCCAGCCCTCTTCTCTGAGTCCCCCACACTTCAGGGCATGGGCTCAGGAGGGCAGCAGATAGGCTCCATCTGCTCCGTGTGCCACGCCTTCCTCGGATGATTTGTGGGGCTACTGTCACTAATGACCCGGTGGCTTAAAACAACAGGAATTGCTTCTCTCACAGATCCAGAGGCCAGGGTCTGGAATCAAGGTGTGGGCAGAGTCCTGGTCCCTCCGAAGGCTCTGGGGCAGTGGTCCCCAGTCTTTTTGCACCAGGGTTTCCTGGAAAACAATGTTTTCCACAAACAGAGAGTGGGAGATGGCTTTGGGAATGAAACCGTTCCACTTCAGATCACCAGGTGGTAGATTCTCATAAGGGTCGTGCAACCTAGATCCCTCGCTTGTGCAGTTCGCAGTAGGGCTCGCGCTCCTGTGAGAATCTATGCCACCGAGGATCTGATGGGAGGCGGAGTTCAGGCGGTAATGCTCACTCACCCCTCCGCTCACCTCCTGCTCTGCGATTGCCCATCCATGGCCTGGGGGTTGGCGACCGCTGTTCTAGGGGGTCCTTTCTTGCCTCTTGCGTCTTCTGGGGACTCCAGGGATTCCTTGGCTTGTGGCTGCGTCACTCTATCCTTTGCTTCCTTCTTCCTGTGGCCTCCTCCCGTTCTCCACGTGTCCTCCTGGCCCTCATAAGGGATGTCATTGGATGCAGGCCCCACCCCACATTCAGAGTCATGTCACCTTCAGATTCTTTACTTAATTACATCTGCAAAGACTCTTTATCTTTTTCTCTTTTCTTCTTTTTCTTTTTTTTTCTTTCTTTTTTTTTTCTCTTAAGAGACAGGGTCTGGCTCTGTCACCCAGGCTGGAGTGCAGAGCTGCAATCTTGGCTCACTGCAGCCTCGATGTCCTGGGCTCAGGTGATCCTCCCACCTCAGCCCCCCAAGTAGCTGGGACTGCAGGTGCACACACCACCACACCCAGCTAGTTTTTTATTTTTTGTAGAGATAAGGTCTTGCCATGTTAAAACCCTGGGCTCAAGCAGTCCTCCCACCTCGGCCTCCCAAAGCGCTGGGATTATAAGTGTGAGCCACCACGTGTGGCCTACGCTCTTTTTCCAAATAAAGTCACATCCCCAGGAACTGGACCTTCAGACATGAGCGCTCTTGGTGAGCCACAGGCCACCCGCTGCAGTCCTCCAAACCAAATGCCTGGTTCTTCGTTGCTGTTTTCCAAATGCTACCTCCTTACTGGCTGACCAGCGATGGGGAGTAAAGCCCACCTCTGCTCCTGCCTCCCTGGGAGAGTCTCACCTCCTTGGTCTCTGGTCCCCCAACTCCAAAAGAAGCTGTAGGCTGTCCTCCCGCTGTGACTTGCTGTCACTGTGGAACGGATTTTTGTCGTGCATAGGAAGATATGGGGATGACATACGCGGAGCTCTCGGTCTATGGGAAACTCAGGAAGGTGGCCAAGATGGGACCATACAGCATGTTCTGCAAACTCCTTGGCATGTGGAGACACATCTGCACCCCAAGACAGGTAAAGCCCGTGGGACGTGTCATAGAGGGAGACCAGTTAGGTAATGTCCCCTTTGCAGAGGCCGGTTTGACCTGCAGGAACAAGTAGACAACGGTGTGACCCTAACATAATAAAACTGTGTCTCACACAGTAACACTCTCCAGTTGTTTTTACCAACTCTGGTCTTCTGCTGGGCCAAAGTTAATCTGAGTGAGGCTCACCCACAGCCAGGTAAACATGACATGAAACAAGCCCTCCCTTTTCTTTGAGGGCAGAATGTAAACTTCAGGGTCAGAATAGTATTGCTTTTCTGCTAGTTGTGAGTCTTGCCGGGGCCGAAGCCCACAAGCATGGTAGTCCCATGGAACCTTCTGGAAGCCTTGTGAAATAAATCGTCGCGGGATTTATCTCAGATCCCCCGAGTCAGCATGCCATAGCATCAGAGGCAGGGGACCCCGGTTTCATAGCATCAGAGGCGGGGGACCCCGTTTTCATAGCATCAGAGGCAGGGAGACCCCGTTTTCATAGCATCAGAGGCAGGGGACCCCGGTTTCATAGCATCAGAGGTGGGGGACCCCGTTTTCACAGCATCAGAGGCGGGGGACCCTGTTTTCATAGCATCAGAGGCGGGAGACCCCGTTTTCATAGCATCAGAGGCAGAGGACCCCGTTTTCATAGCATCAGAGGCGGGGGACCCCGTTTTCATAGCATCAGAGGCAGGGGGACCCTGTTTTCACAGCATCAGAGGCGGGGGACCCCGTTTTCATAGCATCAGAGGCAGGGGGACCCTGTTTTTGTAGCATCAGAGGTGGGGGACCCTGTTTTCGTAGCATCAGAGGCAGGGGGACCCCGTTTTCATAGCATCAGAGGCGGGGGACCCCGTTTTCATAGCATCAGAGGCGGGGAGACCCCGTTTTCATAGCATCAGAGGCAGGGGGACCCCGTTTTCATAGCATCAGAGGCAGGGGACCCCATTTTCATAGCATCAGAGGCAGGGAGACCCCGTTTTCATAGCATCAGAGGCGGGGGACCCCGTTTTCATAGCATCAGAGGCAGGGGACCCCGGTTTCATAGCATCAGAGGCAGGGGACCCCGTTTTCATAGCATCAGAGGCAGAGGGATGCCGGTTTCATATAGCATCAGAGGCAGGGGGATGCCGGTTTCATAGCATCAGAGGCAGGGGGATGCCGGTTTCATAGCATCAGAGGCAGGGGACCCCGTTTTCATAGCATCAGAGGCAGGGGGACCCCGGTTTCATAGCATCAGAGGCAGGGGGATGCCGTTTTCATAGCATCAGAGGCAGGGGGATGCCGGTTTCATAGCATCAGAGGCAGGGGACCCCGGTTTCATAGCATCAGAGGCAGGGGGATGCCGTTTTCATAGCATCAGAGGCAGGGGGATGCCGGTTTCATAGCTCGGCCAGCGCCCTCGGCATGAGTGTGGGCATCCCCCATGCCTGCCATTGGGGAAGGTCCTGTGTGGGGAGTAACCCATTCGCCGTTTGCTTGTGTGGTCCAGCATGGGAATGCCAGCCTGGGGTCTCTCCAGCTTTGCTAACATGAAGCTCGTGTGTTGCACGCCAACCAGGTCGCTGACAAAGTGAAGCGGTTTTTCTCCAAGTACTCCGTGAACAGACACAAGATGACCACGCTCACGCCCGCGTACCACGCGGAGAACTACAGCCCTGAGGACAACAGGTTTGATCTGCGACCGTTCCTGTACAACACGGGCTGGCCTTGGCAGTTTCGATGCATAGAAAATCAGGTAAATCCAGCAGAAATGTTTCTCTCTCCATGTTTCATGTCTGTAGAAGAAACGTGAGGTTATTTCCATGAAGGATTGAAAAACTTTCTTATATTCACAGTGACTTTTTTACTGTCCTCCTTTCTGCAAAGGGGCAAGTATGTTAAAGTGTTTTGTTTTTTTTTTTTTTTTTTTTTTTTGAGACGGAGTCTCGCTCTGTCGCCCAGGCTGGAGTGCAGTGGCCGGATCTCAGCTCACTGCAAGCTTCGCCTCCCGGGTTTACGCCATTCTCCTGCCTCAGCCTCCCGAGTAGCTGGGACTACAGGCGCCCGCCACCCTCGCCCGGCTAGTTTTTTGTATTTTTAAGTAGAGACGGGGTTTCACCGTGTTAGCCAGGATGGTCTCAATCTCCTGACCCCGTGATCTGCCCGTCTCGGCCTCCCAAAGTGCTGGGATTACAGGCTTGAGCCACCGCGCCCGGCCTAAAGTGTTTTTTAAATTTACTTTTCTCATGTTGACAAATAAAAGTTCTATATATTGATGGTGTACAACATGGCGTTTCGATATGAGCGTCACGGTGGAACGGCTAAGTCAAGCTCTTTCACTGTACATGCGTTACCCCACATGCCTATTATTTGTGTGTGGTGAGAGCACTTAAAATCTACTCTCTTAGCAATTTTCCAATATTAACTATAGTCACCATGTTGTGCACTGGATCTGTTGAACTTACTTCTTTTGTGGCCTTTGACCAACATCTTCCCACCCACCAGCCCCTGCTGGTCGCCATCACACTCTCTGCTTCCACGAGATCACCTTTTTGAGATTCCACAGATGACTCAGATCATGCAGTATTTGTCTTTCTCTGCCTGGCTTATTTCACTTAAGATGTTCATCTAGGTTCATCCGTATTGTTGAAAATGGCAGAATTTCCTTCTTTCCGAAGGCTGCATAGTTCTCCACTGTGTGTGTGCACATATTAGGGACTTTAGGTGATGACCAGAGATGATTTTGGTTATCACGACTGGGCTGGGGTCTGTGCTCCCAGCATCCCATGGGTGAAGCCCAGGGATGCTGCTGAATGTCCTTCCATGTGCAGGATGGGCCCATCCCAACCCCATGCCTAGCAGAGAATTCTTTGTTCCACATGTTGGTGGTGCCAAGGTTGAGGAATGCTGACATTTGGGGCTGGAAGGTGTTTGGGGCTGCATAGTTGTAAGGAAGAGATACTGTGTCTGGCTGATTTCTGTGGAATGGAACTTGCTGAAAGAGTGACTTAGAGCGTGGAAGGGAGGGCAGGGGTCACAGGGTCTGGAAAGCTGGGACTCAGGCCAGGTGGCTGCTGCCCTATATCCCCTGCTGTGGCTGGACCAGCCCATGCGCCACACCCTGTCTGGGCTGGATGCCAACCTGCTCTGCCATCCTTGAATCCCAGTGTCCCTGGGTCACCGGGCAGTGGAGTAGCCAAGCCTCGGGTGAGGGGCCCTGTCATTCGGCCACCTAGGACAGGAGAGAGAGCTACCCCAGCTCTGGCCTCTGTAGTGGGAGGTGGGGGCTTGGCTCCCACCAAGATGCACTCAGGGGTGAGCTCCCTCAGATCAGGAAGGGGGTTCAGACGCTGTGCAGCCAAAAGAGTGACACATGTAGGAACATCAGAGACAGATTCAGGTAAAGGTGGAGACACTGCCCTGCTGTCGTCTGCGGTGACAGCTGTGCGTGTGCTGGACCCGCCCCTCCAGGCTTTTCCAGCGCACACTCCCAGCATCCGGTGGAGACTCTGGTAATTTACTTTTTCACCTCTGGGACTTGTGACCCGCTTTTGGTGTGTGCCAGTGTTTTGACAGCCCCACAGTCTGTCCTCGCAGGGCTGTGGTGTCACAGGCCTCTCTTTCCAGGTGCTACAGCTTGAGAGGGCAGCGCCACAGTCCCTGGACGGCGTGGACTGAGGCCAGATCCTTCCTGGAGGCCTGCTGTCCTCGGGGACCCCAGCACCTCGTCACCAGCATTGCTGGAGCCAAGGGTAGGAGCCCAGAACTGCATGGCACATCAGCCGAGAAGGAGGGAACTTTTCAGTCAAATTCCTCAAAAAGAGGCTGGAATAAAGCCTGGGCTTAAAAAGAGGCTGGAATCCAGTGCATGTGGTTTTGACCTCCCGCCAGTGTGTGCTTCCCCGTGAACTCTGGCGCTCTCTGATGGAAGCCGCCTGGGTCGGAGAGGTCCAACCGCCACCCTGTGTGGCATCTTTGCTGCGGGAACAAGAATGGTGGCTCCCGGGCAGGGAGGGGTATCATGAGCAGAAAATGAAGGAGAGAAGACCTCCTCTCCCACCCGTATACACCTTCCTGTCCTGGATTCCAGAAGGTTCTGGGGAGACGGTCCCCACAGAGCTTTCTTCCTGGGAGTCTGGGGACTAGTCGGCCTTACTCCTGTCATGTGGGAGAACCACCCATCTGGGCATGGGGCCAGGTGTGGGGCAGGGCCGGAGCCCTGTGGGTCCCCCTTCCTGTTCGTCTTCCTGCCGTTCTGGGCACCTTTGTCTTTTTATGGAATGGGATGAGGAGCGGCTCTTCCATCCTCTCCAGAGCTCCCCTTGGTCCTGGAACCCTCTCTCCAGGGTAGCCCCAGGGAGTCTCAGCCTCCCATCCTTGCAGGGTGAAGATGAGATGAAGATGGGTGCACAGGCCAGAGCCTCCAGGAGGGTGGAGTGGATTTGGGGTCTGTGCTGCCCACCGGGTGTCCGTCCTTTCTCTCCCCCATGCCCGGCCCCTCTGCCTGGAACACTCCTGCTTCCCAGCCTCACCTAGAGCCCCACACCAAACCCAGGGCCCAGGCCGGGACACAGACCACAGCCAAGGGTGAATTTCCCAGGAAGCGACTGGGGCCCCTGGGCTGGGGTACAGGGAGTGATCCTCTCACCATGCTGCTTCTGCAGGTCTGCGCGGCCTTTCTTCCCCTGTCCCCGCTCTGTCTCCTCTCACTGGCCAGCTTTCCCTAAGCCAGGCTATAGATTTCCCTCTGTCCTGGGCCACCAGGGAGCCTTCTAACTGTGATGTGCCCAGTACCGAGGTGGCCCCCAGCAGACCCTGTCCCTCCCAGTGTGCTGCCACTGGGGATGACCCCCAGGGGGTGGCTGCCCAAGGCCTCCTTGGTCCATCCTGATCTCACCGTCTCTAAGTCATAGCAGTACTAAGTGGCGTAGTAGCAGAAAGTGGGGGGCACTTGGCAGGTGCTGTCGGGATAGCAGAAAGTGGGGGGCACTCGGCAGGTGCTGTCTGGATAGCAGAGAGTGGGGGGCACTCGGCAGGTGCTGTCTGGATAGCGGAGAGTGGGGGGCACTTGGCAGGTGCTGTTGGATAGCAGAGAGTGGGGGGCACTTGGCAGGTGCTGTTGGGATAGCAGAGAGTGGGGGCGGCAAGTGCTATTGGGATAGTAGAAAGTGGGGGGCACTTGGCAGGTTCTGTCTGGATAGTAGAGTGGGGGGCACTCGGCAGGTGCTATCTGGATAGCAGAGTGGGGGGACACTCGGCAGGTGCTGTCAGGATAGCAGAAAGTGAGGGGCATTCAGCAAGTGCTGTTTGTATAGCAGAAAGTGGGGGGCACTTGGCAGGTGCTGTCGGGATAGCAGAAAGTGGGGGGCACTCGGCAGGTGCTGTCTGGATAGCAGAGAGTGGGGGGCACTCGGCAGGTGCTGTCTAGGAATGCTAGACAGGCAAGGGAAGAACACCTCAAGTGAGCATGCGCACAACTCCAGTAAACACACTGCGCATGCTCCCCTCCCAAGCGCCGGCAGCCACCGTGCCTATGGTTCGCGCTCCCCAAGGGAGGAATCCGGGAACCGTAATGCAGGACCCCGGAAGCATGGCGACCCCACGTCAAAAGGTCAAACCACGCACCTGACTCTCAAGTAGCCTGCTGGGCCCTCTTCCAAATTACTTTCCTTCCTTTCGTTCCTGCTCTAAAGCTTTTTAATAAACGTCCACTCCTGCTCTAAAACTTGCCTCAGTCCCATGCCCCTCAGTGGAATTCTGTCTTCTGAGGAGACGAGAATTGAGGCCGCCGCAGACCCCTATGGATTCGCCACCGGTAACAAGAGGTGAAACCAAGGAGAGGGATGGCAGGCACGGTGTTTTCTCCTTTACTCTCCCACCGTAACAATCATCGACACAAGATTTCTGTGACCAAACGTGGGTTTTATTTTTCCCTCACACTAAGCAGTGGGCGCCAGCTGGGGATCCTCTAATTCAGTTCTGACACCATCTACCCAGAGAAAGCACATTGAGAGCTCAGTTCCCAAGACTGTACACCCCGCCACCGCCACACACACACACAAAACAGTCGCAAGTCCGGGCCTCCAGAACCTCTGACCTACCAGCTTCAAGTTGGGGTTCCCATGACCCCCTCATTAAGCTCACAGAACTCAGGGAAATGCTTATGTCTAGCAGTGTATTATAGAGGATATTGCAAAGACTATAGATGAAGAGCCACGTAGGGTGAGGCACAGGGCGAGGGGTGCGGAGCTTCCATGCTCTCCCCAGGCGCCACCCTCTAGGACCCTCCCTGCACTCAGCTACCCAGAAAAGCTCTCTGAACCCAGTCCTCTTGGGTTTTCTTTCTTTCTTTCTTTCTTTTTTTTGAGACAGAGTCTCGCTCTGTTGCCCAGGCTGGAGTGCAGTAGAACGATCTCAGCTCACTGCAACCTCTGCCTCCCAGGTTCAAGCAATTCTCCTGCCTCAGCCTCCCTAGTAGCTGGGACTACAGGCACGTGCCACCACGCCCAGCCAATATTTTGTATTTTTGGTAGAGACAGGGTTTCACTGTGTTAGCCAGGATGGTCTCGATCTCCTGACCTCGTGGTCCGCCCGCCTCGGCCTTCCAAAGTGCTGGGATTACAAGCGTGAGACACCGTTCCCCGGCCCCTCTTGGGTTCCCATGGAAGCTTCGTGCCATCACCATTCCTTCCCCCAGGGCATGGGGTAAGTAGGGGTTACTGTCTCCGGTCTCAAGACCCACAGTCAACAAGGCAAGGGACCATCAGAGTGGAAGGAGTGCAGGAGGACACCAGAGGCTGCCCCTGAGGCTTAAAACGTTCAATAGTCTATTAGGTTGCTGCAAAAGTAATTGCAATAACTTTTGCACCAAACTAGTAACAAAAGACTCACCAAGTCTGTGGGAGTTATCAGCTAGAAACCATGGACAAAAAATATCACAACATCAAAACAGTGTAAAGTGCTATGTATACACAAGTTATTTAGTGCAGTGGAGTCCCATCTCACAGTGGCTGGGCTTCCAAAAATTAGCTTACCACCATGCCTAGCTAATTTTTGTATTTTTAGTGGAGACAGGGTTTCACCATGTTGGCCAGGCTGGTCTTGAACTCCTGACCTCAGGTGATCTGCCCGCCTCAGCTTCCCAAAGTGCTGGGATTACAGGCGTGAGCCCCTGCGCCCCGCCCATTCAAAATCTTAAATCCACAGAGGTCATTCTCTAATTGCTCCACTTACACTCAAAAATACATCTTGATAACAGCATACATTATGCTATAAGTGTTTTACAGAAAATGTAAATTTTTTTAGTTACCATAAACTCTCCTAAAAAATTATTTCAAAATACATTTTCTCTTAAGACATTTCAAAATTTGACATTTCTTAATACAGTGCTTACCATATACAACCCACTGGTATTAATGTTTTTACTATTCAAACTAATGTTATAGTAACCACTGTGTTAGGACTTAATAACATCTACCTTTTACCAATAAATCCAGACAGTGCTAACTGACTGACTGAATCTTCTGGCCTGCAGACAGTGCACGCCTCTTGTGCCAGTTAAGTGATCCAAATGTATTCATGGCTATAAATGACCTCAAACACTCCAGTGAAAGCCATTTCTCACCACATTAGAAAATTCCAAACCTCTCTTCAGAACCTGCAAAGTGCTGTGTGTAGTGATGTGGGGTGGGAAAACAGTGAGAAAGGTGTAGCCATAAGACAGGCAAAGAAGGGCTGTGATCAATGCATAGTTAGGGATGAACAAAAAGAGACGGCAGAGAGCTGGAGATTATTAGAAAATGAAACAAGGGAATTCCTCTTCGTAAGTTTAGAGAAAGCCAGTTGTGTAGCCTGGGAGCAGATGTCCTCTCTCCACATGCAAAATTAATACCATTTCTTCACCATGGATGTCTTCAGTCTCTAACTTGAAAACACAAACTTGCTTCAACAGAATTATTTACTTCTAATTATAAGAAATGTTATTCGCCAGCACTATATTTGTTTACTTCTTTTACATATCAAAATAACCCAATAACTTACGAAGCATCCCCAGTGTTTACCTGAACAAACTGCCCGATAATGTAGATAAACCCAACGATATCAATTATAAAAAGTAAAAGAACAATAACTGAAGAAAAATTGGCTTAAATTGGGTTCTTTAAATGAAATCACTAAATGTACGAGTTATATAAAATATTACTTAATACACTCATTGTGAAATTGCTCACATCTGAAAATGATTTGGAGAGCATCACTAAGGTTTATGTAAATTCTTCTTCTCATCCCTGGGCAGGGCATGGAAATAATGCTGCGTGAACAATGGGATAGGGACATTTGATATGAGGTCCAGCATGAATAAGAGGCAAGTAAAAACAGAGGGTTTGCATGAGGAGATTCTGAACCAGCAGCCAGAATATTTTACAGAAATGAATTCAATACAAAGGAAAGAACAGAGATTTCTTGCAACATCTTTGAGGTTTATAGTTTTCTATAGTAAATAATCATGTCTATTAAAATTATCTGTTTTATCCAATCCTGCTATTTTCTTTGTGGTCTGTACCTTCAAACTAGGTAGACACCAACACTCATACAAACACAATTACTTGCTCCATAATTCTCTTAAACCTAAAGTTCATCTTTATTGCGTTTGCTTTGTTCTCTTTTTTATTTTTATTTTTATTTTATTTTTTTTTGAGACAAGGGCACGCTTTGCTGCCCTGGCTGGAGTGCAGTGGCATGATCATAGCTCACTGCAGCCTTGATCTCCCAGGCTCACATGGTCCTTCCGCCTCAGCCTCCTGAGTAGCTGGGACTGAAAGCGTGCAGCACCACTCCCAGCTAATTTTTTAAAAAATCTATAGTAGAGACAAGGTCTCACTATGTTGCCCAGACTGTTCCCAAACTTTTCAGCTCAAGTGATCCTCTTACCTTGGCCTCCCAAAATGCTGGGATTACAGATGTGAGTCCCCATGCTCAGCGTAGTTTATCTTTACAGTAATATATTTGTATATTTAACTCCATGTGAATCAAAACTAAAACTCTCCGTGTGTTTTGTCAGGGCAGAATAGTTGTACATCCAACAAAAAATATTGGAAAACAATTAAAATTCTCAGAAATGTATGTATTTTATTTAAACTCCTGTATAATCTTTATTATAGCAATAATGGTGACTGTAGTTACAAAAAAAGTATAAAAAACTATGGGAACAATATTCTTCAAATTACTTGCAGTCAAAAAGTCACTGGGAATAGAGATCACTGGAGATGCTGTTCCACTATGCCACCCAATAGCATATTGTTACCACCTGTTATCAACACCCTTGAGTAAGACGGAATTGGTTTTTGGTAGGATAACACTTTATTTCATGAACTTAACACATTTAACACAATTGTGTTTAATTAAAAACTAAGTTCACACAGAATCTTATAAAACATTTAAAAATTTATGCTATATTATCTTCATGAAATACTGGTAAAACCAATGATTTATAAAATTCAAAATGGTTCCCTCTTCCAATAATGCAGAAGAATCTTCCTACCTCATGAACCACTTACAAGTATGTAAGACAACCACAAAGAGCCTCTTGATCAAGATGTTATTCATGCATCTGACATTTCAGAGCCTTTCGCCTTTCAGGGACAAGTGTATCAGTGATGCACACTAATGTAAAGGGATTTCTCATATTTCTGATGCAACAATAAGAATTGACGGTGTGTTTTCACATCAGAACTAGAAATGAAGACATAGCATCAGTTGAGAGTTGAATTACATCAATATTCACTTTTCAAAACACTTAACATTCTTTCAATGCAAAAAAGTACATTTAGAATGTAATTATAACTACTGAAAATCAATCTCCTTTTTTTTTGGAGACAGAGTCTAGCTCTGTCACTCAGGCTGGAGTGCAGTGGTACGATCTTGGCTCACTGCAACTTCCACCTCCCAGGCCTCAGCCTCTGGAGTAGCTGGAATTACAGGTGCACACACCCAGCTAATGAATGATCTGTTTTAAGTCTAGATGAGTCTGTAGACTCAACACTCTGATTCGGCATCTTTTCTGAATGTGTCCGTGCCCTATTCCTTTCTCTCTTGAATCCTCCAGTGTTTCCGTAGACTTGATTTTGCTTATTTTTTCCATTTACTGCATTTGTGAAATATCTTTTAGTATGAACTCTGGTGTTTTCTAAGCTACAGTTTCTGAACAAATGTTATTCCACATTTATGACACTTGTAGGATTTCTCTACAATACAAATTCTCTGAATTTGAATAAAGTTTAAGCAGCTGATGCAAGGCTTCCATCTAGTATAAAACATATTTCTAATTTTTTTTCCAGAAGAAATACTCATAAGTCCTCTGGAAACTTATATTTCATGAAAGGTCTTTCAACAGTCATTACATTTATAATAACTTTATTAAGTCTGAACTGTGATGTAAAGTAAGATGCAAGCAGACACTAACAGCTTTGCCTATTTTTGTATTTGTTTATTTTTTTTCTCAAGTATGAATGCTTTCATGTACAGTCAGGTGTGAGAACTGGGTGAAGGCTTTGCCACATTCTTCACACTTGTAGGGTTTCTCTCCAGTATGAATTCTCTTATGTACAATAAGGTTTGAGGACTGGGTAAAGTTCTTTCCACATTCTTCACATTTGTAGGGTTTCTCTCCAGTATGGGTTTTCTTATGTTTGATAATATCTGAGAACCACATAAAGACTCTGCCACATTCTTCGCATTTGTAAGATTTCTTCCCAGTATGAATTCTCTTATGTACAATAAGGTTGGATGACTGGGTACAGTTCTTTCCACATTCATCACATTTGTAGGGTTTCTCTCTAGTATGGGTTTTCTTATGCTTAGTGAGGTCTGATAACTACTTAAAGATGTTGCCACATTCTTCACACGTGTAGGGTTTTTCTTCAGAATGAGTTCTCTTGTGATTAGAAAGGCTTGAGCAAGTTCTGAAGACTTTCCCACATTCTTCACACTGGTAGGGTTTCTCTCCGGTGTGAATCCTCCTGTGTTCACTGAGGTGTGAGGACTGCGTATAGGCTTTCCCACATTCTTCACATTTGTATGGTTTCTCACCAGCGTGAATTCTCTTAGGTTTAGTAAGGTCTGAGAACCATTTGAAGATGCTGTCACATTCCTCACATTTGAAAGGTTTCCCTCCGATCTCACATCTCTGATGTTTGGAAAGACTTGGACTTGTGCAGTGTTTCACATTTGGAGAGCTTCTCTCCAGCAAGAATCATCTCACGATTAGAAAGCCTTGAGCAAGAGAGAAAGACACTGTCATGCTCTTCACATTTGTGGAATTTTTCCACAGCACCATGTTCCTGATGACCAGTAAGGTGGGAGAGCTGTTTGAAGGCTTTGCCAAATTCTTCACATTTGTAATGTTCCCCTGCAGTGTAAATTCTGTTCTTAGGAAGGACTGAGCAAGTTTTTAAAACGTTGTCACATTCTTGACATTTGTAAGGTTTCTCTCTAGTGCAAATGTTCTCATGTTCAGTAAAGTGTGAGCAGTGGTTAAAGGTTTTGCCACAGTCCTTACATCTTGTGGAATTTTTTTCCAGTGTGAATTTCTGATGTTCAGTTAAGAATGAGAACATTTGAAAGGATTTACCACATTCTTTGCATTTAAAAGGCTTCTGTCCAGCGTGAATTATGTCTATTTAAATTTGAAGAATTATTAAAGATTTAACACATTTATTACATCGAAAGATTTTGCTATGGGTAGTTGGTGAACATTTCTTAAGTCCATTATAATCTTCTTTCTGCAATTTACACTCATCTACATTTCCCCAGTCTTTCCTCCAGTGGAAACTGTCAAGGCCACGATTTCCACATCCTCTCCATATTGATTTTGGGAATGCATCTTGTATGCCCTGCTCTGGCAAAAGGTCTTGGTGATATGAGAAGACATAGCTGAAAAAAATAAATAAATAAAAGTTACCCACTTACTAGACACAGATGAATACACTTTATGAATCTAATCTATAAAATAATACTGAGTACATTAGCAAAACGGCATTAAAAATACCACAGGCCCTACTTTTCTTTATAAACATGTCAATGTAAACATGTATTATCTGAAAAAGATAAAATTGTTAAATGATAATATTATAACTGTGTTACAGTTGGGCATTGGGGAATATAGAGTTTCAATGACCAACCTCAGTTCACACTAAAAAAAAAATAACATTTTGAAGTAAAATAACTAGATTATCTTATATTTGGGCAGATGCTTAGTGTTCGGAGAAAATTACTGAGTATAAATTTCTGTAGACTCCCATTTGAAACCTCTCTAGGAATCGAAATCATAAAGCAGAACACACAACATCTGTTTACAGGACTTCTGGGATTTCTGAACCAAACACCATCACCAGGCCTCTCGCACATTTCAGACACAATGCGAAAAGGGAAATTAGAAAACATGTCGCATAGAGATCCTCAAACATAGGCAGGTGCAAGCATGTTCCCAAAAGCAGTGGCACAGCAAGCAGTGAGAACCACACAGGCCCTTCCTCGCCAGGAGGAGGACTCTGATTTTCACTGTCACCCTTATAAAGGAAAATCACTAAACAGGAAGCGGAGTCTGTAGAAAGTTTAAGAGAATGGGACAGAAGACGCTCCTGGGGGCAGCAAGAGAAAGACCCCTGGGCTCTCAGAACCGCCCCGTCCACTTTACCTGCTTGGCGGTGCCTCCTGCGGCCGGTTCCTCGGAGCATCCACCTGGGCAGGGCCCACGTCCTCCCCCTCCCTGTGCCAGCCTGAAGCCCCCGGGGCAGCCTGGGTTTCTCCTTTTCCTCTGGATCTCCAGGGACTGCGCGGTCCCTGGGGTCCGCCGGCGGGGAATGAATGAGTGAATGAATGAATGAGGAACCGGGTGGCCATCTGGGTCTCAGTGTCTGTCTGGGGGAGGGGTGGGGGGCGTCCCCTGATGGACCCGGCTCATCATCAGAGTCACTCCTGGGGGCTTCCCTTGGGGTTGGCACAGGGCAGGCCCCCCCCCCCCCCCGTCTCAGGGCTGCTTCCGTGGGGAGGGTTCCCGAGAAGCGGAGCGTGGGCTGGTTTTTAGGGGGTAACCCACGAAGGCTCCGCCTGTCCGCCCACCCCCCGGCCGTTCTGGGAACCCCCCGGCACTGGAACCTGCCCAGCACCGCCCTGGAGCCCCGGCCTGCAGCCTCCTCCGGGCCTCGTCTCCCTCCTCCCGGGGACGCTGCGGGGCCTGACTCCCTCCCCTCCCCTCACGGTGGGGTCGCGGCTCTGGGGGCTCCTGGGACCGCTGTCGGACCCTCAGCTCTGTGGCCGGGGAGAGGAGCTTTCGGGGCCACAGTCTCAGGGCGGCACAGACGGGGCGGCTCCAAGGCTTCAGCCACAGACGTTGGTTTCCTCTGTTCTGGGGGTGGAGGCCTGGGGTCAGGGAGTCTCGGGGTTTGGTTCCTTCCCAGGCCCCTCCCTGGCTGGGGGCGGGTGTCTCCTGCGCCCCCGCGGGCCGCCCTGTGTGGGTCTGTGTCTCCTCCCCATGGGGACCCCAGTGAGTGGGGATCAGGCCCACCCCGGGGACTTCACTGAAACTGAATGACCTGTTCAATGGCCCCACCTTCAAATCAGGCCCCGTCCTGAGGGCCTGGGGACCAGGCCTTCCACGCAGGGTAGGGCACACGCTTTAGCCTGTCACACAGGATTCCCTGGGCCCCTAAGCACTGCAGCCAGGGTGGGCTGGAACTGGGTGTGGCAGAGAAGGAGATTGTGCCTGTTTTGCCGGGTCGCTGCTGGAGACGTTTCCGGCACTTCTTGATAATATGACTTTAACTCATTTAATCCTCAAGGCAGCTGCGTGTTTTTCGTGTCACAGGCACAGAGGGATTAAGTATGAATCACTTGCCCGGAATGGCACAGCTCCCAGTGCAGAGATCAGATTAGCCAAGGAAAAGGAACTAAGTCAGGGGTCTTGACCTTGGCCTGAGAACCACAAGTAAGACACCGGGAGAGCTGCCCAGGTCTGAAACCGCCTGGAGAACCGTCCTGGGGGGGAGTGAGTTGGGGGTACTCAAGAGTGTGAGCTTTGCTTCTGAGGCGATGAAACGTTCTGTAACTGGTGATGGTGATGGGTGCACAGCACTGTGAATACACTAAAAGCATTGAATTGTATGCCTTAAGTGGGCAAATTGTGTGGCATATAAATTGTATTTTAACAAAGCTGTTACCAAAAAAAGAAGAGGTATCAGAGAGGTTGGGGAGTGGTGAAGCCATGGTTGTGCTCATTGGACTGAGAGTTCTGGTGAGATCGAAGCATTGGAGAAAGAGAGCTAGGAAGAGGAGGGTGGCTGGAAGCGGGGTGCATGGGACAGAGCCCGGTGGGGTGCCCTGCTGAGAACATGGTCACAGATATCACCACAGGGGTGAGGAGTGGGGAAGGTTCATTTACTTGTGTACGGAAATCACTGAGAATTAACCTGGAAATTGTGTTGGAAAAAGTAGTCACAAGCCAGAAGCTAAAATCAAGAAGAAATTGGGAAGAGATTGGCAAGGCATACCAGCCTGCATATAACGGAAACAGAGACGGAGGCTCTGGAGAAGACGGAGTGGGATAGGCTGGTGGTGACAGGAAGACATTGTCCATCTTCTGGGACCAGTTCCCAAACTGAATGCTTGGACTTGTCAGTTTTCTTACTCAATTCCTTTCTATCCCTACATTTTTTGTGTCTAAAGATGTCCCCAATTCTGAAAGTGAGATCTTTAACTCTCCCTCCATTTTCTTTTATTTTTATGATATGTTTTAATTTTTATTTCGTGGCTCACTACAGACTCCATTTCCCAGGCTCAATGATTTTCCCACCTAAGCCTCCTGAGTAGCTGCAACTACAGGTGTGCGCCAGTATGCCTGGCTAATTTAAAACAATTTTTTTTTTCTAGAGACGATGTCTTCCTATGTTGCCAAAGCTGGTCTTGAACTCCTGGGCTCAAGTGATCCTCCTGCCTTGGCCTCCCTGGATTACAGGCACTCTAAGATTCAGGCATGAGCCACTGCCCTCAGCCTGTTTGGTGTTTGGTGCTTTGACCCTAAATCCCAGCTGCCAACTTGCTGCTGTCTGTTCTTTTCTTTTCCTTTCTATTTATTTTATTTTTTTTATTTATGTTTTGCTGTTATCCATCACCCTTTTTATGTTCAACATGTCTCTATCACTTTGTCTTAGGTGAACTACTTGGAAACTGCACACCACAGCCTCTGTTTTCAACAGAGTTCAGTCACCTCTTGAGGGCTCTTCTGATTCTTATCTCGGTAGACCATCTCCTCAAGGATTTCTGCAGGTGAGTACGTTGGTGACATGATGCTGTATTCTTGGGTGAGTACACTGGGGACATGTTGCTGTATTCTTGGATAAGAATGCTGGTGACATGTTGCTGTATGCTGGGGTGAGTACACTGGTGACATGATGCTGTATGCTTGGGTGTGTACACTGGTGACATGTTGCTGTATTCTTGGGCGAGTATGCTGGGGACATGCTGCTGTGTTCTTAGGTGAATACACTGGTGAAACAATGCCCAAGAGCATGGCCAGGAGATGTGAGGAGCAGACACATCTGGTAAGCAGACTTCAGTTTCTTTTCAGTAATGTGCCCCCTTATGCTCTCCTCAGGGTTTAGCATGCATCCCTTAAACAAAGAAAGTAGCCTCATATAAGTAGTGGTTTGGTGACTAGAGTGCCTCAGTGCGTTATTGCTGCTATAAGAAAAATACTTGACCTGGGTAATTGATAAAGAACAGAAATGTACTTTCTCATAGTCCTGAAGGCTAGGAAGTCCAAGATCAAGGTGCTGGTATCTGGTGTGGGCCTTCTTACTGTGTCTTCACATATTGGAAAGCAGAAGGGCAGGAGAGCATGAATATGCTGTCCTCACATGGCACAGAAAAGGATGAATGCCCTCCCTCAAGTCCTTCTTGCATGCAGCACTAACTCATTCCAAGTACCTTTGGTTAGGCCCAACCTCCCAACACTCTTGCATTGGGGGTGAAGTTTCCAATACATGAATTTTGGGGAACACATGCAGACCATGGCACAAAGGAACCTCTTTCCCCACATGCAGTACAACTGAGCAAGGAACCCAACTGAGAAGCTGGAAGAAGCAGCCTAAGAGGAGTGAATGCTCTGTCTGAGAAAGAGAGAAAACAACAGCAGAGAGACTTGTGAGATTTTCAGAAATAATTGAGTAGGGGAAAAGATTCCCCACAAACATCAAGATGAGGATAGATTATTCTTATTTGGATAGGAAAGGAAAGGATATTGTCTGGGTGCACTGGCTCACACCTGCAATCCCAGCACTTTGGGAGGCCAAGGCAGGAGGATCACTGGAGGCCAGGAGTTGAAGACCAGCCAGAGCAACATGGCAAGACCCCCATCTCTACAAAAAGTTTAAAAGTTAGCTGGGTATGGTGACACACGCCTATATTCCCAGCTACCTAGGAGGCCAAGGTGGGAAGATTCCTTAAGCCCAGAAGTTTGAAGCTGGAATAAGCTGTGATCACGTCACTGTAATCCAACCCAGGTGACAGAGGAAGACTTACCTAAAAAAAAAAAAAAAAAAAAAAGTGATCCCCAGTAAAATAGTTTGGATGCCTCCTCCAAATCTTATGTTGGTGAGGCCTGCTGGGAGGTGTTTGGATCATGGGTATAGATTTTTCACGAATGGTTTAGCACCATCTCCTTGGTGATGAGGAAGTTCAAGCAAGATCTGGTTGTTTAAAAATGCGTGGCACTGACTGGGCATGGTGGCTTATGCCTGTAATCTCAACACTTTGGGAGGCTGAGGCAGGCAGATCACCTGAGGTCAGGAGTTCGAGACCAGCCTGACTAACAGGGAGAAACCCTGTCTCTACTAAAAACACAAAATTAGCCAGGCGTGGTGGCACATGCCTGTAATCCCAGCTATCCGGGAGGCTGAGGCAGGAGAATCACTTGAATCCGGGAAGCAGAGGTTGCGGTGAGCCGAGATCATGCCATTGTACTCCAGCCTGGACAACAAGAGCAAAACTCCATCTCAAAAAAAACAAACAAATGTGTGGCACCTGTCCCTCCACCGGCTCTGTCTTTCTCAGCTGTCACCATGTGGCATGCCTGCTCCCGCTTTGCTTTCCACCATGAGTAAAAGCCCCCTGAGGGCCTCACCAGAAGCTGAGCAGATGTTGGTGCCATGCTTGCACAACTTGCAGAACCATGAGCCAATTAAACCTTTTTTCTTTATAAATTACCCAGTCTCAGGTATTTCTTTATAGCAACACAAAAAAGAGCCTAATACAGAAAATTGTACCAGGAGTGAGATGTTGCTATAAAGACACATGAAAATGTGGAGGTGACTTTGGAACTGGATAATGGCCAGAGACTGGAAGATTTTGGAGGGCTCAGAAGAAGAAAGAAAGATGAGGAAAAGGTTGGAACTCCTTTGAGACTGGTTAAATGGTTGTGTCCAAAATAATTACAGTGATAAGAACCATGAAGTCCAGCCTGATGAGGTCTCAGGGAAATGAGGAACTTACAGAAAACTAAAACAAAGGTCTCATGTGTTGTGCCTTGACAGTGAGCTTGACTGTATTGTGTTTCATGCCCTAGGGGGCTCTGAAGCTTTCTACTTACGAGTGGTGACTTAGGATATCTGGTGGAAGAAATTTCTAAGCAGCACAACATTCAAGTTGTGGCCTGACTGAATCTAACGTCGTATTCTCACATGCAAGAGCACATACATGAATTAAAGTTGGAATTCATATTTAAAAGGGAATCAAAGTGTAAAAGTTTGGAAAGTCTGCAGCATGGCCATGTGGCAGAGAATGAAAAAGCATTATCAGGAGAGGAATCCAAGCAGGCTACAGAGCGACCACCTGCTAGAGATATTAGCATGACAAACAAACAAAACACAACCCAAGTGCTAATAGCCAACACAATGGGAAAAGACTTCAGATGCATTTCAAAGATGTTTGAGACAGCCCCTCTCATCACTGACCTAGAGGCCTAGGAGGACTGCATGGTTTCAGGGGCTCAGCCCAGGCCTTCACTGCCCTGCACTGCTCCCCACACATAGGCTGCTCCAGCTCCAGCCTCAGCTCAAAAGACCCCAAATATAACTCTGGCTTCAGAGGATGCAAGCCATAAGCCTTGGTAGCTCCCATGTGGTGTTAAGCCTGTAGATGTGTAGAGTGCAAGAGTGAAGGAGGCTTGCGATCCTCTACCTAGATTGCAGAGGATTTATGAGAAAGCCTGGGCACTCAGGCAAAAGCCTGATACAGGGGCAGAGCCCACACAGAGGATATATACTAGGGCAGTGTAGAGGGGAAATATGGGGCAGGAGGCCCACATAGAGTCCCCACTGGGCGCTGATTAATTGAGCTGTGGGAAGGAGGACACCATCCTCCAGGCCCCAGAATGGTAGAGCCACTGGCAGCTTACATCTTGAGCATGGAGAAGCTGAAGACACCCAACTCCAACCCATGAGAGTAGCTGCGGGGGGGTGAGCCCTGCAAAGTCACGAGGGTGGAGTTCCTCAAGACCTTAGGAGCCCACCACTCACCCGAGTGTACCCTGGATGTGGGACAGGGAGTCCAAGGACATTACTCTGGAGCTTTAAGATTTAATGGCTGCCCTGCTGGATTGCAGACATGTGTGGGGTCTGTAGCCCCCTCCTTTTGGCTGATTTTTCCCTTTTGGAATGGGAATGTTTACCCAGTGCCTCTACCCTCATTGTATCTTGAAAGTAAATAATGTGTTTTGGTTTTCACAGGTTCATAGGTGGAAGGAGCTTGGACTTTGGACTTTGGACTCGATGTTGGAATCAGTCAAGACATTGGAAGGACTGTTGGGAAGAGATGATTCTATTTTGCAACGCGAGGACATGAGATTGAGGGGTCAGGGGTATAATGATATAGTTGGGATGTCCCCTCCAAATCTCTTGTCGAAATGTAATCCCCAGTGTTGAAGGAGGGGCCTGCGGGGAGGTGTTTGGGTCATGCGGGTGGATCCTTCATGACTGGCTTTAGTGCCATCCCCTTGGCAATGAGTGCGTTCACTCAGATCTGGTTCACAAGTGTGTGGCCCCTCCTCACCCCTTCCTCCCACTCTCACCATGTGGCGTGCCTGCCCCTGCTTCACCTTCCGCCGTGAGGAAAAGCTCCCTGAGGGCCTCCCCAGAAGCCGAGCAGAGGTGGGTGCCATGCTTGTGCAGCCTGCAGAGCCATGAGCCAATCTAACCTCTTTCCTTTGTAAATTACCCAGCCTCCAGTATTTCTTTAGAACAATGCGAAACTGAGACTGGCATGAGTAAAATATAAAGACCATGGATAACTTTTGAAATCTAAAAACATAAAATTAATATTATCTGAGGGAGTCAACACAGGAAAGATGAGAGCACTTGGGCAGAGGCTGTTGCCCATTGGTCACATGTGGTCAGCAGAGAGCGGGTGACCAGCACCCTGGGGCTTTGCAGGAAGCACCAGACAGCCTGGAGCTGAGGTATTAATTGTAGGGGCCAAAACAAATGGGAAAAAAGACAAATTTAGCACACAAAGAAAGCAGATGCTCAACTGAGCCAGGAGGAAGTCACTAGCAAAGAGGAAAAAAACAGAGCTCTGGAAAAATAGTGTAAACAGTCACAAGGAAGAGACCCTGTATCATGCCTGACCTCTGGACAGGTATATAAAGAGCCCAGGCTCAGGGAGCTCCACACCTGCACCTCCCTCTCATCTGCTCCTCTACCTGCTCCACCCTCAATCCACCAGAACCATGGGCTGCTGTGGCTGCTCTAGAGGCTGTGACTCCAGCTGTGGAAGCTGTGGCTGCTCTGGAGGCTGTGGCTCCGGCTGTGGGGGCTGTGGCTCCGGCTGTAGGGGCTGTGGCTCTGGCTGTGGGGGCTGTGGCTCCAGCTGTGGGGGCTGTGGCTCCGGCTGTGGGGGCTGTGGCTCCCGCTGTGGGAGCTGTGGCTCCAGCTGCTGTGTGCCCGTCTGCTGCTGCAAGCCTGTGTGCTGCTGTGTGCCAGCCTGTTCCTGTTCCGGCTGTGGCTCCTGTGGGGGCTCCAAGGGGGGCTGTGGCTCTTGTGGGGGTTCTAAGGGGGTCTGTGGTTCTTGTGGTTGCTCCCAGCGCAGTTGCTGTAAGCCCTGCTGCTCCTCAGGCTGTGGGTCATCCTGCTGCCAGTCCAGCTGCTGCAAACCCTGCTGCTCCTCAGGCTGTGGGTCATCCTGCTCCCAGTCCAGCTGCTGTAAGCCCTGCTGCTGCTCCTCAGGCTGTGGGTCATCCTGCTGCCAGTCCAGCTGCTGCAAACCCTGCTGCTCCCAGTCTAGCTGCTGTAAGCCCTGCTGCTCCTCAGGCTGTGGGTCATCCTGCTGCCAGTCCAGCTGCTGCAAGCCCTGCTGCTCCCAGTCTAGCTGCTGTGTCCCCATGTGCTGCCAGTGCAAGATCTGAGGCTCTGGACTCAGGCCTCATGTGAGTCCTGCTAACCCCAGATTCTGAAGCTGTGACCTGTCCTTCATCGTTGAGCCCCAAACCACTACCCAGAGTCCATTCCTCACTACAAGATGAAGCCATATCTGGCTGCCTTTTCCTAAGGAGACTCCACCCTAATTAATGTCCATTGTCTCTCCTAACAAATTCTCTTCCCAAGTCAACTGCAACTGCAGTTGAATCACCCCTTGCCTGCTAGCCTCGCCTTTGCTTGTCTATTCAGAGGCCTGAGCTCCTGAACCCACTTGCAGTCCCGTCTTTTCCAGCTGGAAGCAGCTGGGCATGAGCGTCCCTCCTGCAATAAGGTGGGTGTTTAAGAGGCTTCCTTCGAGTCCCTTTGCAAGTCCAACACTCTGCTTTATCTTAAACGAAAAGTTGCAAACTAATAAAAATACCATGCTGACAAACTGAAACACGTATCTTGCTGACATATCTTGCTGACTTCTCTGTTGTTCGGCGTCATTACTATGGCTAAGGCTATTGTTTTCTTGTTCTTGTATTTCGGACTGTGTGGGTCTGATGGTGATGTTGGCGGAAGGTGCTAGGATGGGGCTGGCTATCTCCCCTGCCTCTCATCTCCTTCCCGGCTGACCCCTCTTTCCTCAGAACCCTTCTTTTCCTAGATCTTTCCAGCTATTGATCTGATGGAGACAGGACTGTTCCTCAGACCAGGGCCACAGAAGCAGAAGAGGCTGCTGAAAACTGGGGAGTTCAGACTTGCCTCCTTTCCCTGCTCCAGACCTCTGCCATCTTCCTGCGGGAAGTTTTTGTAACCAACTTACTCTGATTGCCTTTGTTGTTACACAGCCTGTTACCTCTGTAAATAAACACTCCTAACACCAAGCCAATATTGCCTTTTAAGAATTCTGAGGGCCGGGCGTGGTGGCTCAAGCCTGTAATCCCAGCACTTTGGGAGGCTGAGACGGGCAGATCACGAGGTCAGGAGATCGAGACCATCCTGGCTAACACGGTGAAACCTCGTCTCTACTAAAAATACAAAAACTAGCCAGGCGAGGTGGCAGGCGCCTGTAGTCCCAGCTACTCGGGAGGCTGAGGCAGGAGAATGGCGTAAATCCGGGAGGCGGAGCTTGCAGTGAGCAGAGATCCGGCCACTGCACTCTAGCCGGGGGACAGAGCGAGGCTCCGCCTCAAAAAAAAAAAAAAAAGAATTCTGAAAGGGCTGAGCTTGGTGGCTTATGCCTATAATCCTAGCACTTTGGGAGGCCAAGGCAGGCGGATCATTTGAGGTTAGGAGTTTGAGACCTGCCTGGCCAACATGGTGAAACCCTGTCTCTACTAAAAATATAAAAATTAGCTGAGTGTGGTGGCACATGCCTGTAATCCCAGCTACTTGGGAGGCTGAGGCAGGAGAATGGCTTGAACCTGGGAGGTGGAGGTTGCGGTGAGTCGAGATTGCACCACTGCACTCCAGCCTGGGCGACAGAGCAAGACTCCGTCCAAAAAAAAAAAAAAAAAAAAAGCAATATTAATAGAGTTGAATTATTTCAAGTTATTTGGAAACACAGCAATTTATTGGTGGGATATGTCCTAAGCATAGAAAGAACACTAAAATAAAATTCCTAAGCTGTTTTTAGAAGTCATGGTGGCGGCAGTAGTGTGGTTGATATCCTGCTGTGAATGTTGTATGGAAAAAGCAAATGTATACATTAGGTTGGTATCAGAACTAGAATTTTTGGTGTGGAACTGATGAGGTTAAGTAAAAGCCTTGTCATCCTGAATTTGAATTAGACATATCGATATGAAATCATGATGTATTTTATCCAAATAAAAATAGTTTCCTTCTCCACTGAAAGACTCAGAAACAATGAGCCATCCTGTAGCAGTGAACACGCCTAGCACCAAGGCTGTTGTCTTCAAATGCCATTTATTGTATCTCCCTGGAACCTGGCTTCTCTGGTGAATGGGCTGGAAGTGAACAAGGTAAATCTAGAACATCTTGTCATCCTAGAAAGCAGAGATAATAACTAAGACTAATGCAGTCACATCAAAAGAACTAAAGAGTCAGCCGGGCAAGGTGGCTGATGCCTGTAATCCCAGCACATTGGGAGGCTGAGGCGAGTGGATCACTTGAGGTCAGGAGTTGGAGACCAGCCTGACCAACATGGTGAAACCCTGTCTCTACTAAATACAAGAAATTAGCCAGGTGTGGTGGTGCATGCCTGTAATCCCAGCTACTTGGGAGGCTGAGGCAGGAGAATCCTTTGAACCTGGGAGGCAAAGATTGCGGTGAGCTGAGATGGTGCCATTGCACTTCAGCCTGAGCAACAAGAGCAAAACTCTGTGTAAAAAATAAATAAATAAATAAAAAAGGTAAGAGGCAAACCTGGAGAAACTCTCTGTAGACAGACTTAGGACAATCTGAACACCAATTTCTTAACTGGACTGATACACATCAAATATGTTTAAACTAGGAGTGAGTAATCATACACAAAAAATAATAATACAGATACAATGCAAACTGTAAAACTTAGTTGCCTTTAGAGGATTCTAGGAATCAATGCATTATTTTGAAGATGACTAAGGAAAGGAAAATAATCAGGCACTTATTCTATCTCTGATAGACAAACTTTATCTTATGGTAACAAAATTAGAGGAAGTATTCCAGTTTATAAATAAAGAAGAAATCATAGAATTAGAAACTCACCATTTTGTAACCCGTAATGAAATAATGGGCTACCAGATTTACTGCATGCAGCCAAATCAGTGGAAAATCTATAGCCTTAAATGCATATGTTAGAGTTAAAAAGAAAAGTTTAAGCTCATTTAGCCAAAAACCTATCTATAGGACTGGCAGTGTTGCCACACAGAGCACAGAACGGGGTGGTAATTAGCGCTATTTATAGGCATCCTGATTCTCCTCTCCTTCTGGGAACAGGTCAGATGGCAGGTGGTAGAGTGGCCCTTCCATGAGCCCTCTCTAAGTCAGGTGTGACCATGTGATTTGCTTGCGTCAGTGGGAAGAAGTCTGAAGCACCTGCTGCAGTCTTCTGAATTCTCTGTTTCTTCTCCTACCATGACCACTAATGTTCCAAGCAGTGGCTGCTGCTTCCGACTAAGTCCCAGAGTGACGAAGCACAGAGCAGTCACCAGCTGACGTGCAGTGGCCTGCGATGTGAACAAGAAGCAAGCCTGTGTCGTGTGAAGTCACTGAAACGTGGGGGTGGCTTGTTTGGGCAGCGTAACTGGTCCATCCTGGCTGACCCAGAAACCAACCAGAACAAAAACACAGCATTGAGACCTCGGTTTATTGGTCAGGAGGTGGGTGGAAAGGAAAGTTATCAGAGGCGAGAAAGGTAGTTATTATGTATTTGGTAAGACTGTCCCAGATCATGTATCCCTGAGGGAAGAGTCCAGAAAACACAATGCCCCTCCTGCGTGGGTTGTTGTGGCTGCATTTATCAAAACCTCACAAGAACAGGGTGAGCTCGAAAGAACCGGCTGGTTTTGCCAGCCAGGAGGAAAATTCTAGAAAGCCTGGAGAAATCTGGGGAGCTACAGAGTTCTCAGTTCTGCCTGGTAAATGATAACACTTAGAAGGCCTTTGAGCAGCAAAGGACAATTCAAGCTGAAATGAAAGGAACCCTCTTTAAGGGTACACTTTGATGAGATTCCATGAAGGTGGACCACACTGCAGGTAGGGAGTTGGTGGCTGCATCCAGCCTGGCCAGTGGGACAGGAGGGGCTGCTGTGGGGTCAGTGGGTCCAGAAGAAGATGCTGGAAAGTTCTCCCTCCATGGCTCACTGGGCGTTCTCTTTGCTTGGCCTGTGGCTCCCGTGGGTAAATTCATGTCTTGCTATGTGAGGAAGAGATTTCTCCAGGGAGGAAGGGGAGGTGTTTGGCCCAGGAAGGACCCAGTGACCTGCAGATCAAAGACGGCCTCCCTACCTCAGTAACGGGCACCAGAGAAAAGCCTGCTGCCAGCCAGCCATTGGAAATAGGCCCAACAGAACCAATGCTGTCTATGCTTGGGGTGTGGGGGGTAGAAGAGAAAGCAAAAGAAAACCAAAACCTTCCTTAACAATGAACAGATGACACGTGATAGTTAGCAAGATGTAGGACACAGTTGTAACTTTCCATGAAATCAACAAAGAGAAAATCGAATGTTGGATATTTCATGCATAATTTTTTGATAAAATCATAGGATTGCCTGCTGCAACATCCTTCATTTCACAGTTGACCATTACAGAATGATGCTGAAGGGAGTCACATTGCAAAAACAACTGAGCTCCTTCTCATCCTTCACGAACGCCTGTCTTTGAGGTCAACTTACCCCATTGGGAAGCCCCTATCTTTTCTCCTTGGCCAGCTTCTCTTTCAGGGTGAACTGCCTGATCTTCACTGCGGTGGCCTTGCCTGGCTCCCACCAGAGGTTCTCCAACGTCACTTTCATCGACATCACAGAATCCTACATTTCTCTTTTTGCAAGCATTGCAATTTTACTTACAATTTGCATTGTAAATACGACTGTGGAAAATTTATTTAGGAGAGCTGGTTCTCCAAAGACATGGAAGAGATCTGGGAGGGGGTGTGTGGGAATAAGTGATATCATTAAGTAAATGAGCTGCTTGAGTGGAGAACACTTTCAGAAGTGGTCAGCCTGGGCTGAGCATGGTGGCTCACTCCTGTAATCCCAGTTCTTTGGGAGGTTAAAGAAGAAGGAACACTTTAGCTCAGGAATTCAAGACAAGCCTGGGTGACATAGCAAGACCCTGTCTCTACAGAAAAATAAAAAAAAATTAGCTGGGCATGGTGGTGCACACCTGCATTTCTAGCTAATGGGGAGGCTGAGGTGGAAGAATCTCTTGAGCCTGGGAGGTTGAGGCTGCAGCAAGCTATGATTGCACCACCACACTCCAACCTGGGTGACAGAGTGAGACCCTGTCTCAAATAAATAAATAAATAAATGACATGGTCAGCTTGTTTACTTGTTTATGATTATTTTCTTTTTTTCTTTCTTCTTCCTCTTTTTTTTTTTTCAATAGAGGTAGAGTCTCACTGTGTTGCCCAGGCTGGTCTTGAACTCCTGGGCTCAAGGGATCCTCCTGCCTCAGTCCCTCGAGTAGTTGGTACTACAGGCATGCACCACTGCTGCTAGTGAATGTTTTCAAGACCTGATGGTTTCCCGCCCCCCAGGAATCTTGGATAATGAGCATAGGGAGACCCTGCATGGAGCCTAGAGATGCTGGCTAGGTGTGGAGTGGCCACCAAGGGAGCATCTTAGCATGAATCTCTGGTCAGAGTGATCGGGGAACCAGACTCAGTCCTGAAGCAAGCAGGGGACACCGTCAGCTCACAGACAGCAGACTGTGGAGCTGCTCAGCCTCTGTAATTACGTAGTCCAATTCTTCAGAATCATCTATGTATTATATATGTATCTATCTATCTATCTATCTATCTATCTATCTATCATCTATGTACCTCCATATCCATCTATGTTTTTGTTGTTGAGATGATCAATTTGGTTCTAAAATTTCGTTGGAAAAGCAAAGGAATTGAAAAAAGAAAGCAATCTTTAAAAAGAAGGATGAAGTTGAAGCCTCACCATACTTGTCCTCAAAATCTCCCCTAATGTCACAGTGACGCCGTGTTTGCATTAGACACAGCATACAGACCGCAGAGCAGGACACAGGAAAAAACTCGCCATAGTGTCGGCTGATTCTCATGAAAAACATCAGTGATTCCAGTGGGATAAGGATGGCTGGTTGGTTTATTTATTTATTTATTTATTTATTTATTTATTTATTTTTGAGATGGAGTTTCGCTCCTGTTGCCCAGGCTGGAGTGCAATGGCATGATCTCGGCTCACTGCAGCCTCCACTTCCCAGGTCCAAGCGATTCTCCTGCCTCAGCTTCCTGAGTAGCTGCGATGACAGGCATGTGCCACCACGCCCAGCTAATTTTGTATTTTTAGAAGAGATGGGGGTGTCTCCATGTTGGTCAGGCTGGTCTCGAACTCACGACCTCATGTGATTTGCCTATGTAGGCCTCCCAAAGTGCTGGTATTACAGGAGAACCACCTTTGTTTGTTTGTTTGTTTGTTTGTTTTGAGACGGAGTCGTGCTTTGTCACCCAGGCTGGAGTGCAGTGCCACAATCTTGGCTTACTGCAACCTCCACTCCCTGGGTTCAAGCGATCCTCCTGCCTCAGCCTTCTGAGTAGCTGGGATTACAGGTGCCCACCACCACGGCCGGCTAATTTTTGTATTTTTAGTAGAGATGGGGTTTCGCCACGCTGGCCAGGCTGGTCTCGAGCTCCTGACCTCACATTATCTTCCCTGCTCGGCCTCCCAAAGTGCCTGGATTACAGGCGTGAGCCACTGCGCCTGGCCACGACAGTCTTTTTATCAAATGCTGCTGAAACAATGGGATGAAAATGTGAAAAAATGGATCTCAACTCCTACCTCACATTACACACAAAAATTAGCTTGAGATCCGTCATAGAACTAAATATAGAAACCAAAACTCTAATGCTTCTAGAGGAAAAGCTAGGAAAGAGAGTTTTCTTTTTTTTGTCTTTTTTTTTTTTTTGAGAAGGAGTCTTACTCTGTCACCCAGGCTGGAGTGCAGCGGCGCAATCTCGGTTCACTGCAAGCTCCATCTCCCGGGTTCACACCATTCTCCTGCCTCAGCCTCCTGAGTAGCTGGGACTGCAGGCCACCACGCCTGGGTAATTTTTTCTATTTTTAGTAGAGATGGGGTTTCACTGTGTTAACCAGGACGGTCTCGATCTCCTGACCTCGTGATCCGACTGCCTCAGCCTCCCAAAGTGCTGGGATTACAGGCGTGAGCCACCATGCCCAGCGGAAAGAGAGTTTTCAAAAAGGTCACAAGAAAGCACTAACTGTCAAAGAAAAAAATGTTAAATTGCACTTCAAAATCAAAAACGTTTCCCTATAAAAAGAAGTCCAGATCATAAGGCAAATCAAATACTGGAAAATTATGTATTATATTTTACACATACACATATATTATATACACACATATGTAGAGAAAAGAGAGATCAAACTGTTGCTGTGTCTGTGTAGAAAGGGAAGACATAAGAAACTCCATTTTGACCTGTACCCTGAACAATTGCTTTGCCCTGAGATGCTGTTAATCTGTAATTTTGCCCCAACCTTGAGCTCACAAAAACATGTGTTATATGGAATCAAGGTTTAAGAGATCTAGGGCTGTGCAGGATGTGCCGTGTTAACAAAATGTTTACAGGCGGTATGCTTGGGAAAAGTCATCACCATTCTCCATTCTCAAGTAACCAGGGGCACAATGCACTGTGGAAAGCCGCAGGGACCTCTGCCCTGGAAAGCCGGGTGTTGTCCAATATTGTCCACCTGATAGCCTGAGATACGGCCTCATGGGATGGGAAAGACCTGACCGTCCTCCAGCCGGACACCCGTGAAGGGTCTGTGCTGAGGAGGATTAGTAAAAGAGAAAAGCCAGTTGAGATAAGAGGAAGGCCTCTGTCTCCTGCCCGCCTCTGAGAACTGAATGTCTCGGTATAAAACCTGATTGTACATTTGTTCTATTCCGAGATAGGAGAAAACCGCCCCCTGTGGTGGGAGGCGAGACATGTTGGCAACAACTCTGCTCTGTTATTCTTTATTCCACTGAGATGTTTGGGTGGAGAGAAGCATAAATCTGGCCTGCGTGCACATCCAGGCGTAGTACCTTCTCTTGAACTTATTTGTGGCACAGATTCCTTTGCTCACATGTTTTCTTGCTGACCTTCTCCCCACTATCACCCGTCTCTCCTGCCATATTCCTCTTGCTAAGATAATGAAAATAGTAATCAATAAATACTAAGGGAACTCAGAGACCGGTGCCAGTGCAGGTCCTCCATATGCTGAGTGCCGGTCCCCTGGGCCCCCTGTTCTCTCTCTATACTTTGTCTCTGTGTCTTATTTCTTTTCTCAGTGTCTCATCCCACCAGACGAGAAATACCCACAGGTGTGGAGGGGCTGGCCCCCTTCACACATATATAGGTGTATATAAAACACGTGTGTAAATATATACACATACATATGGCAAAGCATTTCCTTCATATATTCTTGATACCGAATTTATGAAGAGTTCCAATAACTCAATAACAAAAAGACAAAAAAACCCCCTATGATAAAATGGGCAAACAATTTTAACAAGACCTTTTAACAAGAAAGATGTGAAAATGGCAAGTAAGTGCAAGAAAGGATCCTTGCAAACATTAGTCATCAGAGAACAAAATCCACACGAGATGCGATTGTACCCCATGCAATGCCTCACATTTGAAAAGCCAACGGGCGGTACTGACAGGCCTGGGGCAGTTGACAGTCTCAGGCATCACTGGGGAGGGGAAAACAGCTTGAGCGTTTGGACAGTTGTCCGTTTCTTAGCAAGTTAAACATACACTACTCTATGGTCTAGCAAGGCCGGACCTCACTATATAACCAAAAAATTAAAACAAAAAACTTGAGTATGGAAGGACTGGAAGGCATGTTTACGTGTCATTCATCATAGCCCCAAACTGCGAACAATTCAAATATCTATGAACGTGAGAATGGGGGAACACAGTGGAGAGTATTTGTACATGAAACACTATGCGGTGATTAGAAAAGAAGAATGAGGCCAGGCGTGGTGGCTCATGCCTGTAATTCCGGCACCTTGGGAGGCTGAGGCAGGTGGATCGCCCGAGCCCAGGAGGTCGAGGCTGCAGTGAGCCATGAGGGCACCACGCTGCACTCCAGCCTGGGTGACAGAGCAAGACCCTGTTTCAAAAACAAAAAGAAGAAGAAGAGCAAATCATTGACACACAGAATAACATCGTGACGGAAAGAAACCAGAGTACATTTTTAATGATTTCATTTCTGCAACATTCAACAGCGGGCAGAACCGGTCAGCAGAGCTGTGCCTGGAGTGATGGGTGGGAAGGGAAGGCTGTGAAAGTGAACCTTCTGGGGGTGGAGCAGTTGGTCATGGTTGGGGTGATGGGCACACAAGTACGTGTTTAGCGGAACTCATGGAACAGTACACTCAAAATATGTGCAGAGCCCAGGAGGCCAAGGCTGCAGTGAGCCAGGATCTCACCACTGCCTCCAACCTGGGCGACAGAATGAGACACTGACTCAAAAAAAAAAAAAAGCAATCCAGGCGCAGTGGCTCAGGTTTGTAATCCCAACACTTTGGGAGGCTGGGGCAGGTGGATCACTTGAGGTCAGGCATTCGAGACCAGCCTGGCCAACATGATGAAACCCCATTTCTACTAAAAATACAAAAATGAGCCAGACATGGTGGCATACACCTGTAATCCTAGCTACTCAGGACGCTGAGGCAGGAGAATCACTTGAACTCGGGAGGCAGAGGTTGTAGTGAGCTGAGATAGTGCCGCTGCACTCCAGCCTGGACAACAGAGTGATACTCAGTCTAAAAAAAAAAAAAAAAAAAAAAAAGCATTTCACTCCATGTAAATTTTACCTCAATACAAAATTTAAATTAATCTTTTGGAAAATAAAAGTGCATTAGAGAGGGCGGCTAGTCAAAATTTTTGTAGCCTTCAAGGAGAGTAAATTTGAAGCATATCTGTTGATTTGTGGAATTTTTACAAAGACTTAATTGAGGAAAACTCGAAAGCATTAGGAAGGGTCTTGTTCCTCTGTTCCCTCTGTGAGCTCAGCTTCCCTGAAGGGAACGAGGGTCTAATCTGTGTCGTTAGGAGTGAGCTGATCACAGGAGGAAGAGGTAAGAAAGGCAAAGGAGAACCAGAGCCACACTAAAGTCCATGCTCTTCAACACTTTGTTTTACAAATTTGACAAAATATTTATACTGGAAGTTTTTAAGCGGTGGAACCTATAGGCAGCCTTTTCTTTCAGCTTATTTTTTTAAATTTAAATTTAATTTAATTTAATTTTTTACAAAATGACCACTGTTGACATAAAAACACCAATGCCCGGGGGTGGAGGGTCTGCATCAGTGAGGAGAGCCCTGAGCACCAAGGACAATGGTCCACCTGCCAGCCAAGCCACCACTGCCTCCCGGGCTCCTAGCACACCGGCTGGAGAGGGAGCCCAATGTCTTCTAACAAAGGGAAACGCCTATGAGGAAGAGGCCAAATTTAGAAACCAAGGAAAGTAGAGCTTGGCTTGAACTGATGGCGGCTCATAGGACGGTGAAGAGATTATAAACAACACTTGTGCATGTGAAACAGCAGAAACAACAACAGAAGTATTCATGTGATCAGTACAAACACCTGGGCAGGAATATAAAGAGCCGGGGGCTCAGGGAGCTCCACACCTGCACCTGCCACCTGCCTCTCACCTGCTCCTCTACCTGCTCCACCCTCAATCCACCAGAACCATGGGCTGCTGTGGCTGCTCCGGAGGCTGTGGCTCCGGCTGTGGGGGCTGTGGCTCCGGCTGTGGGGGCTGTGGCTCCGGCTGTGGAGGCTGTGGCTCCGGCTGTGGGGGCTGTGGCTCCGGCTGTGGGGGCTGTGGTTCCGGCTGTGGGGGCTGTGGCTCCGGCTGTGGGGGCTGTGGCTCCGGCTGTGGGGGCTGTGGTTCTGGCTGTGGGGGCTGTGGCTCCAGCTGCTGTGTGCCCGTCTGCTGCTGCAAGCCCGTGTGCTGCTGTGTGCCAGCCTGTTCCTGCTCCAGCTGTGGCTCCTGTGGGGGATCCAAGGGGGGCTGTGGCTCCTGTGGGGGGTCCAAGGGGGGCTGTGGCTCCTGTGGAGGCTCCAAGGGAGGCTGTGGCTCCTGTGGAGGCTCCAAGGGGGGCTGTGGTTCTTGTGGGGGCTCCAAGGGGGGCTGTGGCTCCTGTGGGGGGTCCAAGGGGGGCTGTGGCTCTTGTGGGGGCTCCAAGGGGGGCTGTGGCTCCTGTGGGGGGTCCAAGGGGGGCTGTGGCTCTTGTGGGGGCTCCAAGGGGGGCTGCGACTCCTGTGGGGGGTCCAAGGGGGGCTGTGGCTCTAGCTGTGTGCCTGTCTGCTGCTGCAAGCCCGTGTGCTGCTGTGTGCCAGCCTGTTCCTGCTCCAGCTGTGGCTCTTGTGGGGGATCTAAGGGGGGCTGTGGCTCCTGTAGCTGCTGCCAGTCCAGTTGCTGTAAGCCCTGCTGCTGTTCTTCAGGCTGTGGGTCATCCTGCTGCCAGTCCAGCTGCTGCAAGCCCTGCTGCTCTCAGTCCAGCTGCTGCGTCCCCGTGTGCTGCCAGTGTAAGATCTGATGCTTGGCCCCAGGTGTCAGGTGAAGGCCGTCCTGTATCCCAGACCTGTGACGCAGTTTTTAGCTGTGTCTCTCTGAAATATGACAGTCCCTGGAAACAGAAACAGAGCTCCGCTGGTCATGCCACGTCTTTGCCTTGAAAATCCACTCACCCTGTGCTCCACATCATCACCCCACTGGGAATCCTGGGGCGAGGCATTTCCTCTGCTGCTCATCACAAAGCTCACCCCACTTGCCGGGGCCAAACTGTCCTGCCCTTCCCTTCTTCCTTGGAGAGCTTCCCTCCCTTGCCCTCCACCCTGGCCAGTGCTGGAGCTCAGGGAGGCCCAGGAGGCAGCAGACACTTGGCCATGCCCAGATCTGTGGCCTCTCCTGTGGACCTCACCCTCCCACTGAAAAGCTCTTTGTTATTCATTATCTGCTAAAGTCCAGCTGGACCCTTAGTCCTCTAAATAAACACCGCCCCCCTCCACCAGTCTGCGTCTCCTTGGGTTGTTTCTGTGCCATGTCTTTCTACAGAGCCCGGCTTCTTTCTGAGCATGGGCTCCTTTTGTGTCAGCAGCGGGTGCTGGGCCCTCCTGGATAGAATTTGGATCTGGAATTGCCACAGTTCCCCAAGGGTCTGTGTGTACCCCAGTACTCACCGGGGTGACAGGTTTCTTGTGAGAAAGATCTGGGACCACCTGGGATGTCTGCTCTTCTCCAGGGAGGTCCCAGGAGCCTAAGCAGGGTTCCTCCTGCAGGTGGGCTCTGCAATGCCCAGCGTGGGGAATGTCTGCTCTTCTCCAGGAAGGTCCTGGGACCCTGAGCAGGCTTCCTCCTGCAGGAAGGCTCTGCAATGCCCAGCGTGGGGAATGTCTGCTCTTCTCCAGTGAGGTCCCAGGACACTGAGAAGATTTTCTCCTGCAGGGGATGCTCTGCATGCCCAGCGTGGGGCTGGAGTGGTCCCCCCAGGAGCACTTTGTCCTCCTGAACCAGCTGCCCCAGGGGAGACTGGGGCTTGTGTGAACCGAAGGCTCAGTTCAGGACGGTGCCTCAAACTCAGTCCCGCCTGGTAGCTCAGGCAGCAATGCTGTGAGACACCAGGAACAGATCATGCCTCAGGGTGACCTGAGGGGTCTGGCAATGGGCTGGAGGGCACCCTGTGATGGTGACCCATGCCACCCCGACCAGGCTGCAGTGCCCAGCTATTCTGCCCAACACTCACTGCGGTGTTGCTGGTAAGGTATTTTGTTAATGAGATTAACATTCAACTTTCAGTAAAAGCACTTTGCTCTCCATGATGTACAGGGCCTCATCCAAGCATCTGACAACTGGGTAGCTGCAGAAAACAGCACCAGTTCCATGGAACAGGATCCCATGGCCACAAAGTGAGGGGCTTAAAGCTATACAGATAGAGTCTTGCACTGCTCTGAAAGCCAGAAGTCAGAAATGCGGGTGTCGGGAGGGCTGCACTCTCTTCAGAGGCTCCAGGGCAGGGCCCTCCTGTCTTTTCCAGCTTCTGGGGCCTCCAGGTGTCCTGGGGCCTGTGACCTATAAACCAAAAAGTATCTAGGACAGGCCTCAGTCAATTTAGAAAGCTTATTTTGCCAGGGTTAAGGATGCGCCCATGACACAGCCTCAGGAGGTCCTCATAATATATGCCCAAGGTGGTCAGGACATAGCTTTGCTTTCATGCATTTTAGGGAGACATGAGGCATCCATCAATACATGTAAGATGTGCATTGGTTTGGCTTGGAAAGGTGGGACAAGTCGGATGGGGAGGGGGCTTCCAGGCCACAGGTGGATAAGAGACAAACTTGCATTCTTTTGTTTCTGGTTAGCCTTTCCCTGAATACACAGTTACAGGAATAGTAACTCATGCCTTAGTCTGGCTTAGTGAAACAATAGCGCAAAGGAAGCCATGGGGTACGCATTTGTCTCACGGGAGCCAAGGGAGGACTTTGACTTCTGCCTGTCCTTTGTCTACAGGGAGTTTCTTTGTGGGCAAATAGCGAGGGAGAGATGTAGCTTTTTCATATTTGCAGTGATCTTATTTAGGAATAGAATGGGAGGCGGGTTTGTCCTATGCAGTTCCCAGCTTGATGTTTCCCTTTGGCTTTGTGATTTGGGGGAGTTTTTTGTTTTTGTTTTTGTTTTTGTTTTCCACAGGCTGCATTGCTCCAACCTGTGCCGGCACCATCATAGCCTCCTCTCCACATGTGTCTGCGTCTTCCTTCTTGTCCTGTAAGTCCTGTAACAGCATCAGTCATGTGGAACCAGGACCCATACTAATGACTTATTATAACATGACATCCACGAAGTTCCTATTTCCATGTAAGATCACACTCACAGGTCCTGGGCATTAGGACTTCAATGTATACTCCGTATATACTTATATTAAAGTAGATACTTCAACATATTCATCCCACAGCACACAACGTCTACCTTGAGAAAAGCCACCCAGTGCATTCTGTGCCATGCAGAAATTTCTTGGGTTATACTGTAATCTCATGTTAACACAACTGTTTGCCTTCCCAAACCACAGAGAACAGGTTGTAAACTGTGCTGGAGGGTTGGGGGAGCAGGGGATGCGGCAGGGTGACCCCACTAGCCCTGGCTGCCTGGCAATCCCCCATCCCTCCTCAGATATGCCAATTTAAGACTATTTAACTGACAACTGCCTAGGGATATCAAGAATTGATATAACCTATTGAAGCAGGTTATCAAGAATTTGAAAATCTAAGATGGGAACAAAAAAGGGAGTTATGACTCTATAAGATGTGGTCCTATTGGCATGACTAATACATATATGTATTTATGTGTTGTGTACACAATGTTGTACTACTGAGATATATAAAAGCTGGGTGCAGTGGCTCACACCTGTAATCCCAGCACTTAGGGAGGCTGAGGCAGGTGGATCACAAGATCAGGAGTTCAAGACCAGTCTGCCCAAGATGGTGAAACCCCGTCTCTACTAAAAATACAAAAATTAGCCAGGCACGGTGATGTATGCCTGTAATCCCAGCTACTTGGGAGGCTGAGGCAGGAGAATCACTTGAACCCAGGAGGCAGAGGTCGGAGTGAGCTGAGATCACACCACTGTACTCTAGCCTGGGTGACAGAGCAAGACTCCATCTCAAATGTATATATAAAAGAGCTCTAACTAATTGGCTTAAGAAAATAAAAGGGCTTGAATCTAATATTTTATCAGGAAAAAAAGACTAGTCAAATGCTTTTTCAAGTTTTATGTAACTTAAGTAAAATCTTTAATAAATAAGTTATCTTTAAAATTATTGGTAAAGTAATATTAGAAATGTCTTAAGAATTTTCAGCATACATTTTTGTTTGCATTTATTAGTCAAGCAATTTCAAACTTATCCCTGCCAAATACTATAAGGTGTCAAAATTTGGCATAGGGATCACAAAACTATAAACCCAGCCCCAAACAGAATAATCTTTGCTTGTGTAATTTTTTTTTTTTTTTTTTTTTTTTTTTTTGAGACAGAGTCTTGCTCTGTCGCCCAGCCTGGAGTGCAGTGGCTGGATCTCAGCTCACTGCAAGCTCTGCCTTCTGGGTTCACGCCATTCTCCTGCCTCAGCCTCCCGAGTAGCTGGGACTACAGGCGCCCACCACCACGCCTGGCTAGTTTTTTGTATTTTTTTCAGTAGAGACAGGGTTTCACCGGGTTAGCCAGGATAGTCTCGATCTCCTGACCTCGTGATCCGTCCGTCTCGGCCTCCCAAAGTGCTGGGATTACAGGCTTGAGCTACCGCGCCCGGCCGCTTGTGTAATTTTAAAAAATAAGACTAGTGTTTGTTTAATGAACATAATTACATCTTGAATTGTTTAGTAAAATTTCCATAACTTCTAATCTTGTGGCTTTAGACAGTCTAGTCCATGGGCAGTAAGGCGGTTGTTTGGGGAAAGGACTATCTTCTTTGTTTCAAAGATGAACTATAAACTACATTCCTCCAAAAGTGCAGGAATGAACAAGGACAGTTTGGAGGTTAGAAGCAAGATGAAGTCAATTAGGGCATATCTTTTTTGATATCTCAGTTAGAATTTTGCAAAGACAAGTTTCATAACTTTAAATGATGACTATTACAGTTTTCAGAAATAATCTAGGTAAACAAAATGAAATAATTGGGTAAATGTAATGTGATAAATACTTGTAGACAAAGTTGTCATACTTTAGAATCTAAAGTTATATTAGATTCAATAATAGATATTGCATCATTTGGGTATTTTCCAATAAAAATACATTGTAGGAAAACATCCTTTCTTTTAAAAAGTGTCCTTTTTAAAAAAGTGAACAATTTTTGTCTAATTCAAAGTTTTCTGAAGGTTATGTATAAAACAACATGAAAGGAACCAGGAAATAAGAGAGATATAAGTAAAGTTATAGAAATAAAGAGGTAGTTTTTGGTAAGAAAGCCTAAAGAGAAATAATTTTATATGAGAAATAATCTTGTATAGCAAATGTAGTTCTAGAATAAAATGTCTGGTTGTTTAAGAAAGAGGGATGTTCAGGACAAACCAGAAAGTCCAAGCATGTCATGAACACTCTGTGTAAGCTACAATAAGAGGATTTACTTAAAAAAACTTTTTATATGATCAGGTTGTCTATAATTAAAGGAAAAGCATAATGGTCTTTCTAGAGATTGGGTCTGATGTAAAAAACAAAACACATACACTAAAAAATTGGTTAGAACAATAAAATTTTCTTAAGGGATTGATTAATTCTTAATAAATTATAAGAGATTTTAATTTTTTAACTGAAAGCTCAACTTTTATTGCATCTCACTGTTTTCAGTTTTCTCTTTCCTTTTAAAAGGCATGAAATAGTAATACTTGCATTCAACTCATTTTCAGCTCATTTAAGTTTTTTCCCTCAAGTTTTGTTTGTTGTGGTCTGATGCTAACAATGTTTTCTTTTCTTTTCTTTCTTTCTTTTTTTTTTTCTGAGATGAAGTTTCACTCTTGTTGCCCAAGCTGGAGTGCAACAGCATAATCTGTTCTGACTGCAACCTCTGCCTCCCAGTTTCAAATGATTTTCCTGTCTCAGCCTCCCAAGTAGCGGCAAAAAAAGGTGCTTGAGATGGTCAGGTTACAACAGAAATTGCAGCTGAAATCATAAACCAATACAAGGAAGGTAAACATTGGTTCAGCCCAAAAAGGGAGCTTATAAATCATAGATGGGTTTTAGGCATTCTTTAGTTGACAGTTGGCTGAGAGTGTTAAGCTGTTATCAAAAGGCTTGAATTCAGTAGAGAGGAATGCCTAGACTGAGAGGCCAGGCTTATGGAGACCGTGGTTCTTATTTAATAGATGAATCCTCTTAGGCAGCACTCACAGAGTAGATGGCCAATGTCCCTTCTCAGACCTCAGAGGTATCAGGCTCTCAGCTAACTTCCCCTAGATCTAGGAAAGGTCTAGAAGGGAAAAGTCCTGGATCTGTTAATGGAGATTCTCTACAGATGCAAATTTTTGCCACAAAAAGACAGCTTTGTAAGGCCATTTCAAAATATGTCACAGAAATATATTTTGGAATACAATGTTTTGATTTCCCCTCCAGAGTCTGCTACCTGTCATGTGATGTTACACCAGAGTCAGGTTGAAAAGTGAGTCACATTATATAGGGTTAATAAAAACTCATCTGATGAGATGTTATGGTTTGTAGGGTACAACTCCACAGGCCAGATAGGAATTTGGGCAAGAGAAGAAAGGTCGGAGTTTAGTCCTCATGTTCCTACCATAGCTCATTTCTCAGAGGTCAAGAGAGCGTCGGAAAAGAAGCTCAGAGGAATTAGAGGGCAAGGTCAGGGGTCCCTGGAGGACCACACTGAGGAGTCTGAGTTCAGAGGAGAGAGGTACATCAAGAGGCAGAGTTCATGGACAGATGAGAAGCCCTCACCATAGACGACAGCCGTGTTGGGGAGCTAGGAACTTGGAGGCACTCCCCTTCACACTTCTAACCCGTGGTCAGTCCTGCAAGCAAGGAGTTGACACATGCCCTGTGCACATGATGAATCTGAGTGTCAAAGGACCTGTGCAAGACATATGGTTTTAAGGTGTTGGTGTAGTCGCCCAGTGAGTTTTCCTTGCCTTCTACCCAGACAGAGTTGATTGATCAAGATGGGGGAATTGCAATGGAGAAAAGGTTCAATTTATGCAGAGCTGGTTGAACAGGAGCCCAGAGTTTTATCACTCAAAACAATCTCCCCCAAAATTCTGAGACTGTGTTTTTTTGTTTGTTTGTTTTAATAACTTGGCTGGGGGCCAGGGATGGGAGGTGCTGATTGGTTGGGTTGGAGATGGAATAATAAGGGGTCAAACTGGTTTATTCACGCTGTCTTCTGTTCCTGGGTGGAATTGCAGAAATGGTTGAGCCAGATTTCTGGTCTAGATAACACCAGTTTATGCATCAGAATGCAGGGCCTGAAAAATAACTAGAGCCCCAATCTTAGGTTTTGCAACAGTGATGTTATCCCTACGAGCAATTGGGGAGGTCAGGAATTTTGTGAACTCTGTCTGCACCATTACTAAGCCATAATTTATCATCTTGTGGCTAATTTGTTTGTCTTACAAAGGCAGTCTGGTCCTGATATGGTTTGGCTCTGTGTTCCCACCCAAATCTTACATTGAATTGTTATCCTCAGTGTTGGGGAGGGACCTGGTGGGAAGTTATTGGATCATGGGGACGGATTTCCCCCTTGCGGTTCTCATGATCGTGAGTGTGTTCACACAAGGTCTGATGGTCTGAAAGTGTGAGGAACTTCCCCTTTGCTCTCTCTCTCCTGCTCTGTCATGATAAAGATGTGCGTTGCTTCCCCTTCACCTTCCACCTTGATTGTAAGTTTCCTGAGGCCTCCCTAGCAATGCTTGTTGTACAGACTGAGTCTATTAAACTCTTTTCTTTATAAATTACCCAGTCTAACGTAGTTCTTTATAACAGTGTGAGGACAGACTAATATAGGTCCCCAGGCAAGAAGAGGGTTTATTTCAGGAAGGGGCTGTCATCATCTTTGTTTCAAAATTAAAATATAAATTAAGTTCCTCCCAAAGTCAGTTTGGCCCACACCCAGGAAGAAAAGGGCAGCTTGGAGGTTAGAAGCAAGATGGAGTTGGTTAGGTCAGATCCCTTTTGCTATCATAATTTTCCCAGTTGTAATTTTCACAAAGGTGGTTTCACTGGGATACCGGTCAGACTCAGTGGAGTCAGTTCCAAGACTCATGCTCATTCTCCAATGTCAAGGAGGTTCTGTGCAGCCACATCAAGGATAGGAAAGGCCCTCGTCTGCAAAAAGAAGAGCAGAGCCCTTCATCATGGGCTAAACACGGCCTCGGTTCCTGGGCACCAGGGGAACTGACAGACATGGGGACCACAGGGGTTCTTCAACAGCAAAAAGGATCAAGTTCCCAAGGTTTGGAGGGTCAAATCCTAAAAGAAGAAGGTATTTACCTCTGCAATGGCAAAACAGCAGGTGTCCTGGCTCTTTCTGAGCTTATGAGTGTCCTGAGATTATTTAACATTAAACATAATATTTTTGCACTCTAAGAAATACACAAAATATTTTTTACATAAATGTGAGATATAAACAGTTGTCATCTACATGTCAGAGAAGGCCCCAGTGCCCTGGAGACCCGAGCTCTTTAGCAAGTAGGAGGTTGTGAATGGTGGCATCACTGCAAGACTGAGGCAAGTGTTATGAAGCAATTTGGAGCAATTTCTTTTGCAGGCAACTCCGACCTAAAAAGGCAAAGAGCAGGAGGAGGGTGAAGAGAGAGAAACCCACGTGCACAGAGCCCCCCACGCCCACTGAAGCTGCAAATTCAGAGAGCAGTGAGGCTGAAGCCCAACACCATCACCCACTCATCCACACCAGTATCTGAATTTCTCAGACTCTGGCTCAGAAACATGGGTCAGTCCATTGAAGGCCCCAAAGAAAGACATGAAGATTTGAACAGGGAAGGAATATGTGAAGCTCACTCATCGCAAGGCGTCCCCAGAATGGAGCCAAGTTTGGCCTTGAAGGTTTGGAGAGGAAAACAATGTAGAAGTAGGAAGTGAGTCACATGGGGAAAGCAACATATGAGTTATTTTAAAGGAAACACAATTTCCCTGGGGAAAGAAGGAACATAAATAGACACAAGGAAGTGACCATGTGTGTAGCAGGACCCTCAGGCAGGTATATAAATGGCCCAGGCTCAGGGGGCTCCACACCTGCACCTCCCTCTCACCTGCTCCTCTACCTGCTCCACTCTCAATCCACCAGAACCATGGGCTGTTGTGGTTGCTCTGGAGGCTGTGCCTCCGGCTGTGGTGGCTGTGGCTCTGGTTGTGGGGGCTGTGGCTCTGGCTGTGGGGGCTGTGGCTCTGGTTGTGGGGGCTGTGGCTCCGGCTGTGGGGGCTGTGGCTCTGGCTGTGGGGGCTGTGGCTCTAGCTGCTGTGTGCCCATCTGCTGCTGCAAGCCCATATGCTGCTGTATGCCAGCCTGTTCCTGCTCTAGCTGTGGCTCCTGTGGGGGCTCCAAGGGGGGTTGTGGCTCTTGTGGGGGTTCCAAAGGGGGCTGTGGTTCCTGTGGAGGCTCCAAGGGGGGCTGTGGCTCCTGTGGGAGCTCCAAGAGAGGCTGTGGCTCTTGTGGCTGCTCCCAATGCAGTTGCTGCAAGCCCTGCTGTTGCTCTTCAGGCTGTGGGTCATCCTGCTGCCAGTCCAGCTGCTGTAAGCCCTGCTGCTCCTCAGGCTGTGGGTCATCCTGCTGCCAGTCCAGCTGCTGCAAGCCCTGCTGCTCCCAGTCCAGCTGCTGTAAGCCCTGCTGCTGCTCCTCAGGCTGTGGGTCATCCTGCTGCCAGTCCAGCTGCTGCAAACTCTGCTGTTCACAGTCCAGCTGCTGTGTCCCTGTGTGCTGCCAGTGCAAGATCTGAGGCTCTAGTGGGAAACCTCAGGTAGCTCCTAAAGATCTGTGCTTCCCAACAAGTGACTACCCCTGAAGCACATCCCCCTCTGGATCTGAAAAATGACTCCCTTGGCTCAGGGCCTTTTTCCAGCCCTTGAGGAAATGGAATGAACCACTCCCTGCCCATTCCCTGTAAGGACACGCCAAGACCCAGGCACTTTTGCTCCTCCTTCCTACATACCCCCATATGTCTGAGCCAGACCGCACTGGGGGCGGCCCTCATGCCAAACAAGAGCGTGGAATTCCCCTTCTTGATAATTCCATGAGAGACAGCCAACCCTTCTTTCCTGTGCCTGCCAGGAGCTCCATGGCATTTGCAGATGGATGTCCTGCAACCCAAGTGATCACATGTATCTATGGAAATCCAAAATGGATCTGGGTATAGCACTAAATAAATTCTACAACCCTCAGCCTTGGTCTCACTGACTTTTCTTCCAGCCTCTGTCTCATTGGCAAACTGGCCACATGTCCTTCCCCTCTCTCCCTGATTGCTTATTACTCCCACTGCTGTAACTGTGTGCCAGACCCAGCTCCCATTCCAGAAAGTTGTTGAACTGATTAATGAAGGAACCACTAGCAGTGTGTATGAATGAATGAAGACGAGTGAATGAATGAGTGAATGAGTGAGGATCTCTCATTAGTACACAGGGAGCCCCAGCTGCGTCTCAGTGGGATTCAGTCTGTCTTGGTTGGAATTGTGGACTCCTGCTTCTTCCCCATGGGAGAATATGTTTGGGGGAGAGAAGATCTTTGCCCTCAGTGCCTAGGAAGGGGTATAATGGGTGGTCTCTGTGTCCAACCAGTTGCCAGTTTGTGGGTCAAGCCAGGAGAGGAGGAAGCGAGACTAGAATCAGCTGTGTCCCTGAGATGCTCTGTAGGACAACACTGGAAACTCTGCTGCTTCAGAGATCCAAGACAGTGTGGTTGAACACAGGCTGAGGTGCACCCTCCATCTCTGGGCTCAGAGTGAGGAGGGAATCCAAGTGTCCACAGGCTTCCCAGCTTTGGTTTGGCACAGGGAGGAACAGAAGGGACTTTTTTCAGTCTGATAAAGGGCATCTACCCACAGTAAACACCGTGGTTAACTGCGGAAACCTGGATGTTTTCCCCTAAGATCAGGAACAAGAAAAGGATGTCCACACCCACCACTTCTATGCAACATTTCACTGAAGCTATAACCAGAGGAATATGACAGGAAAAGAAAATAAAAGCCATCCAGGTAAGAAAAAAGGAAGCAAAACTAACTCTATTCATAGAAAACCTCATTTTGTATACAGAAGATGCTGAGGGACACACACACACAACTATTAGGGCCAATAACTGAGCTCAGCAGAGTGCAAGACACAAAGACTACACACAATAGTCAGCTGTATTTCTATACAACAGCAAAAAGCAATGCAAAAACGATGTAAGGAAACAATAAAATTCCTAGCAACAAATGCAACCAAAAAAGTACAAGACTTGGACACTTAACACTACAAAACACCATTGGAAGAAGTTAAAGAGGACCAAAGTAATGGGGGAAAAATCCCATGTTCATGTATTGGAAGACCTAATATTGTGAAGATTGAAACTCTCTGAAAAACAATTGTTCTACCAATTTAATGCAATTCCGATCAACATCTCAGATTTATTTTTTCACAAATTGACAAGTTGATCCTAAAATTCATGTGGACATTCAAGGGACCCTGAATAGCTAAAACAATCTTGAGAAATAAAAGCAAAGTTTGAGGACTTGTGTTTTCCAATTTCTAAATGGGCTGCAAAGCTACAGTAATCAGGACAGCATGGTTCTTACATAAGGATAGAAAGATGGATCAATGGAGTAGGTTTGAGGCCCTTGAAATAAAGACTCACAAGACAGGAACAAAAGAGTTAGCTGAGCATCCAGTGTTCTGGCAACCTGAGGTCTGCCAGAGGAACTGGTATGTGTCTCACTTGACTCCAAGCACTGCTAGGGTGGTAGTCTTTCTTGGAAGCTACTAAAAAAAGATACAACCATCATGGCATATTAAAGCTCAGCTCCTAAGACAGTTGCCAGAGGGGAGAAAGATTATGGGCTTCTGAGAAGAGGCATGGAAAACTTGCTTAGGGAATTCGAGATAACTAAAAAGCACACACACAAGCCCAAAGAAGACACCTACTCAGAAAAAGCTTGACAGGTCCTGGAGTCTCTAGCTGGAGTGATTGGTGAAGGGCTTCCCCTGCGCATAGCCAGTCCACAAAGATAGGGAGAGGTGGTTGGTTTTGTTTTTTTTTTCACTCAAGTCTCAACAATAACAACAACAACAAAAATCACAAGGCATACAAAAACAAAAACAAACCAAAACAAACAGGAAAACCAGAGTCTATCAAAGGAACAAAGAAACAAACCAAAAAAACTCATGAAACCGACCTTAAAGACATGCAGATCTATGAGCTGCCTGACAAAAAATTCAAAATAACAGTCAGAAGATGATCAATGAGCAAACATAGATGAACGACTAGACGCAATCAGGAAAACAATGCATGATCTCAAGGAGAATAACAACAAAGACACAGAAACTATCAACAACCAAACATAAATTCTAGAACTATAAAATACAACAACCAAACTGAAAAATGTACTAGAGAAGTTCAACAGCAGACTTGATGAGGCAGAAGCGTGCAGCAAACTAAAAGATGGAACATTAAAATCATCAAGTCAGAGCAGCCAACATTTAAACAGAATGAAGGAAAGTTAAGAGAGCCCAAGGGTATGGGAGGCTAGGAAGTGGAATAATATACACATTACGGGATTCTAAGAAAGAGAAGAGTGAGAAAAGGGGAAGGAACTTATTAGAAAAAAACAATAACCAAAGACTTCCCAAATATTAGGGAAAACATGGACATACACATTCAAGAAGCTTCAACCAGAATAAATCTAAAGAGACCCACACTGACTCACTTTATAATTAGAGTGCCAGAATTCTAAGAAAAAGAATCTATAAAGCAGCAAGGGAAAACAACTTATCACACACAAGGGAGCTTTCAGGCAACTTTGTGGAGATGTCTCAGCAGAAACCTTGCAGGCCAAAAGGGAGTAGGGTGGTATATTCAAAATGCTGACAGAAAAAAAAGCTAAATGAAGCAGAAATTAAGGTTTTCCCAGTACAGAAAAGCTAAGGAAGTTCATTATTACTAGACCTACTGTGCAAGAAATGCTAAAAGGAGTCCTCCAAGGTGAAAGAAAAAATACTAGACAGTAATATAAAAATAAAATTCCTCCAAAAAGATAAATACATAGAAAAATACAGTAACATGTATTAACGTAATTTTGGTACATAAATTCACTTTTAATACATGGCATTTAAATGAAAAAACATAAAAATTAAATATAAAGCCACTTAGTGGTTATATAACAGGTAAACAAATATGTATTTTGTAACATCAATAACATGAAGTAGAGAGGGTGCAGCTATGTAGTAATATGGTTTTGTGTATGGTTGAAGGTAAATAGTTCTGAGTTTGAAAAAGAATGTCATTACTTTATTACATCTTATGTGATTACAATGGTGACTACAAAGAAAAATGATCTCTGGATATTGCCCATATATACGTACAGAGCAACAGACAGAAGACAAACAAGGAAATAAAAGACTTGAACAGCACTATAGTGAAACTAGACCTAAAAGACATACACAGATGACTCCACCCAACATCAGCAGAGTATACCTTTCTCTCAGGTGCACATGGAGCTTTCTCCAGGATAGACCATATGTCAGGCCACAACGTAAACTTCAACACATTTTAAATGTTGAAATGATATGGTGTTTTCTCCAAGCACAATGGAATAAAACTAGAAATCCATAGGAGAAGGAAAAACGGAGAATCCACAATCATGTGGAAATTAAGCAGGACACTCTTAACCAATGAGGCAAAGAAGAAGTCACAAGAGAAATACCTAGAGACAAATGAAAGTGAAAACACAACATACCAAAACTTACGGATGCAGCACAAGCAGTGCTGAGGTAGAAGTTTATAACTATAAACACACGCATTTAAAAAGAAGACAGATCTCAAGTTAATGACCTGGTGATGAAAAAAGGCAAATTCTGTCAAGTATCTGTGGAGGTTTATTCTGAGCCAAATATGAGTGACCATGACCCAGGACACAGCCTCCAGAAGTCCTGAGATCATCACAAGGTGGTTGGGTCACAACTTGGTTTCATGTCTTGAGGAACAGAAGTTACAGGCAAAAACAAAAATCAGTGATGAGCCCCTTTTCGCATGTATATTCGCCATTTGTGTATCTTCTTTGGAAAATGCCTACTTAAATCCTCTGCTAAGTTTTTAATAGGATTGTGTGTTTGGGTACTAAGAATTCTTTATGCCTAGATGCAAGTTCATTATCAAATATACTATTTGAAAGTAGCTTCTCCCATTCTGTTGGTGTCTTTTCATTTTCTTCATAGTGCTCTTAGAAGCACAAGAACTAGGCCGGGCGCGGTGGTTCACGCCTGTAATCCCAGCACTTTGGGAGGCCGAGATGGACGGATAACGAGGTCAGGAGATCAAGACCATCCTGGCTAATACAGTGAAACCCCGTCTCTACGAAAAATACAAAAAAAATCAGCTGGTGTGGTGGCGGGCGCCTGTAGTCCCAGCTACTCATGAGACTGAGGCAGGAGAATGGCGTGAATTCAGGAGGCAGAGCTTGCAGTGAGTCAAGATCGCACCCCTGCTCTTTAGCCTGGGTGACAAAGCGAGACTCTGTTTCAAAAAGAAAAAAACAAAAAAAGAAAAAGAAAAAGCAGCATAAAATCTATTAGTTTTGATGTAGTTAGTTAATCTAGGTTTCCTTTTTCTCTTTGTGCTTTTGGTGTCATTCTCTAAGAGCCATTGCATACTCCAAGGTCATAAGGACTTAATCTGTTTTTCCTCTCACAGTCCTCTAGCTTTGGCTTTTACAATCAGGTCATTGAGCTATTTTTTTCTGTTTTTGTCATGTTCATTTGTTTGGTATATGGTAAGAGGTAAAGGTTCAAATTCATTCTTTTGCATGTGGACATCCAGTTGTCTCAGCAGCATTGTTTGTTGAAAAGGCTCCTTTTTTCCCATGGAATTATTTTGTACTCTTGTTGAAAATCCATAGACCACAACTGTGAGGCTTTATCTCAAGGGTCTTGAATCTACTCCATTAATGCATCTTTCTATCTTTAGACAACCACCACGCTGCCTTGATTACTGTTTGCTTTGTAACCCATTTAGAAATTGGAAAGCACAGTCCTCAACTTTGTTTCTCTTCTTCAAGATTGTTTTAGCTATTTAGGATCCCTTGAATGTTTACATAAATTTTAGAATCAGTTTGTCAATTTCTGTGGAAAAGAAACCTGGAATGTTGATAGGAATTGCATTGAATTGGTAGATCAAGTTTTTTAGAGTGTTTCAATCTTCAGAGTATTAGGTCTTCCAATACATGAACATGGGATTTTTCGCCCATTTACTTTGGTCGTCTTTAACTTCTTCCATTGATATCTTGTAGTGTTAAGTGTCCAAGTCTTGCAGTTTTTGGTTGCTTGTATTACTAGAAATTTTACAGTTTTTGACACAATTATTCCCGTACATCCTGTTTGCATTGCTCATTGGTGGTTGTAGAAACACAGCTGACTTTTGTGTATAGGAATTGTGCCCTGAACTCTTTTGAGCTCATTTATTGGGCATAATAGTTGTGTGTGTGTGTGTGTGTGTGTGTATCCCTTAGGATTTCCTACATACAAGATAAGGTTTTCTGTAAATAGAGAAACTTTTCCTTAGTTTTTTCCTGCCTGGGTGCTTTTTATTTCATTTTCTTGTCATATTACTCTGGCTGTAGTTTCAGTGAACTGCTGCATAGAAGTGGTGAGTGTGGACACCCTTTTGATCTTAGAGGGAAACACACAGGTTTTCACAGTTACGTATAGTGTTCACTGTGGGTAGATGCCCTTTATCAGGCTGAGAAAAGTCTCTTCTGTTCCTCCCTGCGTCAAACCAAAGCTGGGAAGCCTGTGAGTGGTCAGAGAACACTTGGATTCTTCGTCACTCTGTGCCCAGAGAAGGAGGGCGCACCTGAGCCTGTGCTGGGCCATACCATCTTGGGTCCCTGAAGCAGCACAGTTTCCAGTGTTGTGCTACAGAGCATCTCAGGAGCACAGCTCATTCTAGTCTCGCTTACCCCTCTACGTACTTGACCTTCCCTCTGGGGCCTGGATGGGCACAGAGACCACCCTTTATACCCTTTCCTAAGCACTGAGGGCAAGGATCTCCTTCTCCCCCAAACATATCCCCCCATGGGGAAGAAGCAGGAGTTCACAATTCCAGCCAAGACAGACTGAATCCCACTGAGACGCAGCTGGGACTCCCTGTGTACTAATGAGAGATCCTCACTCATTCACTCATTCATTCACTCGTCTTCATTCATTCATACACACTGCTAATGATTCCTTCATTAATCAGTTCAACAACTATTTCTGGAATGGGAGCTGGGCCTGGCACACAGTTACAGCAGTGGGAGCAATAAGCTATCAGGGAGGGAGGGGAAAGACATGTGACCAGTTTGCCAATGAGACACAGGCTGGAAGAAAAAAGTCAGTGAGATCAAGGCTGAGGGTGGAGAATTTATTTAGCGCTGCACCCAGGTGCATTTTGGATTTCCATAGATACCTGTGATCATTTGGGTTGCAGGACATCCATCTGCAAATGCCATGGAGCTCCTGGCAGGCACAGGAAAGAAAGGCTTGCTGTCTCCCATGGAATTGTCAAGAAGAGGAATTCCAGGCACCTCCCGGCATGAGGGCTACCCCCAGTGCAGTCTGGCTCAGATATGTGGGGGCATGTGGGAAGGAGAGGCAAAAGTCCCGGGGCTTGTGATACCCTTACAGAGAATGGGCGGGGAGTGGTTCATTCCACTTTCTCAAGGGCTGGAAAAAGAAGCCCTGAGCCAGGGGACTCATTGCTCTGCTCCAGAACAGGATGTGCCTCAGGGGTACTCACTTGTTGGGAAGCACAGATCTTCAGGAGCTACCTGAGGTTTCCCACTACAGCCTCAGATCTTGCACTGGCAGCACACGGGGACACAACAGCTGGACTGGGAGCAGCAGGGCTTGCAGCAGGATGACCCACAGCCTGAGGAGCAGCAGGGCTTGCAGCAGCTGGACTGGCAGCAGGATGACCCACAGCCTGAGGAGCAGCAGGGCTTGCAGCAGCTGAACTGGCAGCAGGATGACCCACAGCCTGAGGAGCAGCAGGGCTTGCAGCAGCTGGACTGGCAGCAGATTGACCCACAGCCTGAGGAGCAGCAGGGCTTGGAGCAGCTGGACTGGCAGCAGCAGGGCTTACAGCAACTGCACTGAGAACAGCCACAAGAACCACAGCCCCCCTTAGAGCCACCACAGGAGCCACAGCCACAGCCCCCCTTAGAGCCACCACAGGAGCCACAGCCACAGCCTCCCTTAGAGCCCCCACAGGAGCCACAGCCCCCCTTGGAGCCCCCACAGGAGCCACAGCCGGAGCAGGAACAGGCTGGCACACAGCAGCACACAGGCTTGTAGCAGCAGACGGGCACACAGCAGCTGGAGCCACAGCCCCCACAGCCGGAGCCACTGCCTCGGGAGCAGCCACAGCAGCCCATGGTTCTGGTGGGTTGAGGGTGGAGCAGGCAGATGAGGAGGTGAGAGAGAAGTGCAGGTGTGGAGCCCCCTGAGCCTGGGCTCTGTATATACCTGTCTAGGGGTCATGGGGTGCACACGGTTCCTTCCTGGTTCTTACTGATGTCCTGTCCTTAGGAAACTTGTGTGTCTTTTAAAATAAAAACATTGTGTTGCCTCATGACACACTTCCTCCTTCTGCGTTGTTTTCCTGTCAACACCCTCTGGGCCCAAATCCTCCCCTCTCAGGACTCCCAGGATTGAGTGGAGCCTCCTTTGTTGCTGCCTCTGCCCTCAGACCCCAGCCTTCTATCGCTGCTCTAGAAGGATTCCCCTTCCCAGTGTTTTAAATGGTTTCTTTGTCTCAGTGTTTCTACCATGCATACACTCTGGGCTCTTCTGGTTCAGGAGTGAAACTCAGCATAGCCAAAGTCTTGTTCTCCACCAGGTCTGAGGGCAGGAGACTGCTGACAGTGTCTCTGCCCCTCCTGCTGTTCTAGAGAGCCCAGCTCCCCCAGGCTCCGGTCCGCCTGTCAGCCCCCTGACTGTTCTAGCTGCTTCTTCCCTTCAGTGTGTCAGCAGCTTGACTGGGAGCAGCAGGGCTTGCAGCAGCTGGACTGGCAGCAGGATGACCCACAACCTGGGGAGCAGCAACAGGGCTTACAGCAACTGCACTGGGAGCAGCCACAGGAACACAGCCCCCCTTAGAGACACTACAGGAGTCACAGTCCCCCGCTTGGAGCCCCCACAGGAGCCACAGCCCCTCTTGGAACCCCCACACCCTGTCTGTGGCAGGTTGGAGACCTTCTGTGTTCATCACACATCTCGATTTTGAGAGGCATGGCTTCCTTTGAGATGTGTGTGTTCCTCTTCTCCTCTGTAATACAATTTCCAGTGTGTGTGACTGTGTCTGTGCGTGTGTGTGTATGTGTGTGTCTGTGCGTGTGTGTGTGTGCGTGTGTCTATGTGAGTGTGTGTGTGCGTGTGTGTGAGACAATGGAGATTCCGCTCTGACTCAAGCACAGAAAGTTCCCAGAGACCATTGCTCTCATCACATCAATTAAAATGAGCCAGATAAACCCCAAAGCATCCACTAGGGCACAGAGAGTTTTACAACCCACCAGAGGCGAGGACACAGAGAAACTCCAAGGAACTGAGCTCCGGGGAGTGCTGAGCCCTTCCCGGGAGAGACTAGGCCCTGGCTGCTGTCAGGCCTGCGGGGATGGGAAGGTGCAGACTGCACCAGGGCAGGGAGAGGCCTGCTGGACATCAGAGGAAATGCGAAGCCATGCCCGAGGGCTGGTGTGTCAGACAAGAATCCCAGATTCCTAGAGTCCAGGTCCACGACCACCCGCCACTTCCTCCCAGGGTTCTCTTTGGGGCTTTGGGCGGGAACTCCCTAATGCCCAGGCAGGAAGGACAGTGGGTCTGAGACCCGGGAGGTCGTGAGGTTCCTGCCAGGTACGGAACCAGGCGCTGCCCTCTAGAAATGAGCGGGGCAGGAGAGCTGAGGACCTCCCCACAAGGCGTCCAGTCGCTCAACCAGGAAAGCCGGACAGGAAGGAGAGCTGGGAGGGGCCCCAAGCATTGCATGCCTTTAGAGAGCATTGAGAAAGATCAGGGTTGCAGGAAGCAGGGGCAGAAAAGTGAAGGAGAGAAAAGGGAACTCACAGCGCCCCATCACCTGGTGGGGACAGAGCCCTGGGGAGCACAGGCGGTGAGAACAATGCCCCGAGGGGAAGAGAAAACAGGGGCAGAAGGCTGGGGTCTGAGGCTGGAGCAGAAACAGACCGGGTTCCACTCATTCCTAGGGGTCCACAGAGGGGAGGACTTGGACCCTGAGGATTTAGAGTGGAAAACCACGTAGGAGGAGGAAGTGTGTCACAAGGAAACACAGTATTTTTGTTATTTTAAATGACACACAAGTTTCCTGGGAAAGAACTTTAGGAGGAACAAGGAAGGGCCCCTGTGACCCACCTGACCCCTAGACAGGTAGGTACATAAAGAGCTCAGGCTCGGGGGTTCCACATCTGCACCTCCCTCTCACCTGTTCCTCTACCTGCTCCACCCTCAATCCACCAGAACCATGGGCTGCTGTGGCTGCTCTGGAGGCTGTGGCTCCGGCTGTGGGGGCTGTGGCTCCGGCTGTGGGGGCTGTGGGGGCTGTGGCTCTGGCTGTGGGGGCTGTGGCTCCGGCTGTGGGGGCTGTGGCTCCAGCTGCTGTGTGCCCGTCTGCTGCTACAAGCCCGTGTGCTGCTGTGTCCCAGCCTGTTCCTGCTCCAGCTGTGGCTCCTGTGGGGGATCCAAGAGGGGTTGTGGCTCTTGTGGGGGCTCCAAAGGGGGCTGTGGTTCCTGTGGAGGCTCCAAGGGAGGCTGTGGCTCCTGTGGAGGCTCCAAGGGAGGCTGTGGCTCTTGTGGCTGCTCCCAATGCAGTTGCTGCAAGCCCTGCTGTTGCTCCTCAGGCTGTGGGTCATCCTGCTGCCAGTCCAGCTGCTGCAAGCCCTGCTGCTCCTCAGGCTGTGGGTCATCCTGCTGCCAGTCCAGCTGCTCCAAGCCCTGCTGCTCCTCAGGCTGTGGGTCATCCTGCTGCCAGTCCAGCTGCTGCAAGCCCTGCTGCTCCTCAGGCTGTGGGTCATCCTGCTGCCAGTCCAGCTGCTGTAAACCCTGCTGCTCCCAGTCCAGCTGCTGTGTCCCCGTGTGCTACCAGTGCAAGATCTGAGGTTCTAATGGGAAACCTCAGGTAGCTCCTGAAGATCTATGCTTCCGAACAAGTGAGTACCCCTGAGGCACATCCTGTTCTGGAGCAGAGCAATGAGTCCCCTGGCTCAGGGCTTCTTTTTCCAGCCCTTGAGGAAGTGGAATGAACCACTCCCTGCCCATTCACTGTAAGGGTATCACATGCCCCTTGTACTTTGGACCCTCCTTCCTACATGCCCCCATATGTCTGAGCCAGACTGCACTGGGGACGCTCTCATGACAAGCAAGAGCCTGGAACTCCCCTTCTTGATAATTCCATGGGAGACAGCAAACCTTTCTTTCCTGTGTCTGCCGGGAGCTCCATTTGCAGATGGATGTCCTGCAACCCAAATGATCACATGTATCTATGGAAATCCAAAATGCACCTGGGTGCAGTACTAAATAAATTCTACACCCTCTGCCTTGGTCTCACTGACTCTTTTCTTCCAGCCTCTGTCTCATTGGTAAACTGGCCACATGTCTTTCCCCTCCCTCCCCGATGGCTTACTACTCCCACTGCTGTAACAGTGTGTCAGGTCCATCTCTCATTCCGGAAACAGTTGTTGAACTGATTAATGAAGGAGTCACCAGCAGTGTGTATGAATGAATGAAGATGAGTGAATGAATGAGTGAATGAGTGAGGATCTCTCATTAGTACACAGGGAGTCCCAGTTGCATCTCAGTGGGATTCAGTCTGTCTTGGTTGGAATTGTGGACTCCTGCTTCTTCCCCATGGGAGGATATGTTTGGGGGAGAAGATCTTTGCCCTCAGTGCCTAGGAACGGTTATAATGGGTGGTCTCTGTGCCCATCCAGGCCCCAGAGTGAGGGTCAGGCGTGTAGAGGGGGAAGGGAGACTAGAATGAGCTGTGCTCCTGAGATGCTCTGTAAGACAACACTGGAAACTGTGCTGCCTCAGGTACCCAAGACGGTGTGGCCCAGCACAGGCTCAGGTGTGCCCTTCTTCTCTGGGCACAGAGTGACGAAGAATCCAAGTGTTCTCCAGCCACTCACAGGTTTCCCAGCTTTGGTTTTGCACAGGGAGGAACAGAAGGGAATTTTCTCAGCCTGATAAAGGGCATCTACACATAGTGAACACTATACGTAACTGAAAACCTGGATGTTTCCCCATAAAATCAGGAACACGGGCCGGGCGCGTGGCTCAAGCCTGTAATCCCAGCACTTTAGGAGGCCGAGACAGGTGGATCACGAGGTCAGGAGATCGAGACCTTCCTGGCTAACACGGTGAACCCCGTCTCTACTAAAAAAAAAATACAAAAAAATTAGCCGGGCGAGGTGGCGGGCGCCTGTAGTCCCAGCTACTCGGGAGGCTGAGGCAGGAGAATGGCGTGAACCCAGGAGGCGGAGCTTGCAGTGAGCTGAGATCTGGCCACAGCACTCCAGCCTGGGTGGCAGAGCGAGACTCCGTCTCAAAAAAAAAAAAAAAAAAAAAATCAGGAACACGGAAAGGGTGTCCACACTCACCACTTCTATGCAACATTTCACTGAAGCTATAGCCAGAGTAATAAGACAAGAAAATGAAATAAAAAGCATCCAGGCAGGAAAAAACTAAGTAAAAGTTTCTCTATTTGCAGAAAACCTTGTCTTGTAGGTAGAAAATCCTAAGGGATACACACACACATAGACACACAGACACACACACACACACACACACACACACACACATTATGCCCAATAAATGAGCTCAAAAGAGTTCAGGGCACAATTCCTATACACAAAAGTCAGCTGTGTTTCTACAACCACCAATGAGCAATGCAAACAGGATGTAAGGGAATAATTGTGTCAAAAAGTGTACAACTCTTAGGAATACAGACAACCAAAAAGTGCAAAACTTGGACACTTAACACTACAAGACATCAATGGAAGAAATTAAAGAGGACCAAACTAAATGGGGGGAAAATCCCATGTTCATGTATTGGAAGACCTAATATTGTGAAGATTGAAACACTCTAAAAAACTTGATCTACCAATCCAATGCAATTACATCCCAGATTTCTTTTCTGCAGAAATTGACAAGCTGATTCTAAAATTTATGTAAACATTCAAGGAACCCTAAATAGCTAAAACATTTTTGAAAAAGAAAAATAAAGTTGACAACTCATGTTTTCCAATTTCTAAATGGGCTACAAAGCAAACAGTAATCAAGGCAGCGTGGTGGTTGTCTGAAGACAGAAAGACGCATTAATGGAGCAGATTCAAGACCCTTGAGATAAAGCCTTACAGTTGTGGTCAATGGATTTTCAACAAGAGTATGAAATAATTCCATGGGAAAAAAGGAGCCTTTTCAACAAGCAATGCCACTGAGACAACTGGATGTCCACATGCAGAAGAATGAATTTGGACCTTTACCTCTTACCATATACCAAACACACAAACAAGACAAACACGGAAAAAAATAGCTCAATGGCCTAATTGTAAAAGCCAAAACTGGAGGACTGTGAGAAGAAAAACAGGTTAAGTCTTTATAACCTTGGAGTGTGCAATGGCTCTTAGAGAATGACACCAAAAGCACAAGGGATAAAAGGAAAAACTAGATTAAACAACTCTATCAAAACTAATAGTTTTTATGCTTCTAAGAGGACTATCAAGAATATGAAAAGACGCTGACGGAATGGGAGAAACTACTTTCAAATCATATATTTGATAATGAACTTGCATCCAGACATAAAGAATTCTTAGTACTCAAACACAAAATCCCATTAAAAACGTAGCAGAGGATTTAAACAGGCATTTTCTGAAGATATGCAAACGGCTAATAAGCTCGTGAAAGGGGGCTCATCACTGATTTACCTTTTTGCCTGTAACTTCTGTTCCCCAAGATATATGAGATCAAGTTGTAGCCCAACCACCTTGTGATGACCTCAGGACTTCTGGAGGCTGTGTTCTGGGCCATGGTCACTCACATTCAGCTCAGAATAAACCTCCACAGATATTTGACAGAGTTTGCCTTTTTTCATCAGCAGGTCATTAACTTCAGATCTGTCTTCTCTTTAAATGTGTGTGTTTACAGTTATAAACTTCTACCTCACACTGCTTTTGATGCATCCATAAACTTTGGTATGCTGTGTTTTCCCTTCCATTTGTCTCTAGGTATTTCTCTTGTGACTTCTTCTTTGCCTCATTGGTTAAGAGTGTGCTGTTTAATTTCCACACGGTTGTGGATTTTCCGTTTTTCTTTCTCCTATGGATTTCTAGTTTTAATCCATTGTGCTTGGAGAAAACACCATATAATTTCACATTTAAAATTTGTTGAAATTTGTTCTGTGGCCTGACATATGGTCTATCCTGGAGAAAATTCCATGTGCACCTGAGAGAAAGGTATACTCTGCTGCTGTTGGGTTGGAGTCATCTGTGTATGTCTTTTAGGTCTAGTTTCACTATAGTGCTGTTCAAGTCTTTTATTTCCTTATTCTTCTTCTGTCTGTTGCTCTGAACATATATATGGAAAATATCCAGAGATCATTTTTCTTTGTAGTCACCACTGTAATCACATAAGATGTAATAAAGTAATGACATTCTTTTTCAAACTCAGAACTATTTAACTTGAACCATACACAAAACCATATTACTACATAGCTGCACCCTCTCTATTTCATGTTATTGCTGTCACAAAATACATATTTATTTACATGCTATATATCCACCAAGTGGCTTTATACTGAACTTTTGTGTTTTCATTTAAATTTCACACAAAAAAAGTGAACTTATGTGCCAAAATTACATTAGTATATGTTACTATATTTTCTATCTATTTACCTTTATTGGAGGAATTTATATTTTTATATGACTGTCTAGTATTCTTTCTTTCACCTTGAAGGTCTCCCTTTAGCATTTCTTGCAGAGCAGGTCAAATAATAATGAACTTCCTCAGCTTTTATTTACTGGGAAACCTTAATTTCTGCTTAATTTTTGATGGACAGTTTTCTTGACTGTTGGTTTTTTTTCTCTCAGAATTTGGACTTATCATCCTATGCCAAGACCAGCTTGATTGGGGAAACTCTAACCCAGTGGTGCTAGAGGAATTAAAGACACAAACACAGAAATATAGAGGTGTGAAGTGGGAAATCAGGGGTCTCACAGCCTTCAGAGCTGACAGCCCCAACAGAGGTTTACCCACATATTAATTAACAGCAAACCAGTCATTAGCATTGTTTCTATAGATATGAAATTAACTAAAAGTATCCCTTATGGGAAACGAAGGGATGGGCTTAATTAAAGGAAGAGGCTGGGCTAGCCAACTGCAGCAGGAACATGCCCTTATGACACAGATCGCTCATGCTATTGTTTGTGGCCTAAGAATGCCTTTAAGCAGTTTTCCCCACTGGGCAGGCCAGGTGTTCCTTGCCCTCATTCCCGTAAACCCACAACCTTCCAGCTTGGGCGTTAGGGCCATTATGAACATGTCTCAGTGGTGCAGAGATTTGGTTTATGGCCAGTCTTGGGGCCAGCTTATGGCCGGATTTTGGGGGACTTGCTCCCAACAATCCTACACCCTTCTGGCCTGCAAAGTTACTCCTGAGACATCTGCAGACAGTTGCCTGAAAGCTCCCTTCTGTGTGATGAGTTGTTTTCCCTTGTTGCTTTATAGATTCTTTTTCTTAGAATTCTGGCACTCTAATTATAAAGTGAGTCAGTGTGGGTCTCTTTAAATTTATTCTGGTTGAAGTTCTTTGGGCTTCTTCAATGTGTATGTCCATGTTTTCCCTAATATTTGGGAAGTCTTTGGTTATTGTTTTTTCCAATAAGCTCTCTTCTCCTTTTCTCACTCTTCTCTTTCTTGGAATCCCATAATGTGTACGTTAGTTTACTTCCTAGCCTCCCATAAGTCCCTTGGACTCTCTTCACTTTCTTTCATTCTTTTTAAATGTTGGCTGCTCTGACTTAATGATTTTAAATGACCTTTCAGTTTGCTGCACCCTTCTGCCTCATCAAGTCTGCTGTTGAACCTCTCTAGTACATTCTTCAGTTTGGTTATTGTATTTCATAGTTCCAGAATTTGTTTGGTTGTTGTTTATCGTTTCTGTGTCTTTGCTGTTATTCTCATCATTTTTGTGCACTGTTTTCCTGATTGCATCTAGTTGTTCATCTGTGTTTGCTCATTGATCATCTTCTGACTGTTATTTTGAATTTTTTGTCAGGTAGCTCATAGATCTGCATATCTTTAAGTTCGGTTTCTGGAGGGTTTTTTTTGTTCCTTTGATAGGGTCTGGTTTTCCTGTTCCCTTTGGTTTGTTTTTGTTTTGTATGCCTTGTGATTTTTGTAGTTGTTGTTATTGCTGAGACTTGAGTGAAAACAACAACAACAACAACAACAACAAATATCTCTCCCTATCTTTATGGACTGGCTTCATGCAGAGGAAGCCCTTCAACAGTCAGTCCAGCTATTGACTCCAGGAACTCTGGTACCTGCCTGTGGAGCTGAGCTTTAATATGCTGTGGTGGTTGTATCTCTTTTCAGTAGCTTCCAAGCAAGACCACCCGCACAGCAGTGCTTGGAGTCAGGTAAGACACATGCCAGTTCCTCAGGCTGACCCCAGGTTGCCAGAACACTGGATGCTCAGCTGACTCTTTTGTTCCCTTCTTGAGGCAGGGTCTCCAAATTCCTCTCAGTTGCACAGCACCAGGTTGGATGGGGGAGGGGAATGGATGAACATGCAAAATTCCACAAGCATTCTCACCCCTTTCCGTAGAACACGGTTTTCGGTTGGTCTTGATGCTGTAGCTTCTCAACAGGGATCTCGCAGTGGTATTCTGCTGTGTATATTGTTGTTAACTAGGTGGCTCCACGGGAGAACAAGGGCCTGAAATTCCCTCATTTGCCATTTTGCTGGCACCTTTCTATTAGGTTTTTAAAATGTATTCCAAACAATGCTTCATATAGTAATGTGATTTCTCATATATATATATGTATGTATATATATAAAAAACCATGCAGCACGCAGAGATTTTCTCTTTTTAACATGTTCACTAGTTTTACTTTTGTGGGCTACTGCGTTTTCTGTCATGCTGAGAAAGACTAGTGAATTGCAATGTTATTAAAAAATTTCTTTTTGTTTTCAATTATTTTATATTTTTGTTTTTTGTGTAAGTCTTTATACCACTTGTAACACATTTTTATAGTAAAGATAGGGTAAGGATGTAATTTTAATTTTATTAGACCTTACATAATTGTTTTAACTTCATTTAGGTCATAATATTTTATTCTTACCAATTTTAAATGCTGCCATTAGCATGTGAAAATTCCCCTATTTGTTTCTCTGTCTGGTGTTTCTATTCATTTGCATTTATCTGTTGGATATCCATGTACTTGTGTGAAGGTGGCTGAATTATCATAATTGTAAAAGATGTTTTTATATTTGGTCCCCTTTCACTTTAGCATTTTCCTGGCTATTTACTCATGCTTTTTGCTTGTTTGTTTGGGTTCTTTTCCTGTAGAGACAGGGTCTTCCTCTGTTTTCCAGGCTGTAGTGCAGTGGCATGATCATAGCTCGCTGTAACCTCAAACTCCTGGGATCAAGCAATCCTTCTGCCTAAACCTCCCAAGTTGCTGGGACTACAGGTGCACGCTACCATGCTTATAACTTATTGCTCACACTGCTGTAACTGTGTGCCAGGCCCAGCTCCCATTCCAGAAATATCTAAGAATTTTTTTGTAGAGATGAGGTCTCACCATATTTCCTTCACAGGTCTTGAACTCCTGGCTTCAAGCAAATCTCCCACCTCAGCTTCCCAAAGCCTTGCGGTACAGGGGTGAGCCACTGTACATGCCCATCCTGCTTATTTTCTCCATATGAATGTTTTAATTTGTATATCTAGTTTTAAAAATCTTCTTAACATTTTTGTTTGGATCACATTAAATGTATAAATTGATTTGTAAAGAATTGACTTAATTATAGTTAATATTGAAAATCCTATCAAATAAACATTTTCAATTCACTTATTCCTAACGTTGTTTCTGTCAGCATTTCAAAGTTCTCTCCACACAGATGTTCAAAGACATTTTTATTAAAACTTTTATTGAAGAAGAATTTCACAAAGAAAATGCACATAAGATGACAGATTGATGAAGTTTTGCAAACTCAACCATGTGTCAGCCGCACCCAGATTTAGAAAAAGACATTGCCAGACTCTAGAGCTTTCTCTGAGTCCCTTTCCATTCTCTCCTCCCAAGAAGACCATCCCGACCCCGCGTCATCCATCAAGTGGTCTTTTTCATGCTTCACATAGGAGTTGAAGGAGATTTATTCTGAGCCAAATGAGAGTGACCATGGCCCAGGACACAGCCTCCAGAAGTCCTGAGATCATCACAAGGTGGTTGGGCTACAACTTGGTTTCAAATGTCTTGAGGAACAGAAGTTACAGGAAAAACATAAATCAGTGATGAGCCCCTTTTCACATGCATATTCGCCATTTGTATATCTTCTTCGGAAAATACCTATTTACATCCTCTGCTAAGTTTTTAATTGGATTGTGCGTTTGAGTACTAAGAATTCTTTATGTTTGGATGCAAGTTCATTATCAAATATATGATTCAAAAGTAGTTTCTCCCATTCTGTTGGTGTCTTTTCATTTTCTTAATAGTGCTCTTAGAAGCATAAAAGTTATTAGTTTTGATGGAGTTAATCTAGTTTTTCCTTTTATCCCTCATGCTTTTGGTGTCATTCTCTAAGAGTCATTGCATACTCCATGGTCATAAGGTTTAACCTGTTTTTCTTCTCACAGTCCTCTAGTTTTGGCTTGTACAATTAAGCCATTGAGCTATTTTTTCTGTTTTTGTCATGTTCGGTTGTTTGGTATATGGTAAGAGGTAGAGGTCCAAATTCACTCTTTTGCATGTGGACATCCAGTTGTCTCAGTGGCATGGTTGTGGAAAAGGTTCCTTTTTCCCATGGAATTGTTTTGTACTCTTGTTGAAAATCCACTGACCACAACTGTGAGGTTTATCTCAAGGGTCTTGAATCTACTCCATTGATGCATCTTTCTATATTTAGACAAGCACCACTCTGCCTTGATTACTGTTTGCTTTGGAGCCCATTTAGAAATGGGAAAACCTGAGTCCTCAATTTTATTTTTCTTTTTCAAGATTGTTTTGGCTATTTAGGATTCCTTGAATATTTACATACATTTAAGAATCAGCTTGTCAATTTCTGCAGAAAAGAAACCTGAGATGTAATTCCATTGAACTGGTAGATCAATTTTTATAGTGTTTCAGTCTTCACAATATTCTTCTTCCAATACATGAACATGGGATTTTCCCCCCATTTACTTTGGTCCTCTTTGACTTCTTCCAGTGATGTCTTGTAGTGTTAAGTGTCCAAGTCTTGAATTTTTGGTTGCTGGTGTTCCTAGGAATTTTATTCTTTTCGATAGAATTGTTCCCTTATATCCTGTTTGGATTGATCATTGGTGGTTGTAGAAACACAGCTGACCTTTGTGTATAGGACTTGTGCCCTGAACTCTGTTGAGCTCGTTTATTGGGCATAATGTGTGTGTGTGTGTGTGTGTGTGTGTGTGTTTGTGTGTGTGTGTGTGTCCCTTAGGATTTTCCACATACAAGATGAGGTTTTCTGTAAATAAACATACTTTTGCCTAGTTTTTTCCTGCCTGGGTGCTGTTTATTTCATTTTCTTGTCATATTACTCTGGCTATAGCTTCAGTGAAATGTTGCATAGAAGTGGTGGCTGTGAACATCCTTTTCTTGTTCCTGATCTTAGGGGGAAACATCCAGGTTTTCACAGTTACATATAGTGTTCACTGTGGGTAGATGCCCTTTATCAGGCTGAGAAAATTCCCTTATGTTCCTCCCTGTGCAAAACCAAAGCTGAGAAGCCTGTGAGTGGTCAGAGAACACTTGGATTCTTCGTCACTCTGTGCCCAAAGAAGGAGGGCGCACCTCAACCTGTGCTGGGCCACACCCTCTCGGGTCCCTGAAGCAGCACAGTTTCCAGTGTTGTCCTGTAGAGCATCTCAGGACACATCTCATTCTAGTCTAACTTCCCCCTCTCCCCACTTGACCACCACTCTGAGGCCTAGATGGGCACAGAGACCACCCATTATACCTCTTCCTAGGCACTGAGGGCAAAGATCTCCTTCTCTCTCAAACATATCCTCCCATGGGGAAGAAGCAGGAGTGCACAATTCCAACCAAGACAGACTGAATCCCACTGAGATGCAGCTGGGGCTCCTTGTGTACTGAGAGATCCTCACTCATTCACTCATTCATTCACTCGTCTTCATTCATTCATACACACTGCTAGTGACTCCTTCATTAATCAGTTCAACAACTGTTTCTGGAATGCGAGCTGGGCCTGGCACACTGTTATAGCAGAGAGAGTAGTAAGCCATCAGAGAGTGAGGGGAAGTACATGTGGCCAGTTTACCAATGCGACAGAGGCTGGAAGAAAAGAGTCAGTGAAACCAAGGCTGAGGGGTGGAGAATTTATTTAGTGCTGCACCCAGGTCCATTTTGGATTTCCATAGATACCTGTGATCATTTGGGTTGCAGGACATCCATCTGCAAATGCCACGGAGCTCCTGGCAGGCACAGGAAAGAAGGGTTGGCTGTCTCCCATGGAATTATCAAGAAGGGGAATTCCAGGCTCTTGCTTGGCATGAGGGCCGCCCCCAGTGCAGTCTGGCTCAGACATGTGGAGGCATGTGGGAAGGAGTGGCAAAAGTCCCCGGGGCATGTGATACCCTTAAAGGGAACGAGCAGGGAGTGGTTCATTTCACTTCTTCAAGGGCTGGAATAAGACGACCTGAGCCAAGGGACTCATTGTTCTGGTCCAGAACAGGATGTGCTTCAGGGGTACTCACTTGTTGGGAAGCACAGATCTTCAGGAGCTACCTGAGGTTTCCCACTAGAGCCTCAGATCTTGCACTGGCAGCACACGGGGACACAGCAGCTGGACTGGGAACAGCAGGGTTTGCAGCAGCTGGACTGGCAGCAGGATGACCCACAGCCTGAGGAGCAGCAGCAGGGCTTACAGCAACTGGACTGGGAGCAGCAGGGCTTACAGCAGCTGGACTGGCAGCAGGATGACCCACAGCCTGAGGATGAGCAGCAGAGCTTGCTGCATGTGGACTGGCAGCAGGATGACCCACAGCCTGAGGAAGAACAGCAGGGCTTGCAGCAACTGCACTGGGAGCAGTCACAAGAACCACATCCCCCCTTAGAGCCACCACAAGAGCCACAGCCCCCCTTGGAGCCTCCATAGGACCCACAGCCTCCCTTGGAACCCCCACAAGAGACACAGCCCCCCTTGGAGCCCCCACAGGACCCGCAGCCCCCCTTGGAGCCCCCACAAGAGCCATAGCTGGAGCAGGAACAGGCTGGCACACAGCAGCACACAGGCTTGCAGCAGCAGACGGGAACACAGCAGCTGGAGCCACAGCCCCCACAGCCAGAGCCACAGCCCCCACAGCCAGAGCCACAGCCCCCACAACCGGAGCCACAGCCCCCACAGCCGGAGCCACAGCCCCCACAGCAGGAGCCACAGCCTCCCGAGCAGCCACAGCAGCCCATAGTTCTGGTGGGTTGAGGGTGGAGCAGGTAGATGAGGAGGTGAGAGAGAGGTGCAGGTGTGGAGTCCCCTGGGCCTGGGCTCTTTATATACCTGTCTAGGGGTCATGGGGTGCACATGGTTCCTTCCTGGTTCTTACTGATATTCTCTCCTTAGCGAACTTGTGTGTCATTTAGAATAAAAATACGGTGGTGCCTCATGACACACTTCCTCCTCCTGCATTGTTTTCCTCTCTACACCCTCTGGGCCCACGTCCTGCCCTCCCACAACCCCCAGGTATGAGTGAAGCCTCCCCTGTTCCTGCCTCTGCCCTCAGACCACAGCCTTCTATCGCTGTTCCAGAAGGATTCACCTTACCAGTGTTTTAAATGGTTTATTTGTCTGTGTTTCTATCCATGCACACCCTCTGGGTTCCTCTGGTTCGGGAGTGAAATTCAGCACGGCCAAGGTCTGGTTCTCCACCAAGTCTGGGGGCAGGAGGCTGCTGAACAGTATCTCTGTCCCTCCTGCCATTCTGGAGAGCCCAGCTCCCCCAGGCTCCGGTCTGCCTGTCAGCCCCCTGACTGTTCTGGCTTATTCTTCCCTTTGGGGCGTCAGCAGTTGTACTGGCAGCAGGATGACCCACAACCTGGGGAGCAGCAACAGGGCTTACAGCAACTGCACTGGGAGCAGCCACAGGAACACAGCCCCCCTTAGAGACACTACGGGAGTCACAGTCCCCCGCTTGGAGCCCCCACAGGAGCCACAGCCCCTCTTGGAACCCCCACACCCTGTCTGTGGCAGGTTGGAGACCTTCTGTGTTCATCACACATCTCGATTTTGAGAGGCGTGGCTTCCTTTGAGACATGTGTGTTCCTTTTCTCTTCTGTGATACAACTTCAAATGTGTGTGTGTGTCTGTGCGTGTCTATGTGAGTGTGTGTGCGTGTGTGTCTATGTGAGTGTGTGTGTGCGTGTGTCTATGTGAGTGTGTGCGTGTGTGTCTATGTGAGTGTGTGTGCGTGTGTGTCTATGTGAGTGTGTGTGTGCGTGTGTGTCTATGTAAGTGTGTCTGTGCGTGTGTGTCTATGTGTGTGTGCGTCTGTGTCTATGTGAGTGTGTGTGCGTGTGTGTCTATGTGAGTGTGTCTGTGCGTGTGTGTCTGTGTGTGTGCGTGTGTGTCTATGTGAGTGTGTGCGTGCGTATGTGTGTGAGACAATGGAGATTCCGCTCTGACTCAAACACAGAAAGTCACCAGAGACCATTGCTCTCATCACATCAATTAAAATGAGCCAGATAAACTCAAAAGCATCCACCAGGGCACAGAGAGCTTTACAACCCACCAGAGGCGAGGACACAGAGAAACTCCAAGGAACTGAGCTCGGGGGAGTGCTGAGCCCTTCCCGGGAGAGACGGGGCCCTGGCTGCTGCCAGGCCTGCAGCGATGGGAAGGCGCAGACTGCACTAGGGCAGGGAGAGGCCTGCTGGACATCAGAGGAAATGCGAAGCCATGCCCGAGTGCTGGTGTGTCAGACAAGAATCCCAGATTCCTAGAGTCCAGGTCCACGACCACCCGCCACCTCCTCCCAGGGTTCTCTTTGGAGGCTTTGGGCAGGAACTCCCTAATGCCCAGGCAGGGAGGACAGTGGGTCTGAGACCCAGAAGGTCATGAGGTTCCTGCCGGGTACGGAACCAGGTGCTGCCCTCTAGAAATGAGCGGGGCAGGAGAGCTGAGGACCTCCCCACAAGGCATCCAGTCGCTCAACCAGGAAAGCCGGACAGGAAGGAGAGCTGGGAGGAGCCCCAAGCATTGCATGCCTTTAGGGAGCATTGAGAAAGATCAGGGTTGCAGGAAGCAGGGGCAGACAAGCGAAAGAGAGAAAAGGGAGCTCGCAGCGCCCCATCACCTGGTGGGGACAGAGCCCTGGGGAGCACAGGCGGTGAGAACAATGCCCTGAAGGGAAGAGAAAACAGGGGCAGAAGGCTGGGGTCTGAGGGCGGGGTAGAAACAGATCAGGTTTCACTCATTCCTGGGAGTCCACGGAGGGGAGCACTTGGACTCTGAAGATTTAGAGTGGAAAACTACGTAGGAGGAAGTGTGTCACAAGGAAACACAGTATTTTTGTTATTTTAAATGACACACAAGTTTCCTGGGAAAGAACTTTAGGAGGAACAAGGAAGGGCCCCTGTGACCCACCTGACCCCTAGACAGGTATATAAAGAGTCCAGGTTTGGGGGCTCCACATCTGCACCTCCCTCTCACCTGCTCCTCTACCTGCTCCACCCTCAATCCACCAGAACCATGAGCTGCTGTGGCTGCTCCGGAGGCTGTGGCTCCGGCTGTGGGGGCTGTGGCTCCGGCTGTGGAGGCTGTGGGGGCTGTGGCTCTGGCTGTGGGGGCTGTGGCTCCGGCTGTGGGGGCTGTGGCTCCAGCTGCTGTGTGCCCGTCTGCTGCTACAAGCCCGTGTGCTGCTGTGTCCCAGCCTGTTCCTGCTCCAGCTGTGGCTCCTGTGGGGGATCCAAGAGGGGTTGTGGCTCTTGTGGGGGCTCCAAAGGGGGCTGTGGTTCCTGTGGAGGCTCCAAGGGAGGCTGTGGCTCCTGTGGAGGCTCCAAGGGAGGCTGTGGCTCTTGTGGCTGCTCCCAATGCAGTTGCTGCAAGCCCTGCTGTTGCTCTTCAGGCTGTGGGTCATCCTGCTGCCAGTCCAGCTGCTCCAAGCCCTGCTGCACCTCAGGCTGTGGGTCATCCTGCTGCCAGTCCAGCTGCTGTAAGCCCTGCTGCTCCTCAGGCTGGGGGTCATCCTGCTACCAGTCCAGCTGCTCCAAGCCCTGCTGCTCCTCAGGCTGTGGGTCATCCTGCTGCCAGTCCAGATGCTGTGTCCCCGTGTGCTGCCAGTGCAAGATCTGAGGCTGTAGTGGGAAACCTCAGGTAGCTCCTGAAGATCTGTGCTTCCCAACAAGTGAGTACCCCTCAAGCACATCCTGTTCTGGAGCAGAGCAATGAGTCCCCTGGCTCAGGGCTTCTTTTTCCAGCCCTTGAGGAAGTGGAATGAACCACTCCCTGCCCATTCAGTGTAAGGGTATCACATGCTCCTTGTACTAAGGCCCCTCCTTCCCACATGCCCCCATATGTCTGAGCCAGACTGCACTGGGGGGGCCCTCATGCCAGGCAAGAGCCTGGAATTCCCCATCTTGATAATTCCATGGGAGACAGCAAACCTTTCTTTCCTGTATCTGCCAGGAGCTCCATTTGCAGATGGATGTCCTGCAACCCAAACGATCACATGTATCTGTGGAAATCCGGAATGCACCTGGGTGCAGCACTAAATAAATTCTATACCCTCAGTCTTGGTCTCACTGACTGTTTTCTTCCAGCCTCTGTCTCATTGGTAAACTGGCCACATGTACTTCCCCTTACTCTCTGATGGCTTACTACTCTCTCTGCTATAACAGTGTGCCAGGCCCAGCTCGCATTCCAGAAACAGTTGTTGAACTGATCAATGAAGGAACCACTAGCAGTGTGTATGAATGAATGAAGATGAGTGAATGAACGAGTGAGTGAGTGAGTGAGGATCTCTCATTAGTACACAGGGAGACCCAGCTGTGTCTCAGTGGGATTCAGTGTGTCTTGGCTGGAATTGTGGACTCTTGCTTCTTCCCCATGGGAGGATATGTTTGGGGCAGAAGGAGATCTTGGCCCTTGGTCCCTAGGAAGGGTTATAATGGGTGGTCTCTGCGCCCATCCAGGACCCAGAGCTGGAGTCAAGCCTGTAGAGGGGGAAGTGAGACTAGAATGAGCTGTGCTCCTGAGATGCTCTGTAGGACAACACTGACAACTGTGCTGCTTCAGGGACCCAAGATGGTATGGTTGAACACAGGCTGAGGTGCACCCTCCATCTCTGGGCTCAGAGGATGAAGAATTCAAGTGTTCTCCAACCACTCAAAGGCTTCCCAGCTTTGGGTTGGCACAGGGAGGAACAGAAGGGAATTTTCTCAGCCTGATAAAGGGCATCTACCCACACTGAACGTTATACGTAACTGTGAAAACCTGGATGTTTTCCCCTAAGATCAGGAAAAAGAAAAGGATGTCCATACCCACCACTTCTATGTAACATTTCACTGAAGCTATAGCCAGAGTAATATGACAAGAAAATGAAATAAAAGTCATCCAGTCTGGAAAAAACTAAGCAAAAGTATCTCTATTTACAGAAAACTGCATCTTGTATGTAGAAAATTCTAAGGGACACACACACACACACACACACACACACACAACTATTATGCCCAATAAATGAGCTCAACAGAGTTCAGGGCACAAGTCCTATACAGAAAAATCAGCTGTGTTTCTACAACCACCAATGAGCAGTGCAAACAGGATATAAGGGAAAAATTCTGTAAAAATAATAAAATTCCTAGGAATACCAGCAACCAAAAAGTGCAAGACTTGGACACTTAACACTACAAGACATCACTGGAAGAAGTTAAAGACGACCAAAGTAAATGGGGGAGAAATCCCATGTTCATATATTGGAAGACCTAATATTGTGAAGGTTGAAACACTAAAAAAATTGATCTACCAATTCAATGCAATTACATCCTAGGTGCCTTTTCTGCAGAAATTGACAAGCTAATTCTAAAATTTATATAAACATTCGAGGGACCCTAAATAGCTAACACAATCTTGAAAAAGAGAAACAAAGTTGAGGCCTCATGTTTTCCAATTTCTACATGGGCTACAAAGCAAACAGTAATCAAGGCAGCGTGGTGCTTGTCTAAAATTAGAAAGATGCATTAATGGAGTAGATTTGAGACCCTTGAGATAAAGTCTCATGGTTGTGGTCTATGGATTTTCAACGAGAGTACAAAACAATTCCATGGGAAAAAAGGAAGCTTTTCAACAAACAATGCTGCTGAGACAACTGGATGGCCACATGCAAAAGAATGAATTTAGACCTTTACCATATACTATATGCCACACAATCGAACAAAACAAAGACAGAAAAAAATAGCTCAAAGACCAAATTGTAAAAGCCAGAACTAGAGGACTGTTAGAACAAAAACAGGTTAAGTCTTTACAACTTTGGAGTATGCAATAGCTCTTAGAGAATGACACCAAAAGCACAAGGAAAAAAAGGAAAACCTAGATTACCTAACTCCTTCAAACTAATTTGTGCTTCTAAGAGCACTATCAAAAAATTAAAAAAATGAAAAGACACCAACAGAATGGGAGAAACTACTTTTGAATCATACATTTGATAATGAACTTGCATCTAGAAATAAAGAACTCTTAGTACTCAAACACACAATCCAATTAAAAATGTAGCAAGAGGATTTAAATAGGCATTTTCTGAAGAAGATATACAAATGGCTAATACGCATGTGAAAAGGGGCTCATCACTGATTTATGTTTTTGCCTGTAATTTCTGTTCCTCAAGACATATGAAACCAGTTGTAACCCAACCACCTTGTGATGATCTCAGGACTTCTGGAGGCTGTGTCCTGGGCCATGGTCACTTATATTTGGCTCAGAATAAACCTCCACAGATATTTGACAGAGTTTGCCTTTTTTCCTCAGCAGGTCATTAATTTGAGATCTGTCTTCTTTTTAAATGTGTGCATTTATTTTAAACTTCTGCCTCAGCACTGCTTTTGCTGAATCTGTAAGTTTTGGTATGTTCTGTTTTCACTTTCGTTTGTCTCAAGATATTTCTCTTGTGATTTCTTTGCCTCGTTGCTTAAGAGTGTGTTGTTTAATTTCCACAAGATTGTGAATTTTCTGGTTTTCCTTCTGCTATTGATTTCTAGTTTTGTTCCACTGTGCTTGGATAAAACGCCATATAATTTCAACATTTAAAATGTGTTGAAATTTGTTCTGTGGCCTGACATATAGTCTATCCTGGAGAAAGCTCCATGTGCACCTGAAAGAAAAGTATACTCTGCTGCTGTTGGGTGGAGTCATCTGTATATGTCTTTTAGGTCTAGTTTCACTATAGTGTTGTTCAAGTCTTTTATTTTCTTATTTGTCTTCTGTCTGTTGCTCTGTACATATATATGGAAAATACCCAGAGATCATTTTTCTTTGTTGTCACCATTGTAATCACGTAAGATGTAATAGAGTAATGACATTCTGCTTCAAACCCAGAACTATTTTACTTCAACCACACCGAAAACTCTGCCACTACATAGCTTCACCCTCCCGCTTTATGTTTTGGATGTCACAAAATACATATTTATTTACATATTGTGTATCATATATCCACTGAAATGGCTTTATACTTAATTTTAGTGTTTTCTCATTTAAATTTCATAGAAAAATTAAAAGTGAATTGATGTACCAAAATTACATTAATACATGTTACTATATTTTTCTAAGTATTTACCTTTATTGGAGGAATTTATATTTTTATATTACTGTTTAGTATTCTTTCTTTCACCTTGGAGGACTCCCTTTAGCATTTCTTGCAGAGCAGCTCAAGTAATAATGAACTTCCTCAGCTCTTATTTACTGGGAAAATCTTAATTTCTGATTCATTTTTGATGGACAGTTTTCTTGATTGATAGTTTTTCTTCTGTCATTTTTAATATATCACCCGATTCCTTTCTTGCCTGCATGGTTTCTGCTGAGACATCTGCAGGTAGTTACCTCAAAGTTCCCTTGTATGTGATGAGTTGTTTTTCCCTTGCTGATTTATAAATTCTTTTTCTTAGAATTCTGGCACTCTAATTATAAAGTGAGTCAGTGTGGGTCTCTTTAGATTTGTTCTGGTTGAAGTTCCTTGAACTTCTTGAATGTGTGTGTACATGTTTTCCCTTACATTTGGGAAGTCTTTGGTTATTGCTTTTTCCAATAAGCCCCTTCCCCTTTTCTCACTCCTCTCCTTGTTGGAATCCCATAAGGTGTATGTAATTCTACTTCCTAGCCTCCCATAAGTCCCTTGGGCTCTCTTCACTTTCCTTCATTCTTTTTAAATGTTGGCTGCTCTGACTTGATGATTTTTAAATGGACTGTCTTTCAGTTCACTGTACCCTTCTGCCACATCAAGTCTGCTGTTGAACTTCTCTAGTACATTTTTCAGTTTGGTTATTGTATTTTATAGTTCCAGAATTTATGTTTGGTTCTTGTTGATAGTTTCTGTGTCTTTGCTGTTATTCTCCTTATGTTCGTGCATTGTTTTCCTGATTGCATCTAGTTGTTCTTTTGTGTTTGTTCATTGATCAACTTCTGACTATTATTTTGAATTTTTGTCAGGTAGCTCATAGATCTGCATTTTTTTAGCTCAGTTTCTGGAGTTTTGTTTTGATCTTTTGATAGTGTCTGGTTTTCCTGTTTTGTTTTGTTTTGTTTTTTGTATGCCTTGTCATTTTTGTTGTTGTTGTTCTTGTTGAGACTTCAGTGAAAAAAAAAACCAAACACCTCTCCCTATCTTTCTGTACTGGCTTCGTGCAGAGGAAGCCCCTCACCAGTCAGCCCAGCTGGAGACTCCAGGACCTGTCACGCTTTTTCTGAGTATGTGTCTTCTTTGGGCTTGTGTGTGTGTGCTTTTTAGTTATCTGCAATTCCCTAAGCAGCTTTCCCATGCTTCTTCTCCAAAGCCCATAATCTTGTTTCCTCTGGCACCTGCCTGCAGAGCTGAGCTTTAATATGTCATGGTGGTTGTATCTTTTATCAGTAGCTTCCAAGCAAGGCCACCAGCCTAGCAGTGCTTGGAGTCAGGTGAAACACACACCAGTTCCTCTGGCAGACCCCGGGTTGCCAGAACACTGGATGCTCAGCTGACTCTTTTGTTCCTGTCTTGAGGCAGGGCCTCCAAATTCCTCTCAGTTGCACAACACCAGGTTGGATGGGAGAGGAGAAAGGATGGACACACAAAATTCCACAAGCATTCTCACCCCTTTCCGTAGAACATGGTTTTCGGTTGGTCTTGATGCTGTAGTTACTCAACTAGCATCTCACAATGGTATTCTGCTATGTATATTGTTGTTAACTTGGTGACTGCGGGAAATGAGGGCCTGAAGTTCCCCCATCTGCCATTTTGCTGGCACCTTTCTATTAGGTTTTAAAAATTTATTCCAAACAATGCTTCGTATATTAATGAGATTTGTCTTTTCATGTATATATATATTTTTTTACCATGCAGCATGCGAGATTTTCTCTTTTTAACGTGTTCACTAATTTATTCTTTTGTGGGCTTCTAGGTTTTGTGTCATGCTGAGAAAGAATTAGTGAACTGCAATATTATTTAAAATTTCTCTTTTTGTTTTCAGTTATTTTATATTTTTATTTTTTGTGTAAGTCTTTATTCTGCTTGTAACACGGTTTTGTAATAAGGGTAGGATATGGATCTAATTTTAATCTTATTAGACCTTACATAATTGTTTTAACCTCATTTAGGCAATAATATTTTTTTCTCAACAAATTTAAATCCTGTCATTGGCATGTGAAAATTCTCCTATATGGTTCTCTGTCTGGTGTTTCTATTCTATTGCATTTTTCTGTTGGATCTTTATGTGATTGTGTGAAGATGGTTGAATTATCATAATTGTAAAAGACGTTTTTATATTTGGTCCCCTTTCACTTTAGGATCTTCCTGGCTGTTTTCTCATGCTTTTTTGCTTTTTTGTTTGGGTTCTTTTTCTGTAGAGACAGGGTCTTCCTCTGTTGTCCAGGCTGCAGTTCAGTGGCACGATCATAGCTCACTGTAACCTCAAACTCCTGGGCTCAAGTGATCCTTCTGCCTAAACATTCCAAGTTGCTGGGACAACAGGTGCATGCTACCAGGCCCCACAAATGTTTAAGAACTTCTTTTGTAGAGATGAGGTCTCACCATGTTTCTTTCTCTGGTCTTGAACTCCTGGCTTCAAGCAAATCTCTCACCTCAGCTTCCCAAAGCCCTGGGGTTTCAGGGGAGAGCCACTTATACATGCCCATCCTGCTTGTTTTCTCCATATGAATGTTTTAATTAGTATATCTACTTTTTAAAATCTTCTTGACATTTTTGTTTGGATCCCATTAAATGTATAAATTGATTTAGAAACAATTGACTTAATTATAGTAATATTAAAATTGCTATCAAATAAACATTTTCTATTCACTTATTCCTAACATTTTTTCTGACACCATTTTAAAATTCTCTCCACATAGATGTTCAAAGGTATTTTTATTACAACTTATTGAAGTAGAATTTCACAAAGAAAATGCACACAAGATGACAGTTTGATGAAGTTTTGCAAGCTCAGCCATGCGTCAGCATCACCCAGGTATAGAAACAGACATCGCCAGACTCCCGATCTCTCTCTGGGTCCCCTTCCCTTCTCTGCTCCAAGGAGCCCATCCCGACCCTGCGGCATCCATCAGGTCGTCTTCTTCCCGCTTCAGGTAGAAGGAGTTGAACAGGTGCACCTTTGTCTGTCTTCTGTCATTCAGTATCATGTTTGTGAGATTCTCATTGTCATGTAGCATTTTACTCAGTGAATTTACCATAGTGACTTTTTTTCCTCCTATTAATGGGCATTTGGGCAGTTTCCACTTTTTAGTATTAGAAGTGCTTCTTCTTCATACAGATTTTTTTAAACTCTTTCTTACGAAGTTCGCGTTCAAGGGGTTTCGTGTGTTTGTTGCGTGTGGGAAGAGATTACCAATTTTACATATTAATTGTGTACCCAGCCCTCTCATTGAATTCACTTACTTTTGGAGTATTTTTCATTTGACTTTTTGTGTTTTTCTTTCTAGGTGTGCAATGGAACCTTCAGAAATAATGATAATGTTGCCTTATCTTTCTTGTTGTTGTACATTCTTTTTCATTCTCTTTCATAACTGTATTGAATAATGTCACCAAAGCAAGGAAAATAACAGTGACACCTGTGAAATTTTAGTGAATATTGTCAAATTTACCTTCAGAAAAGGAGATTTGACCCACTCATACCCCCATCACTTGCACCCCGTGTGGAACTTCCCATTGGAGCATGTACAGAAAGCATCGCGGAGACAGAGTCTGGGTCAGGAAAGAGTTTATTGAGAGTTGGCAGCAGGCCCAGTGTGGGGGTGGCAGTGAGACCAGCACAGGCAAGGTCCAGAGAAGGCCCCAGGGCTGGGCCAGGTGATGGGAGGGGAGGGTCTGTGCAGCTTCCGGGGCTGGGCCAGGTGATGGGAAGGGAAGGGTACAGCTCCTGGGGCTGGGCTTTGACTCAGATCTGCAGTCTGTAGCTCAGATATGAGGCACTAATCACTTTCAGGGCATCCTGGATCTGCTGGAGCCACATGGGATCTGCGGTCAGGCCTCAGATCCTGCAATGGCAGCACATGGGGACTCAGCAGCTGGACTGGGAACAGCAGCAGGGCTTGCAGCAGCTGGACTGGCAGCACCTGGGGACACAGCAGCTGGACTGGCAGCAGGATGACCCACAGCCTGACGAACAACAGCAGGGCTTACAGCAGCTGGACTGGGAACAGCAGGGCTTACAGCAGCTGGACTGGCAGCAGGATGACCCACAGCCTGAGGAGCAGCAGGGCTTGCAGCAACTGGACTGGGAGCAGCCACAAGAACCATAGACCCCCTTGGAGCCTCCACAGGAACCACAGCCCCCCTTGGAGCCCCCACAGGAGCCACAGCCCCCCTTGGAGCCCCCACAGGAGCCACAGCCCCCCTTGGAGCCCCCACAGGAGCCACAGCTCCCTTTGGAGCCGCTACAAGAGCCACAGCCCCCTTTGGAACCTCCATAAGAGCCACAGTCACAGCCTCCCTTGGAGCCCCCACAGGAGCCATAGCTGGTATAGGAACAGGCTGGCATGCAGCAGCATATGGGCTTGCAGCAGCAGATGGGCACACAGCAGCTGGAACCACAGCCCCCACAGCCGGAGCCACAGCCCCCACAGCCGGAGCCACAGCCCCCACAGCCGGAGCCACAGCCTCCACAGACGGAGCCACAGCCCCCACAGACGGAGCCACAGCCCCCACAGCCAGAGCCACAGCCTCCAGAGCAGCCACAGCAGCCCATAGTTCTGGTGGATTGAGGGTGGAGCAGGTAGAGGAGCAGGTGAGAGGGAGGTGCAGGTGTGGAGCTCCCTGAGCCTGGGCTCTTTATATACCTGTCCAGTGGTCAGGCACAATACAGGGTCCCTTCCTTGTGACTGTTTACACTATTTTTCCAGAGCTCTATTTTTTTCCTCTTTGCTAGTGACTTCCTCCTGGCTCAGCTGAGCATCTGCTTTCTTTGTTTTCTAAATTTGTCTTCTTCCCAATTTGTTTTGGCCCCTACAATTAAAACCTCAGCCCCAGGCTGTCTGGTGCTTCCCGCAAAGTTCCAGGGTGCTGGTCACCCGCTCTCTGCTGGCCGCATGTGACCAAATGGTCAACAGCCTCTGCCCAAGTGCCTTCATCTTTCCTGTGTTGACTCCCCCTAGATCATATTAATGTTACATTTTTAGATTTCAAAATTCATCCATGGTCTTTACAGGAAACACAAGTAAAGAAGAAAACAAATTCTTTATTATCATGTCTCCTGGAGATGGATTTGGTAGATTTCTGCAAGCACAATATAAGTATAAATATTCATATATATTACATTAAGTAATATTTTACTCATGCCAGTCTCAGCTTTCTGGGTGTATTAGACTGTTCTTTGCATTGTTGTAAAGAAATACTTGAGGCTGGGTAATTTATAAAGGAAAGAGGTTAGATTGGCTCATGGTTCTGCAGGCTGCACAAGCATGGCACCCACCTCTGCTCAGTTTCTGGGGAGGCCCTCAGGGAGCTTTTCCTCATGGCAGAAGGCAAAGCAGGAGCGGGCATGCCACATGGTGAGACTGGGAGCAAGGAGTGAGGAGAGGCCGCAGACTTGTGAACAACCAGATCTGAGTGAACGCACTCATCACTAAGGGGATGGTGCTAAGCCAGTCATGAAGGATCTACCCACATGACCCAAACACCTCCCCGCAGGCCCCTCCTTCGACACTGGGGATTACATTTCAACAAGAGATTTGGAGGGGACATCCCAACTATATCATTATACCCCTGACCCCTCAAATCTCATGTCCTACTCACATGGTAAAATACAATCCTCTCTTCCCAACAGTCCCCCAAATTCTTGACTCATTCCAACACCAAGTCCAAAGTTTCAAGTCCAAGTTCCTTCCACTTACAAACCTGTAAAACTCATAACATGTTATTTACTTCTAAGATACAATGAGCGGCGGGGCGCGGTGGTTCAGGCCTGTAATCCCAGAACTTTGGGAGGCCGAGGCTTGTGAATCCTGAGTCCAGTATTCAAGTCCATCCTGGCCAACATGGAGAAACGCCATCTCTATTAAAAATACAAAATTAGCCCGGCATGGTTGTGTATGCCTGTAATCCCAACTACTTGAGTGGCTGAGGCAGGAGAATCACTTGATCCCGCTGGCAGAGGCTGCAGTGAGTTGAGATTATGCCACTACCCTCCAGCCTGGGTGAGAAGAGCGAATTTCCATCAAAAAGAAAAGAAAGGAAAAGAGAAGAGAAGAGAAGAGAAGAGAAAGAAGGAAGGAAGGAAGGAAGGAAGGAAGGAAGGAAGGAAGGAATAAAAGAAGGAAGGAAGGAAGGAAGGGAGGGAGGGAGGGAGGGAGGGAAAGGAAGGGATACAATGATAGTAGAGGCACTGGGTAAACACTCCCTTACAAAAGGGAGAAATCAGCCAAAAGGAAGAGGCTACAGATGCCATGAATGTCTAAATCCAGGAGAGCAGCCATTCAAACTTTTTTTTTTTTTTTGAGAGGGAGGGTTGCTCCATTGCCCAGGCTGGAGTGCAGTGGTGTAATCTCGGCTCACTGCAACCTCCACCTCCCCCGTTCAAGCAATTATCCTGCTCAGCCTCCCAAGTGGCTGGGATTACGGGTGCGTGCCACCATGTCTGGCTGTATTTTTAGTAGAGACAGGGTTTCACCATGCTGGCCAGCCTGGTCTCAAACTCCTGACCTCATGATCTGCCCACCTCGGCCTCCCAAAGTGTTGGGATTACAGGCATGAGCCACAACACCCAGCCCCATCAAATCTTAAAGCTCAAAATAATCTCCTTTGACTCTATGTTCCACATCTAGGGCACACTGCTGTGAGGTGTGGGCTCCTAAGGCTTGGGCAACTCCAACCCTGTGGCTTTGCAATGTTCACCTTCCGTAGCTGCTCTTACAAGTTGCACTTGGGTGCCCGTTGCTTTCCTATGCTCTGGATGCAAGCTGCCAGTGTCTCTACCCTTCTGGGACTTGGAGGACTGTGGCTTCCAAGCTTCCCACAGCTCCACAAGTCAGTGCACTAGTGGGGACTCTGTGTGGGACCTCCAACCCCACATTTCCCCTTCATACTGCCTTAGTAGATGTTCTTCATGAGGGCTCCACCATTGCAGCAGACTTTTGCCTGGGTCCTCAGGATTTCTCATAGATCCTCTGAACTCTAGGTGGAGGCAGCCAAACCTTTGCTCTTGCACCCTGTGTGCCTAAATGGTTAATACCACTTGGAAGCTACCAAGGCTTATGGTTTCCACCCTCTGAAGCAGTGGCCTGAGATGTACCTGGGCCCCTCTGAGTGGCCTGGATTCAGGGAATAATGTCCCAAGGCTGCACAGGGGAGTGGGGCCCTAGGCCTGGGTCCTCTAGACCTGTGATGAGAAGGGCCAAAGATCCCTGAAATACATTTGAAGCCTTTTTCTCATTGTCTTGGTTATTAGCACCTGCCTCCCTTTTATTCATGCAAACCTCTCTAGCAAGAGGTTGCTCCATAGCCTTCTTGAATTCCTCTCCTGATAATGCTTTTTCTTGCTCTGTCACTTGGCCAGGGTGCAAGGTTTCCAAGCTTTTACGTTTTGTGTCCTCTTTAAATATAAATTCCAGCTTTAAGTCATTTATTTGCTCCTGCATGTGAGTGTAGACGGTTAGAAGGAGCCAGGTCATGCCTTGAATGTTTTGCTGCTTAGAAATTACTTCCACCAGATACCCTAAATCATCACTCCTAGGTACAAATTTCCACAGATTCCTAGAGTATGAACACAATACAGCAATGCTCTTTGCCACAGCATAACAAGAGTGACCTTTGATCCAGTTCCCAATGAGTTCTGCATTTCCATCTGAGACCTCATCAGCCTGGACTTCACTATCCTTATCACTGTTAGCGTTTTGGACACAACCATTTAACCAGTCTCTAAGAAGTTCCAAACTTTCCCTCATCCTCCTGTCTTCTTCTGAGCCTTCCAAACTCTTCCAGTCTCTGCCCATTACCCAATTTCAAAGTCATTTCCACATTTTCAGGTGTCTTTATAGCAACACCTCACTCCTGGTACAATTTTCTGAGGCTGGGTAATTCGTAAAGAAAAGGGGTTTAATTGGCTTATGGTTCTGCGGGCTGTACAAACATGGCATTAACATCTGCTTGGCTTCTGGTGAGGCCCTGGGTATGAAATAATCTATACAACAAACCCCCATGATATTAGTTTACCAATGTAACAAACCAGCACCTGTGCCCCTGAACTTAAAAGTTAAAAAAAATTAAAGCAGTGGTTTGGGGTCTGGGCCACACTCTAATCCCCCAGAGAGCTTTAAGCCACAGTGTTGCCCAGGCCCCACTCCAGGGACTCTCATTTAACTGGTCTGTGGCAACTTGGGTTTGGGAAATTCTAAATGCCACTCCCCACCCAGGTGATTTTACATGCAGCAGGGGTGAGAACAATTGATTCAGAGTAATGAATGCATTCACTGTAGCTGGTTTCCATGCATACTGATGGGATTTGCCACATGGCTGCTCCTGAGTTTAGGGGCTTGAAAAATAGCTCTTCTCTGTTAAAAATCAAAGGACACCTCCAAGATGGACTCAGCTGTTAGGATAAATTGCTGCAGAAAAAAAAAAAAAAAAAGCCTTCTCAGCAGATGTATCTTTAAGTCACTTGATTTCAGAGTAAGAAGTCGTTTCAGTCACAGTACTTTTAGTCAGTGTTTAAAATTATAAACAGCCTACAAATACCAAAAAGGCATGAAAGCATTCACAGACATATAGGATATATTCTGTTTTAAAATTGCTCCTCTGTTGTTGGACTTTGATTTCCTAAAGTCATCTATCAGCCATTTCCCCCACATTATTCCATGTCCTTCCAAGAAGCTCCTGCAATATCTTGAGGTGATTCATTATTCCCAGTGATAAACAGCACCATATGGACCCAAATCTAAAAGGAATTCTGCTTCTATTGCAGAAGAGTCACTCTCCAGAACCTCGCAGGCCTCGGGAAGCTGCATGAGCAGTGTGGTCTATGCAGGAGTAAGTGCTGCAGAACCAGGCAGAGTTGATCCTGAGTACCAGCCCAGCTGCCTAGTAGCTGTGGGGCTTTGGGCAAGGTTCTCGACGTGAAACAGTCATATAAACCTTTTCGCCGGGCGCGGTGGCTCACGCCTGTCATCCCAGCACTTTGGGAGGCCGAGACGGGCGGATCACGAGGTCAGGAGATCGAGACCATCCTGACTAACAGGGTGAAACCCCGTCTCTACTAAAAATACAAAAAAATTAGCCGGGCGCGGTGGCGGGCGCCTGTAGTCCCAGCTACACGGCAGGCTGAGGCAGGAGAGTGACGTGAACCCGGGAGGCGGAGCTTGCAGTGGTCTGAGATCCGGCCACAGCACTCCAGCCTGGGCGACAGAGCGAGACTCCGTCTCAAAAAAAAATAAATTAAAAAAAAAAACCTCTTCTGCAAGAAAGGGTAGACTAATACTGATTGCAGAAACAGCAGCAATTCTTCATTCCTCTCTGTAGCTATGCTCTTTACTGTGTGCTTTTACCGCCCCTCCCATCAAGAGGCGGAACGTGTGTCCCAAACCTTGCATCTGGCTGGCACTATTTGCTCTGGCGATAGAAAACTGTTGTTTTAGGTCGTTTTCACACTGCTGATAGAGACATTCCTAAACATGGGAACAAAAAGAGGTTTAACTGGACTTACAGTTCCACATGGCTGGGGAGGCCTCGGAATCCTGACGGGAGGCAAAACGCACTTCTCTCAAGGCGGCAGCAAGAGAAAAATGAGGTGGAAGCAAAAGTGGAAACCCTTGCTAAACCCATCAGATCTCGTGCGACTTTTTCACTCACATGAGAACAGCATGAGAAAGACCCGCCCACATGATGCAATTACCCCCTTCCCCGGGTCCCTCTCACAACACATGGGAATTCTGGGAGATACAATTCAAGCTGAGATTTGGCTGGGGACACAGCCAGACCTTATCAACTGCGAACGTGACAGCTTTTGTGCTAGTTTTGGGTCTAGGCTCAAAAGGTCTTAAATGCTTCTGTTTTTCTCAGAACCTTGCTATCTTTATGAGATTAAGCCATGTTAGCCAGCTGGAGGATGACATACCATGGTGGGGAGAAGGAAGGTGCCACTGTTGATAGCCGTCTCATCCCCAGAAGCAGAGCCACCTAGTCAACCAGCAGCTGGCCATACATACATGAAGGAGTCCAGTTGTGACAAGAATAGCTCGGTTGAACTCAGCCTAAATGGCTGATGAACTCAATCATGAGCTATTAAGTTTTGGGTGGTTTGTTACGTAATAGGTAACTAATGCATGCTCCCAGGGCAGATAGGATGCCAGGATTCAGTGAAAGGTTGATTCCTAGTTACCTGCAAGAGAAAAGCACTTTATAGGTACTAATTTTCCCCCCTTATTTAAAGTTGGATCTTTTGTAAGATAATGTTCCATCATACAGAAATGCATGTACACAGGTATATATGTGATTGATGCTTTTACTCACACAGGCTCCCCTACCACAGGAAGAAACAGACAATCACAGCTCGATCATTAGAGCTAAGACCAAATAGCAAGATAAGTCTGCCTCTAGTCTATTTCCTCCATATCTAAGTTTTGGAGGCCAAGGCTGTGGACAGAACTGAAGATGTGTTCTCTCCTCTTGGGTCGCAATTATCGGTGGGCAGCAGTCCTCTACCCGTGGGTATTTTCTTTTGCTGTCCCCTATGCTCTCTAGGATCACCATCTCGTCCACCCTTCGACCGGAGGAGAGATGTTTGTAGTAAGTGGCTGTTCCCTCACCTCTGATTGAAAAGAGACGTTCAGACCCTCCACCCCCTGACATAAGGGAGGTTAGACCTCAGAGCTGCACTTTAATGTGGCAGCTATTGATCATGCGTGACTACTGAATATCTGGAATACAGCTGGTCTGCACTGAAATGTGCTGAAAAGGTAAAATACAGAGTGAGCTTCAAAGATTTAGTACCTCAAAATATATGCTTCCTTACCAATTATATATTGACCATATAGGAAAATGGTTACACACTGAGTTAAATTATTACAATCAACTTCACCTGTTTCTTAGTACATTTTAAAATGTGGCTACTAGAAAATTTAAGATTCACACGTGGCTCACATTTTAATTGTTAGAGGCTTGACTCCTTTTTGAAATTTCAGGCTGTCTGTTCGAAGGACCAAAAGCCAGGAAGGCCATAAAATATAAAAATTCAAAATGAATATCATTATTTTATTTCCATTGGTGAATAACATATACTTATTATTTATAAATGAACATAACTACAGTCACATGTGAAATGTAAATATCCTCTAGGTGGGGCCGGACAGCACAGGTAGGAAGCCCTGCCCCAAAAAAACCGCGGCCAGCACCTGTCCTTGCTGTCTCATTCGGCCCATTGTCTGATTGCAGCTCCTGTCACTCAGGGCCTGAGGGGCGGGGCGTGAGACCCTATCCAATCAGAGGAGTAGGGGCGGGGACTGTCCAATCAGGCACGCGTCTGGAGAGGAGAGGACGGCTTCCGGGATCTGGCGGGGCCTTTGTCCAGACAGAGTTCCACTTCCTGTCTCCGCCGCTCTGCGTCCTCTGCTGGCCGCTGGCCGTGTGACCCGACCTGCAGGCACCGGGAGATCCAGAAGTGAAACGTCAGGCTCCCTGGAGACCAAGAGATGGTGAGTGTAGGGCCAGGCCTCCTGAGAGACAGGCAAGGGCGGGCTGGAACCCGCGGTACCGGCTGGGGAGGAACCTGGCTGCCCGGGTGGGTTCCAGGCTCCGCTAACCCGAGGCCCTTCCAGCTGCACCATGGCGGCCGGGCCCCGCGCGCCCCGGCGCATCCCTGCGGAGCGGCTTTGGCCCTAGCCCAGAGCCGTCTCCCCGCGGCTGCTCTTCGCCCGCAGACCCGCGTCTCCCCGAGTTAGGAAGGGAGAATCCCGACTCCGCGGGTGGTTTGTGCATAAGAGGATGATCTGTAGCCCGTGGGGGCCCCAGTCCCTCCTGTCTCCCGAGGGAGTCCTTGCAAAAATGTCAAACAGTTTTATTTGAGCAAAGAGTGATTCATGAATGGCGGAGGACTCAACCATGTTTTTTTGGTTTGGTGGTCCCACCAGCAGGCCTTGAAGGAAAGGCTTTTATCAGGTGCATGAGGAAGCAAACCACATTCATTAATTAGTTTCGTACAGTTACGTCATCTCCTGATTTGCGCTATCTAGGTTGAAATTTTCTGGTCCTATAATCAGAGAGTAATTAGAGATTTGTGGTTGATGAATCCTGAATTTTGTTTCTGCAAGATAGTCATTTGCAAGAAAGCATTTGAGTTAGATTTTTTTTTTTTTTTTAACATAAGAACCCAGGGCACTAGAGCCACCTCAGTCGGATTGCCTGCTATTTAATTATTGTTATTTTTGAGACAGAGTCTCGCACTGTCGCCCAGGCTGGAGTGCAGTGGCGCGATCTCGGCTCACTGCAACCTCCGCCTCCGGGTTCAAGTGATTCTCCTGCCTCAGCCTCCCGAGTAGCTGGGATTACAGGCATGCGCCACCACGCCTGGCTAATTTTTGTATTTTTAGTAGAGACAGGGTTTCACCATGTGGGCCAGACTGGTCTCGAACTCTTGACCTCAGGTGATCCACCTGCCTCGGCCTCCCAAAGGGCTGGGATTACAGGTGTGAGCCACTCCACTGGCCTATTTAATTATTTTTAACACTCCAGGGAAAACTGGTTTTTCCCGCTGCGTTTTCCAAATGCATTTCAAGCAGGGTCTCAAAAACACCACCATGTTCTTCAGGCCTAAGCCTGCAGTAAAATACTAAATTTCCTGTACCTTCCAGATTCTCCCAAATGCTAACTTCCCCTTTCTAATTCACAACATTATTAACTATTCATCCTTGGCTGTAATTTTAGGCACAGAATTGTAATGAATCATTTTTTCACAATGTATTGGATGGCATTTTTTTTTTTCTTTTTCTTTTTTTTGAGATGGAGTCTTGCTCTATTGCCCAGGCTGGAGTGCAGTGGTGTGTTCTTCACTCACTGCAACCTCTGCTTCCCAGGTTCAAGCAATTCTTCTGCCTCAGCCCCCCGAGTAGCTGGTTTTATAGTCCTGCACCACCACACCTGGCTAATTTTCATATTTTTAGTAGAAATGGGGTTTCACCATGTTGGCCAGGCTGGTCTTGAACTCCTGACCTCATGTGATCCACCCACCTCAGCCTCCCAAAGTGCTGGGATTACAATCATGAGCCACTGCGCCCAGCCTGGACAGCACTTTTTAAGAGATTTGTTTTCTGTTTGTAATCATTCCACGTGACAGGAAAGCAGAGAATCATCCTCTGACACTATTGTAAAAAATCTGTGTGCCTCTCCTCCTTTTTATTTTCCCTAGGCACAGACACCTTACCAGAATGTCTTTGGTTTGAGGTTCCACTTTGGAAACTTGACAGGGTGATTTGCTCTCAGCCACCCTCTGGACTTTTTCCTCAGTTTCAGTATTGTCTAGGAATAACACAGGATGCCCACCATGGCCGTGTCTGCTGCAGCATCTAGTGAATTCAGGCCCTGGGTTATTTCTCAAAGGACAGCCTGAGGTATGAAGTGCGGCCTCTCCAGGGAGCAGCTGGATGCCCTGGGCTGAGAGAAATCTCCTGGTCCACTCTTGCTCTAACACTTAGGACGTTAAGATTGTCTTCACCCAACCCAATTTTCAGTCCTTGCAGACACATGGCTGATTAGCCAATCAGATGCTACTGTGAGAGGGAAAAGACCGAAATCATTTCTGCCCTTTGGACTCTCAGATTTGTGAAGGGAGACAGTGTTTCAAAGGACAAGAAAACCCCACCTCCATGAGATGATGCAAAAACCTGTGAAACAAAATTCACCTGGGACACTCAGTGGGGCACAGTGCAGTGTATCATGGGGGGTGGCCAGTGAGCACTTCAGTGCACAGGATGGAGGTGGGAGAATCTCCCAAGGAATAGAATCGCCTGACTTAACACAAGTCTTTAGCTGTGTCTGTGTTCCAGTCGGCACTGCCACTCTCTGTATCTCCTTGAAATAATTTGTTCACTTACTGCAACTTTGGTTTTGTAATTATAAATTTACATTTTATCAGTAGCGCTTGAAAGGTAAGAAAATACTTACAAAGGACGTGAAATAGGTCAATTTCAGGAAAAAAGTTAAATATCTAGTCATAGATACCTTTTTCTTCTCCTGATTAAGGGTAGAAAGTTACTTAGGTCTGTTCTTTTGTGGAAGATGATTTCCAGCAGATCCCAGGGCTTAGCTTTGGGAATGCTGCCAGGGAAAATAAAATGCTTCTTGGATGGCTGTGGAGAATGTTTACATTTTCTACAAAAGAATTATGGTAGATTACCTGATAAATTACATAGATTCATCAGAACATGAGCTGCTCTTTTTGCAGGATGAATTTGTTGTTATGAATATCTGTTTTATATCCTGTTCTCTACATGTCTGAGCCTAATGCTAAGTTGTAGGAGACGGAACTTAGCACTTCTAAAAGTGTTCACATATGACTGCTTACTATATGATTTGTTATGGAAATAGTTAAACAACAATTTTATTGTCTGAAAGCAATAAATCTGCTTTTTCTGTGGAGGTGAAAGCGTAAGTGCCTTACAGTTTCCTTTTCTTCTGTAAATGCTGTTTGAGTGATTTTGTTGGATATTTCCAACAATGGGTATTACCTAAAACTAAGTGGATAGCCCTGATTGGGAAATTGAAGCCCGAGGACAGTCATTCCAAGCTAAGGCCAATATTCAGCCTGCAAAAGAAAGCAATTGAAGGCCTGGCTCAAGCTTGTCCAACCCACAGGCCTGGGCCACATGCTGTCCCTGGGCTTTGAATGTGGTCCAACACAAATTAGTAAACTTTCTTAAAACATTATGGTATGTTTTTGTGATTTTTTTTTTTTTCAGTTCATCAGCTATCGTTAGTGTTAGTGTATTTTATGTGTGGCCCAAGACAGTTCTTCCAGTGTGACCCAGGGAAGCCAAGATTGGACGCCCCTGGCCTAGCTAGTGCTTCCTGAGGAGCCTGCCCTGCAGGTGCCCCAGCCTGCTCCCAGCAGCCATGGAAGGAGAGAAGCTGCAGAGCCTGGGAGCATTGGGGACCCACAGGCAGATGCAGTTAGAGTTGGGATGGAAGGGATTTGGGGAGGTCTTCCTGGGTATGGAATCGTTATTATCCTGGGGCTGTTTCTAGACTTCGTCAAATAAATTTAGCTTTAGGTAGGAAGTTACTGACCTCTAAAGGAGGATTGCAACAGGGAGAAGGTGGCAACTATCAAACCTTTGAGGATCTCAAAAGTTAGGCAGACACGGGCTTTTTTGTGTTTTAATAGGGAGGAGGGAAGACAGGATAGAGGGTGGGAAAACCAGATTCTAGATCCCAGAATGTTTTACTCTGAAATCTGTGTGTTCTTAGGAGGGTGAAGAAGGAGGGGTTGTATGCTGGCTCAGAGTGAGGGTAGTTCAGAATTCAGGGGCTTGGGGGAAGGAGAGAAATTTTAGCAAGTTTTGATAGAGAAGTGTTTTGACCACTGAAGACAGAATTGTTCAGCTGTTTATGAGGAAAAAATGGGGATTTTCAAGAGTCTGTATCTGGTACTGTGGTAGGTAACAAAGTGAGCGTCGTCTGGGTCATATTATAAAGGGGTTTCTCTTCATTCAGCTGCTCCTGGAGGACACAAAGAGGGAGCAATTCTGCTGCTCAGGGCTTTTGACCAGAATCCCTTAGTCACTCCTCCTTCCCCACCCTTCCCCTGGCTCTGTGCGGCTGTTCCATTTGGCCGTTGCTGATAGGTATCTTTTATAGTAAACCAGTACATATAAGTACAGTGTTTTGCTGAGTTCTTTGGGTAGTTTTATCAAATTACTGAACTTGACAGGAGGTTATGGGAGTACCCAGTTTATAGGCAGTAGAAATCAAAAATATAAATATTAGAAGTATAAATGGGTGCCCAAGGCTTGTGACTGGCATCTGTAGTGGAGCAGTGTTGTGGGACTGAGCCCTGAACTTGTGGGGTCTGGGCTGGCTCTAAGTGGTGTCAGAATTAAAATATTAGACACTTGGCCAGGCACAGTGGCTCATACCTGTAATCCCAGCACGTTGGGAGGCCGAGGCAGGTGGATCACTTGAGGTCAGGAGTTGGAGACCAGCCTGGCCAACACGGTGAAACCTCATCTCTACTAAAAATACATCACCGGGCATAGTGACACATATGTGTGATCCCACTACTCACATCTGTAATGCCAGCGACCCAGGAGGCTGAGACATGAGAATCACTTGAGCCTAGGAGGTGGAGGTTGCAGTGAGCCAAGATCACAACACTGCACTCCAACCTGGGCGACAGAGCAAGACTGTCTCAAAAAAGAAAAGAAAAAGTTAGACACTCAGTTGGTGTTGAAGAATTGCTTGGTGTTTAGCAAACACCACACATTTGGAGTCCGAAGCAAGACATCACAGGGACCCGGGCTGGAGGGAGACTCTGGGTGTCTGGGGAAGCGAGGCTGTGTTCTGCACACGGGCTGTCGCGTGACCCGTTGTCCTGTGATTCCAGGTCCCTGAGGGTGAGAGGGAACTGAGAACTTAGAGGGAAACGTTCTTAGAACTGACACCCTCCTCCCCAGCTGTCATCACATGATTCCCACCCACTTAGGAACATGGACTTGCCATGTGCCTTCGAAGAGTGGGCATCCCCTTCCAGAATTCACTGCAGCACCTTTGGTTTTAGAATTCCTCACCCAAAACCCACACACGTGCCTTCAGGCCTCCTGGTGTATCCTCACCCCCAGAAATGGAATCTGCAGCAGCAGCTTCTGCCACCAACCCATGCCCCTGGTTCACCCAGTTGTAATCTCTTCCGCCTGCAGCACAAAGGGATCGGTCAGATCATAGCCCCGCCTGGGCCTCTGTCAGTCAGATTGTAGCCCCACCTGGGCTGCTGTCAGTCGGATCGTAGCCCCACATGGGCCACTGTCTGTAGCACAACCAGTTTTGCTGCCAACTTTGCACTCTCTGTCACCTGTGGATTCTTGAGAGCACCTTTCTCTCCTGATTTTTTTTACCCACAAACCCCTTTTATGTGCACATGGTGTGCCCAAGGCCACCCCCGGTGCTTGAATCCAGTGCCTGCTGTAATTAACATGTTCAGAATTTCAGGTCCATGGCCCTACATCTGGCTCTTGCAGGAACAAATACAAATTAGAAATAAGAGGCTTAATTCTCTCACTTGAAAATAAGGAGAAAGAGTTTTTTCTTCTCCCAATTCTGAAAGGATTTACTTTAGGACACTTTAACATGCAAATGTTTTCTCTGCTTTTTTGAAATATATGTAAGTCATTTAAACAGCTAAATAAGTCTTTTGTCATTCTTTTTAATTCGGGATTATCTTTATTTAGGACCTGAGAACCATTGCTTAGTTTTTGTTTTTAATTTGGCAAATATTTATTTTTTTCCATTTTCAGTCTTTTAAAGTAGACACGGATTTGCTTAGAAGGAAGCTGATTTTAAGAGTACGCAGCATAGGATTAAGCTCAGCGATACGGAGGGATGAAGGGTAAAGGATGCCAAGTGCCTTTGACAGAAAGCCAGTCATCCGAGGTGATTGCTTCAGGTCTGGAGGCTGAAGGATGCACACTGCAAAGCAAGGACAGCTCAGTGTGTCAGCTAGACCGTGGGGTTTGTTTTGCAGCCATACCTTGCATTCTATTTCTTACTTAGGAACAACTAGCATAGTTATGTGTCGTTTTTAGTAGACAACTTGCATCCACTTAAACAGTATTTTCTACAATAATGTGAATATAAAGGAACAGTATTTAGAAAAACCTCTTAAACAGTAATTTTAATACCAGTGTTATTCATTCTTTTGAAATATGATGTGTTTTAACTGAATTAAAATTACGGAGAATTTTTAAATACAACATACATCATGACTAGTATATTAAAGTTATTCATACTGAGATACTTATATTTAATATCCAAAGAAAATTCGCTCCCAAATTTTTCCATTTTCTACTCAGAATCAGCCTGCATCTCTCCCACCCGGGTGGCCATAGAGGGCATCTGTGCAGGGTCACCAGGAACTGTCTCACCAGCGCCTGGAGTCTTTTGGACATTCGGGAGTGTACTGTGCAGACGGGGCTCAGGCTGACAAAACGGTCTATCTGTGCTTCTTTCACAGAAAAAGAGAAACGAGTCACCCAGGGTTTGTTCCTCCCCTCAGAGAAGAAACCTCGTTGGTATCCACATGGGAATTCCTCCAGTTTTCTGGTACTTGAGTAACAAACAAAAATGAGATCTGGAGATTCAAACCGATAAACTAACTGATTCCATCTTGTGTAGCCGTTAGGAAAACAGAAGGCAGCCATGGTCCCTACAAGCCAGAAACTTTCCATTTCCAGTAACTGGATAAATCATTGAATTCAGCATCGTGGGGTTAGCACGAAGAAGGGAGTGGTCAAAGGGACTTTGGCTTCATTTGGGCCTTTTTCCTGATGTGGTCGTTGTGAGTGCTGATGTCGCGTTGAAGGGATATTCGGATAGAAAAAGTGGTGGTGGTATTATTTCTGTTGCTTTTGCCCTGCTAAAAATAAATATTTCGCTTCTACCATATATACCCTAGAAAACCCTAAAGGTTTTGGTTAAATTCCTTGTTATTTTGTGTTATAAGATAGGGAAGTGGCTAACACAGATTAAAATTATACAAACCCTGGGATTTAAATTTTTGGGGGCCAGTTTTAGGAAAAACAGAGTTGTAAATACTCTAGTAGCATAGAGAGCAGAATCCTGCGTGCGGCCCTCTCCGTACCCAGACATGCCGGCACTCCCCTCCTCTGAGCCTCATCCGGGTCTGGCCTCACCCTGGACTCTGCTCCAACAATTAACTACAAAGTTAAATCAGAGTTTGGGGTTTAACTACGGAGTTAAATCAGAGTTTGACTCCTGCTTCTTCTCCAGAACTAATACACAGAATTTTCTGAAACCCCAAAGCAGATAAATGGAATAAAAGAACTCTCTATTTTGGGGCCTTAATTTTTTTCTTTTTTACTAACACCAGTGCTTTTAGAGACATCGCATCCAGCAACCTGTTTCTCAGTCCTGTGGGTCTAATAGTTGCTTCACAAGCCACAAGAAAGTGAGGCTAAACGCAGCAATGGAAAGCGTCTCTACACTGTACTTCATCCTCTCTCTATCCCTTCCATTGGTCTAGATGGAGCTTTTATCATTACACTTTTAAAAAGTTAATGATAGGAAAATAGAAGAAGAACTACAAAGCCTGGGCCCTTCGTCTATATCTTAAGAGTTGCGGGACACTTGGTTCTATCACCCAGGGTGTGATGAGGATTGGCTCACATGACATGAGGTGCCCAGCACAGTGCTGTCACATACTTCTGAGCACACGGTGCCTGCTTAACAAACGCTGCATTCATATATGTGTACACATTGTTTTCCAAATGCAGAGGGACTCAGACATTGCTTCCTTCTGCAGCCCTGGAAAACTTTCAAGAGCCAGAAAATAATGTAATCTTTCAGAATGGAGATTGACTGTCTCCATTTGCACCACAAGAACTTGTGCTGTGGTCAGAGGGTTGGGTGTAAGGGACTGTGCTGGGGCTGCTTTGTTTAGCTAAGCGTTGATGATCACAAGTCTTGGGGGAGCAGCATCACCATTAATGGTAGAACTGTTAAAAAATCCAACCCATGGACCCCTTTGAAATCTTCAGGATCGCTTGACTCAGAGTGGGGCCAAAATTACCAGAAGATTCATATGCACATTGAAGCTTGAGAAGCAAGGCTTAGCTAAATGGTTCTCAACCTGTTTTCTAAGTAAATCACATGGACAACTCAAAAAAAGGCCCTCACCATTGCCTTCCCCACAGATTCTGCCTATTGGTTTGGGTGGAAGCACCAGTGCTGTTTAAATCACATGCCTCGTGGGATTCTACGGTGTGGCCAGAATCAGTGATGGGGGATTTCAGATGCATTTGTACGAGTTGAGTTCAGCCTTGGTTCCAAAGGGAGGTCACAGGGCCTTCTCTGCCCAGGTTTCAGAGGCCGGCTCAGTGCCGCTTATGCTCCAGTTGCCAAAGCAGAATTGCTGTTGTTTAGCAGGGGAGGGAACCTGAGAGCCGGAAGAGAGAAAGTCACATTTTGATCTCCATACGGAAGTTTACTGTTGCTGACTCTCTTTTATAAAGAACAGAAAAGCGTGGACTTTTTCTGTATTTCTAGGTCTTTCTGTTGATGGGTGTGGTGGTCGCAGGTGAGGGGTTGCGCTCACACCGTTCAAGGCATATTCTCATGATGCAGGTGTGATTTGTCCAGAGATCTTTCCTAAGAGGAAATCCCAGAGAAGCGGGAGAAGGAGAAAGAAATGGCTGGTGCTCAGGTAAATGCATCTCAGGTCAGGGGTTGTGTCCACTTTTGCTCCTGAAATGTCATGTGTTTAGAATTTGGAAACCTTTACTTCTCTACTTGTGTTTCTCCATAATAAGTTTGTTTCAGCTACTTTTTTTTTCTTATAATAATGAAGGGTCTCTGAACATCTTTTTCTGCATACCAAAGCCGTCTCTTTCTTATCTTCACCTTGACTTCTTATATGCCATGAAGAATTCTCACCATGACTTTATGACCTGCAGTATTAAACACGTTCACTTCGTGGCACTGAACGTGTGGATACCCAGGATTCCTCTCGAGGATGGGGTGCGGTTTTTGGATGTCAGCAAAGAAGGGAAACGTGCACTGTTTAGGTTTCATCTGGATGCTCCATTAAGCTGCATGCAGAACAGGACTAAGAAAATAAACATTTAAATTCGATGACATTTATTGCCCAGAATAACTCAGAGCATTCTGGAAAAGAGAAAAATGAAAAGACACTTGCTTTTTAGAATGCTAAAGAAAGGCTATTTTAATACACTATTAGAGATTACTGCTGGGTGCAGTGACTCACGCCTATAATCCCACGTTAATCTCACACCTAGGCCTCCACTTGAGACCAGGAGTTCGAGACCAGCCTGGCCAACATGGTGAAACCCCATCTCTACTGAAAAAATACAAAAAGTAGCCAAGCATGGTGGCACGTGTGGATAGTTCCAGCTACTCTGGAGGCTGAGGGACGAGAATTGCCTGAACCAGGGAGGCAGAAGTAGCAGTGAGCTGAGATCACACCACTGCACTCCAGCCTGGGCTACAGAGTGAGACGCCCTCTCAAGACAAAAGAAGAGATTACAGAACCTGGGAGATATTTGTCAGAACCTGGGAGATATTCGTCAGAACATAGGAGATATTTATTTGTCAGGACCTGGGAGGTATTTGTCAGAACCTGGGTGTAGGGAGACCCCCCTGAAACTACTGCTACAGAATAAAAGATGAAATGCTCCTAATTGTTGTAAATACAAAATTGCATGCAGGATTGTGTAAAGACAATGCTGGGTTGGGCTGCCAGAATGAGCCAACAGCACGTGATGTGCTTCCTCCTGCAGAGAGCCTATGAACAGATGTGCAGTCAGAGAGGTGTCACATCACCAAGATTCGTATCCCAGAAAAGCAGAAGTTCATAGCTCTGGGAATGGAATGCGACCCTCGTGGAGAGCCTATAAACGGACACATGGGGGGCGCCTGTCCACATGGATAAGATAGGGCTATAAACACCCTTATCTTGCCACAGCTCTTCTAGGTCTCTTTAGGGGTAAGGCATACTCCCTTCTGAGAATCTGTGGTCTAACCGTTTGTCTTGTTTCACATCCTGCTTCCATTGATTGTTCGTAACCAGCTTTTGCTGCCATTATTACTGCTGTTTAATATCTTGCTAATCATAGGTTATGGATAGACTGTGTTTGTGTTTTAAGGCTCTGTTAGAAATTGCTGATGCACACACACTATATTGTAAATTCTTATCTCTGTATACTGTACTTCTGCATAACAATGTTATGTTAAAGAATTACTTCCTTCCCATGTGACCATCTCACCTCATAATCAAACGACCCTAAGTCCCTCACTAACCTACCCCCGCCCTCACTAAACTTAATAACAAATGCTAGTATATCCAGTGCATTGGCAGCATCGCAGGACCAGAGGGTGGTGACCCCCCCCCGGACCCAGCTTTCACTATCTTGTGTGTGTCTTTTACTTCTCAACCTGCCGATCCGCTTGGGAACAAAGAAAGAGCCCCGTTGCGTTGCAGGCTATTGGCCAGATCCCACAATACCTGGGAGATATTTATTTGTCACTTGAACTTTGCATAACAGTAAGTTTCAGTATGATTCGATTCAGGTTATAATTGACCTTTTGGCCAATATCACACCAGTAATATGTCCTTCTCTGTGCATTGGCACATGATAAAAATCTGTCCTATTACAGTTGATATTAGTTTTATTCCGTTGGTGAAAGAGCTCTCTGACAGACTTTTCCATTGTAGAGTTTATTTTTTTCTCTTTAAGTACCTAGAGGAGATTTACTAATTAGTGTGCCTAAATAATCACATTTAATCTGAAAGGTCTTTGTTTCCTAGGTTCTTTTTGCATATGCGTTGCTTTAGAAGATGAAGAATCTGATCTCTCTTTGTAGTTCAGAAAAACTGGGATAAACCCATGCTCTGCCACTTACAGGATTTTGACAAAATATTGTCCTTGGGCCCAAAGGACTGGCATCACTGGTGAGCGCATTAGAAATTCGGAAACTCAGGCTTGACCTCCGATTTCCTGAAGCAAAATCTGCACAAGAGCTCTTGTTTATTGGACACATTAAAATTGGAGAGACAGCTTCTAACTCACCATGACTTTTCCACCTGAGAAATAAACACACCTTATTCATGTGACGTAAATGTAGCACTCAAAAATGGACATGCCTTTGTTGATGCCCTTAATTTTATAATTCATCATCCAGAAAAGTATTGTATGTACACTGCTTATGTGGATCTTAGGCAATTCTCTTTCCTGAGAGTTAGAGAATATTCTTGTGCTAAAAATTACCTTATTTTATAATTTCAGTCACTTGTATAAGTTAGAACCAGTTCTCTTCACTCGCTTATTTCACCTTGAATCGAGTTAAGAACTCTGCCCAAAGCCACTTGGTAAGTATTTGTTGTTGTTGTTGTTGTTTCTTCTTCAGACACTGTTGACGTTCAGGGATGTGGCCATAGAATTCTCCCTGGAGGAGTGGAAATGCCTGGACCCTGCTCAGCAGAATTTGTACAGGGATGTGATGTTGGAGAACTACAGAAACTTGTTCTCCATTGGTGAGGATAACTTCAATACGTAATTCCTCATATGCCCTAAAGAGTTCCTTCCGTTCCTTTGCGGAATGTTTTTTGTGAGTTTCTGCATTGCATGAATGAGTTTCAGATCCCTGCTTTTAAGAAAAACGTGGGGAATTGTTGATGTTAAAAAAAAATCTTCAAAATGTGGTTCGTTTTGACATACACCTTCCTTTTTTTTAACTGATTTGTATCTTTCACTCTATTGATGATTCCAGAAATTCAGTGGCATGAAATATTGTTGCCCACACCTTAAAGTCAAATTTCCACCACCAGTGTTTTATTTCAGCAGTACTAAGTGGTGAAAAAGAACCCACAGATTTACAATACTTACTGAATATTCTAAAGGTTATGTCAGGAAGCATAATTTTTGGATTAATTTTCTAGAATCTTCTATAATGTTCACTCTGCTAAACACAGTACAAAGTTGGTAACTGGAGAATTTCAGCAAGAGTAATGTCACTTTTTTCTAATAAAACAGGTCTCACTGTCTCTAAGCCAGGCCTGATCACCTGCCTGGAGCAAAGAAAAGAGCCCTGGAATGTGAAGAGACAGGAGGCAGTAGACGGACATCCAGGTGGGTGGGCGTGAACGAAGCAGGTAACCCAGGTGAGAGGTCCAGAGGTCAAGGAGGAAGCCAGAGCCAGAGCTTAAAATGTGGTTTGGGAAGCTCTGCTCTAGTGGAGATGGTTTCTGAGAGCCTGGGTGTCTTTCTCTTGCTGTCCGCTAGGAGCGTCTTCTGTCTCATTCTCTTAAATTTTTTACAGACTCCGCTTCCTGTTTAGTGATCTTCCTTTATAAAAGTTACAGTAAAAATCAGAGTCCTCCTCCTGATGAGTAAGGGCCTGTGTGGTCTCATGTCTTGCTCTGCCACTGCTTTTGGGAACATGCATGTACCTGCCTATTTTTGAGGAACTCTGTTAAATGTTTTCTGATTTCGTTTTTGCATCATGTCTCAAGTGTGCAAGAGGCGTGGTGATGGTGTTTGGTTCAGAAATCCCAGAAGTCCCATAAACAGATGTTGTATGCTTTCTGCTTTATGATTTCGTATCCTACAGAGGTTTCAAATGGGAGTCTACAGAAATGTATACTCAGCAGTTTTCTCCGAACACTAAGCATCTGCCCAAATATGAGATGATCTAATGTTATTTTACACAAAATTTTATTTATTTTTTTTTAGTGTGAACTGAGGTTGGTCATTTAAACTCTATATTCCCTAATTCCCAACTGTAATAGTTATAATATTATCATTTTATAATTTCTTCTTTTTTAGTATGAGGCTTATCAGGACTGTGTCATTCATATGTATGTACGTGTATGTGTATGTATGTATATATGTGTGTGTATATATCATATATGTGTGTATATATCATATATCAACATCCTTTTGAAATGATAAGATTCACTTTTTATGCTGGAGTAGTATTCTGTTGTCTATTTAAATCATATTTTCTTCATTCATATATATACACACACACATATACAGGTGTGTCTATATGGGCATATGTGTAACAGATTATTTTAGAAATAAAAACTGTGGGCCGGGCGCGGTGGCTCAAGCCTGTAATCCCAGCACTTTGGGAGGCCGAGACGGGCGGATCACGAGGTCAGGAGATCGAGACCATCCTGGCTAATACGGTGAAACCCCGTCTCTACTAAAAAATACAAAAAACTAGCCGGGCGACGAGGCGGGCGCCTGTAGTCCCAGCTACTCGGAGGCTGAGACAGGAGAATGGCGTGAACCCGGGAGGCGGAGCTTGCAGTGAGCTGAGAGCCGGCCACTGCACTCCAGCCTGGGCGGCAGAGCAAGACTCCGTCTCAAAAAAAAAAAAAAAAAAAAAGAAATAAAAACTGTGTATATATTGTGTACAATGTAATAATTTGATATGTGTATACATTGTGAAATAATTAGTGTAATCACATTAAGGAACAAATCTATCACTTCACATAATTACCTTTTCTTGTAGTGAGAACAGTTAATATCTACTGTTGGCAAATTTTAAGCATACAAAACATTATTAATAGTATTCATAAAGCTACTCATTAGATTCCTCAAACTTACTCATCTTACAACTGAAAGTTTGTACCTTTTGAACAACAGCTCGTTTTCCCCAACTCCAGGCCCTGGCAACTGCCATCGTCCTTTGCTCCTGTGAGTTCAGCCATGACAGATTCCACATCTGAGGGGGAACGTTCAGTCTCTGTCTTGGGGCCTGGCTGAGTTTATTTAGCATCATGTCCTTCAGGGTCGTCCATGTTGTTGAATAACAGGATTTCATTCCTTTTTTATGGCTAATATTCTGTTGTCTATTTATATCACATTTTCTTTATCCATTCAGCATCCACAAACGTTTAGCTTGTCTTTATATCTTGACAATTGTGAATAATGCTGCAGTGAACATGAGGGAGCAGATAATTCTTCAAGCTGCTGCTTTTATTCCCTTCAGTTATTATATATACAGAAGTGGGATTTCTGCGTTGTAGAGTAGGTTTGTCTTTTTTTAATTTTTAAATAACGCCCCCCTCCTGGTTTTCATAATGACTCTACCAGTTGAGAACTCTGAGTGTTCAGAATTGTTTTTTCTTTACATCCTTGTCAACATTGTTGTTAGGTTGCTGCAAAAGTAAGAGTGTTTCTTACTATTTAGAAGGCAAAAACCACAATTACTTTTGCACAGCCCTGATATACTGCTTATTTTTTATTTTTATTTTTATTGTTTTTTGAGACGGAGTCTCGCTCTGTCGCCCAGGCTGGAGTGCAGTGGCTGGATCTCAGCTCACTGCAAGCTCGCCTCCCGGGTTTACGCCATTCTCCTGCCTCAGCCTCCCGAGTAGCTGGGACTACAGGCGCCTGCCACCTCACCCAGCTAGTTTTTTGTATTTTTTAGTAGAGATGGGGTTTCACCATGTTAGCCAGAATGGTCTCGATCTCCTGACCTCGTGATCCACCCGTCTTGGCCTCCCAAAGTGCTGGGATTACAGGCTTGAGCCACCGCGCCCGGCCTACTGCTTATTTTCTATATTAGCCATCCTAATATCCAAAAGTTTGATTGTAAATGGTCTTTGGCGTGCAGAAGCTTTTTAGCTTAATGTAGTCCAGCTTGTTGATACTTACTTTTGTTGCTGTACTTTTGGTGTCATATCTAAAAAATGATTGCCAAGACCAATATCAAAGAGGTTTTTTCTCAGAGTTTTTAAGGATACATATTTTACATTTAAGGCTTGATTTCAAGTTAATTTTTGAGTATGGTGTAAGAAAAATTGTCTGTTTCATTATTTTGATTGTGGGTATTCTGTTTCCCCAGGACCAAGTGTTGAAGAGACTATACTGTCTGTGTTGTGTATTCTACTTGCACTTGTGAAAGATTAGTTAAGTGGATATGCATGAGTTGGATGGCAGCATTTTAATTTTGCATAAGAATCGCATCAGTATAGTAAACATATAATAAAAATTGTCTTTAGTACCTTCTTACTCATTAAAATGTTCTCAGAGTCTTTTATTAATGATTGTAGTGCCTTTTCTGTGAAGTTTTACTGCTGTACACTGCATGCCAGTGATTCAAAATACCTGCTTTTCGTGATTACACAGTCACAGTTAAATATTGTAGTTATCTAGGCAAATTCTTCTTTAATGGTACATCAGTGTTTCATAGCAGATTTTATGACTAACATCTTAGTGTTTTGTAACTCCGTATTACTGTTTTTATGGTTGAATAATATTCCTTGTATGCAGATGCCACATTTTTTGTGTGTGTTCATCACTTGAGGCTTCCCCCATTTGACTTTTCTGAATAGTGACACAGTAAACATGGGTGTGCAAATATCTCTCCTAAGTCCTGAGTTGCAGTGTGTACTTTTGATATAGATCCAGAAGTGGGATTGCTGGATCATATAATTCCATTTTTAATTTTTCGAAGAACATTTATGCTATTTAAAAAAAAAAAAAAATCTCACTCTATCACCCAGGCTGTAGTGCAGTGGCACCATCTCAGCTCACTGCAATCTCTGCCTCCTGGGCTCGAGCCTTCCTCCCCCTTCAGCCTCCCAAGGACCTGGAAGTACAGGTGCCCACCACCACACCCAGCTAACTTTTGTATTTTTAATAGAGACAAGGTTTTGCCATGTTGCCCAGGCTGGTCTTGGACTCCTGAGCTCAAGTGATCCACCCGCCTCAGTCTCCCAAAGTACTGGGGTTCCAGTTGTGAGCCAGCACACGTGGTCTATGCTATCTTTCATCATGGCTGCATCCTTTCTTTCCTACCAGCGGGTTACGTGGTTTTCAACGTCTTCACATCCTTGACAGATCTGAATTTTTTTTTTACAGTGACCATTCTAATACGTGTGAGGAAATAGCTTAATTGTCATTTTGTTTTGCATTTCTCTACAAATTAGTAATTTGAGCATTCATTCAGGTGCTTATTGGGCGTTTCCATATCTTTTTGAAGAGATTTCAGTTAGTCCTTCATCTATTTTTAAATCAAGTTATTTAATTTTTGTTGTTGAGTTTTAAAAGTTCCTTATATACTCTGAATATTAAGTCCTATCAAATGTGTGATTTCCAAGTGTTTTTACCCATTTCCTAGGTGGCATTTTCACTTCACTCATTATTTTCTTTGATTTGCAGAAAGTTTGAAGTTTGATGTAGTTCAGTTTTTCTGTTCTTCTTTTGTTGCTTATGCATTTGCTCTCCTATATTTTCTTCTAAGAGTTTTATTCTATTTCTATGTCTAAGTATTTCATTTAAAATACTTTTGTATGTGGTGCAAGGAAAAGATATCACTTCATTTTTCCATGTAGATATCTAGTTTTTAACATCATTTGTTGAAAGGACTCTTCTCCATTGTGTGGTCATGGATACCTTATGGAAAATTATTTGATTTTATCCACAAGGGTTTATTTCTGGGCTCTCTGCTTTGTGTCATCATTTAGTTATCTGTCTTTGTGTCAGTACCACATTGTTTTTATTTTCGTAGCTTTTTATATGTTTTAAAATCAGAAAGTGTAATGCCTCTTTGTTCTTTTTAAAGAATTTCAACTAGTTATTGTTCTTAAACTAATTTTAGGATTAAAAAATCAAAAAGTACCATTGGGAATTTGATAGAGATTACATTGAATGTGTACATTAGTGTGGCCATTATTGACATCTTTAAAAAAACTAATTATCTGACCATTGAGCAAGAATGTGTATGTTCAAGGGTGTTTAATTTCCATACATTTTTGGCATTGCCAGTATTACTTTTGCTTTTGATTTCTAGCTTTTTTTTTTTTTTTTTTTTTTATACTTCTGGGTACATGTGCGTAACGTGCAGGTTTGTTACATATGTATACTTGTGTCATGTTGGTGTGCTGCACCCATCAACTCGTCAGCACCCATCAATTCGTCATTTATATCAGGTATAACTCCCAATGAAATCCCTCCCCCTTCCCCCCTCCCCATGATAGGCCCCGATGTGTGATGTTCCCCTTCCCGAGTCCAAGTGATCTCATTGTTCAGTTCCCACCTATAAGTGAGAACATGCAGTGTTTGGTTTTCTGTTCTTGTGATAGTTTGCTAAGAATGATGGTTTCCAGCTGCATCCATGTCCCTACAAAGGATGCAAACTCATCCTTTTTTATGGCTGCATAATATTCCATGGTGTATATGTGCCACATTTTCTTAATCCAGTCTGTCACAGATGGACATTTGGGTTGATTCCAAGTCTTTGCTATTGTGAATAGTGGTGCAATAAACATACGTGTGCATGTGTCTTTATAGCAGCATGATTTATAATCCTTTGGGTATATACCCAGTAGTGGGATGGCTGGGTCATATGGTACATCTAGTTCTAGATCCTTGAGGAATTGCCATACTGTTTTCCATAATGGTTGAACTAGTTTACAATCCCACCAACAGTGTAAAAGTGTTCCTATTTCTCCACATCCTCTCCAGCACCTGTTATTTCCTGACTTTTTAATGATTGCCATTCTAACTGGTGTGAGATGGTATCTCATTGTGGTTTTGATTTGCATTTCTCTGATGGCCAGTGATGATGAGCATTTTTTCATGTGTCTGTTGGCTGTATGAATGTCTTCTTTTGAGAAATGTCTGTTCATATCCTTTGCCCACTTTTTGATGGGGTTGTTTGTTTTTTTTGTTTGAGTTCTTTGTAGATTCTGGATATTAGCCCTTTGTCAGATGAGTAGATTGCAAAAATTTTCTCCCTTTCTGTAGGTTGCCTGTTCACTCTGATGGTAGTTTCTTTTGCTGTGCAGAAGCTCTTTAGTCTAATCAGATCCCATTTGTCAATTTTGGCTTTTGCTGCCGTTGCTTTTGGTGTTTTAGACATGAAGTCCTTGCCCATGCCTATGTCCTGAATGGTACTACCTAGGTTTTCTTCTAGGGTTTTTATGGTATTAGGTCTAACATTTAAGTCTCTAATCCATCTTGAATTAATTTTCGTATAAGGAGTAAGGAAAGGATCCAGTTTCAGCTTTCTACTTATGGCTAGCCAATTTTCCCAGCACCATTTATTAAATAGGGAGTCCTTTCCCCATTTCTTGTTTTTCTCAGGTTTGTCAAAGATCAGATGGCTGTAGATGTGTGGTATTATTTCTGAGGACTCTGTTCTGTTCCATTGGTCTATATCTCTGTTTTGGTACCAGTACCATGCTGTTTTGGTTACTGTAGCCTTGTAGTATAGTTTGAAGTCAGGTAGCATGATGCCTCCAGCTTTGTTCTTTTGATTTAGGATTGTCTTGGCAATGCGGGCTCTTTTTTGGTTCCATATGAACTTTAAAGCCGTTTTTTCCAATTCTGTGAAGAAACTCATTGGTAGCTTGATGGGGATGGCATTGAATCTATAAATAACCTTGGGCAGTATGTCCATTTTCACGATATTGATTCTTCCTATCCATGAGCATGGTATGTTCTTCCATTTGTTAGTGTCCTCTTTTATTTCACTGAGCAGCGGTTTGTAGTTCTCCTTGAAGAGGTCCTTTACATCCCTTGTAAGTTGGATTCCTAGGTATTTTATTCTCTTTGAAGCAATTGTGAATGGAAGTTCATTCATGATTTGGCTCTCTGTTTGTCTGTTACTGGTGTATAAGAATGCTTGTGATTTTTGCACATTAATTTTGTATCCTGAGACTTTGCTGAAGTTTCTTATCAGCTTAAGGAGATTTTGGGCTGAGACAATGGGGTTTTCTAAATATACAATCATGTCATCTGCAAACAGGGACAATTTGACTTCTTCTTTTCCTAACTGGATACCCTTGATTTCTTTCTCTTGCCTGATTGCCCTAGCCAGAACTTCCAACACTATGTTGAATAGGAGCGGTGAGAGAGGGCATCCCTGTCTTGTGCCAGTTTTCAAAGGGAATTTTTCCAGTTTTTGCCCATTCAGTATGATATTGGCTGTGGGTTTGTCATAAATAGCTCTTATTATTTTGAGGTACGTTCCATCAATACCGAATTTATTGAGCGTTTTTAGCATGAAGGGCTGTTGAATTTTGTCAAAAGCCTTTTCTGCATCTATTGAGATAATCATGTGGTTCTTGTCTTTGGTTCTGTTTATATGCTGGATTACGTTTATTGATTTGCGAATGTTGAACCAGCCTTGCATCCCAGGGATGAAGCCCACTTGATCATGGTGAATAAGCTTTTTGATGTGCTGCTGAATCCGGTTTGCCAGTATTTTATTGAGGATTTTTGCATCGATGTTCATCAGGGATATTGGTCTAAAATTCTCTTTTTTTGTTGTATCTCTGCCAGGCTTTGGTATCAGGATGATGTTGGCCTCATAAAATGAGTTAGGGAGGATTCCCTCTTTTTCTATTGATTGGAATAGTTTCAGAAGGAACTGTACCAGCTCCTCCTTGTACCTCTGGTAGAATTCAGCTGTGAATCCATCTGGTCCTGGAGTTTTTTTGGTTGGTAGGCTATTAATTATTGCCTCGATTTCAGAGCCTGCTATTGGTCTATTCAGGGATTCAACTTCTTCCTGGTTTAGTCTTGGAAGAGTTTAAGTGTCCAGGAAATTATCCATTTCTTCTAGATTTTCTAGTTCATTTGTGTAGAGGTGTTTATAGTATTCTCTGATGGTAGTTTGTATTTCTGTGGGGTCCGTGGTGATATCCCCTTTATCATTTTTTATTGCGTCTATTTGATTCTTCTCTCTTTTCTTCTTTATTAGTCTTGCTAGCGGTCTGTCAATTTTGTTGATTTTTTCAAAAAACCAACTCCTGGATTCATTGATTTTTTTGGAGGGTTTTTTGTGTCTCTATCTCCTTCAGTTCTGCTCTGATCTTAGTTATTTCTTGCCTTCTGCTAGCTTTTGAATGTGTTTGCTCTTGCTTCTCCAGTTCTTTTAATTGTGATGTTAGAGTGTCAATTTTAGATCTTTCCAGCTTTCTCTTGTGGGCATTTAGTGCTATAAATTTCCCTCTACACACTGCTTTAAATGTGTCCCAGAGATTCTGGTATGTTGTATCTTTGTTCTCATTGGTTTCAAAGAACATCTTTATCTCTGCCTTCATTTCGTTATGTACCCAGTAGTCATTCAGGAGCAGGTTGTTCAGTTTCCATGTAGTTGAGCGGTTTTGATTGAGTTTCTTAGTCCTGAGTTCTAGTTTGATTGCACTGTGGTCTGAGAGACAGTTTGTTATAGTTTCTGTTCTTTTACATTTGCTGAGGAGTGCTTTACTTCCAATTATGTGGTCAATTTTGGAATAAGTGCGATGTGGTGCTGAGAAGAATGTATATTCTGTTGATTTGGGGTGGAGAGTTCTATAGATGTCTATTAGGTCCGCTTGGTGCAGAGATGAGTTCAATTCCTGGATATCCTTGTTAACTTTCTGTCTCGTTGATCTGTCTAATGTTGACAGTGGAGTGTTGAAGTCTCCCATTATTATTGTATGGGAGTCTAAGTCTCTTTGTAAGTCTCTAAGGACTTGCTTTATGAATTTGGGTGCTCCTATATTGGGTGCATATATATTTAGGATAGTTAGCTCTTCCTGTTGAATTGATCCCTTTACCATTATGTAATGGCCTTCTTTGTCTCTTTTGACCTTTGATGGTTTAAAGTCTATTTTATCAGAGACTAGGATTGCAACCCCTGCTTTTTTTTGTTCCGCATTTGCTTGGTAGATCTTCCTCCATCTCTTTATTTTGAGCCTATGTATGTATCTGCATGTGAGATGGGTCTACTGAATACAGCAGACTGATGGGTCTTGACTCTTTATCCAGTTTGCCAGTCTGTGTCTTTTAATTGGAGCATTTAGTCCATTAACATTTAAGGTTAATATTGTTATGTGTGAACTTGATCCTGCCATTATGATATTAACTGGTTATTTTTCTTGTTAGTTGATGCAGTTTCTTCCTAGCCTCGATGGTCTTTACATTTTGGCATGTTTTTGCAATGGCTGGTACCGGTTGTTCCTTTCCATGTTTAGGGCTTCCTTCAGGGTCTCTTGTAAGGCAGGCCTGGTGGTGACAAAATCTCTAAGCATTTGCTTATCTGTAAAGGATTTTATTTGTCCTTCACTGATGAAACTTAGTTTGGCTGGATATGAAATTCTGGGTTTAAAATTCTTTTCTTTAAGAATGTTGAATATTGGCCCCCACTCTCTTCTGACTTGTAGAGTTTCTGCCGAGAGGTCTGCTGTTAGTCTGATGGGCTTCCCTTTGTGGGTAACCCGACCTTTCTCTCTGGCTGCCCTTAAGATTTTTTCCTTCATTTCAACTGTGGTGAATCTGGCAATTATGTGTCTTGGAGTTGCTCTTCTCGAGGAGTATCTTTGTGGTGTTCTCTGTATTTCCTGAATTTGAATGTTGGCCTGCCCTACTAGGTTGGGGAAGTTCTCCTGGATGATATCCTGAAGAGTGTTTTCCAACTTGGTTCCATTTTCCCCCTCACTTTCAGGCACCCCAATCAGACATAGATTTGGTCTTTTTACATAATCCCATACTTCTTGCAGGCTTTGTTCATTTCTTTTTCTTCTTTTTTCTTTTGGTTTCTCTTCTCTCTTCATTTCATTCATTTGATCCTCAATCGCTGATACTCTTTCTTCCAGTTGATCGAGTCGGTTACTGAAGCTTGTGGATTTGTCACATATTTCTCGTGTCATGGTTTTCATCTCTGTCATTTCATTTATGACCTTCTCTGCATTAATTATTCTAGCTATCAATTCTTCCACTCTTTTTTCAAGATTTTTAGTTTCTTTGCGCTGGGTACGTAATTCCTCCTTTAGCTCTGAGAAGTTTGATGGACTGAAGCCTTCTCTCATCTCGTCAAAGTCATTCTCTGACCAGCTTTGATCCATTGCTGGCGATGAGCTGCGCTCCTTTGCAGGGGGAGATGCACTCTTATTTTTTGAATTTCCAGTTTTTCTGCCCTGCTTCTTCCCCATCTTTGTGGTTTTATCTGCCTCTGGTCTTTGATGATGGTGACGTACTGATGGGGTTTTGGTATAGGTGTTCTTCCTGTTTGATAGTTTTCCTTCTAATAGTCAGGACCCTCACCTGTAGGTCTGTTGGAGATTGCTTGAGGTCCACTCCAGACCCTGTTTGCCTGGGTATCAGCAGCAGAGGTTGCAGAAGATAGAATATTGCTGAACAGCGAATGTACCTGTCTGATTCTTACTTTGGAAGCTTCCTCTCAGGGGTGTACTCCACCCTGTGAGGTGTGGGGTGTCAGACTGCCCCTAGTGTGGGATGTCTCCCAGTTAGGCCACTCAGGGGTCAGGGACCCACTTGAGCAGGCAGTCTGTCCGTTCTCAGATCTCAGCCTCCGTGTTGGGAGATCCACTGCTCTCTTCAAAGCTGTCAGACAGAGTCTTTCGGGTCTGCACAGGCCTCTGCTGCTTCCCCTGTTGTTTTTTAGCTGTGCCCTGTCCCCAGAGGTGGAGTCTACAGAGACAGGCAGGTTTCCTTGAGCTGCTGTGACCTCCACCCAGTTCGAGCTTCCCAGCGGCTTTGTTTACCTACTTAAGCCTCAGCAGTGGCGGGCGCCCCTCCCCCAGCCTCGCTGCTGCCTTGCGGTTAGATTGCAGACTGCTGTGCTAGCAATGAGGGAGGCTCCGTGGCCGTGGGACCCTCCCGGCCAAGTGTGGGTATAATCTTCTGGTGTGCCCATTTGCTTAAAGCGCAGTATTGGGGTGGAAATTACCCGATTTTCCAGGTGTTGTGTGTCTCAGTTCGCCTGGCTAGGAAAAGCGATTCCCTTCCCCCTTGCACTTCCCAGGTGAGGCAATGCCTCGCCCTGCTTCAGCTCTCGCTGGTCGGGCTGCAGCAGCTGACCAGCACCGATTGTCCGGCACTCCCCAGTGAGATGACCCCAGTACCTCAGTTGAAAATGCAGAAATCACCAGTCTTCTGTGTCGCTCGCGCAGGGAGTTGGAGACTGGAGCTGTTTCTATTCGGCCATCTTGCTCCGCCTCGATTTCTAGTTTTATTACATTTTGGTTAGAAAACATGTCATGGGATTTTCATCTTTAAGAGTTATTTGTTGTAACAGAATGCACTTTGTATATTTGAGAATATTGTATATTATACTTTTTTTGACTGGAGTGTTCTATACGTATCTGTTAAGTTGATCTTCTGTGTAATTTTCTTTGTGTGTGTGTGTGTGTCAGAGTCTCGCTCTGTCACCCAGGCTGGATTGCAGTGACGCGATGTCAGCTCACTGCAAGCTCCGCCTCTTGGGTTCACGCCATTCTCCTGCCGCAGCCTCCGGAGTAGCTGGGACTACAGGCGCCCGCCACCATACCCGGCTAATTTTTTTTTTTTGGTATTTGTAGTAGAGACGGGGTTTCACCGTGTTAGCCAGGATGGTCTCGATTTCCTGACCTCATGATCTGCCCGCCTCAGCCTCCCAAGGTGCTGGGATTACAGGTGTGAGCCACCCCACCCGGCCGTAATCTTCTGTGTAATTTTCTATTCTGTGTTGAAAATGGGATCTTGGAGTCGATAATTATTGTATTTCTGTGTACGTCTTGCTTCACTTCTCTCCATATTTGCTTTATGTATCTGGGAGCCCTGATGCTAGATATAAATATAGACAGATAAACAGTTACAGGTTCCTGGTTAATGAACACATTTTGCCATTACATGCTATTAATCTTTATCTCCTGTGACAGTTTTGACTTAAAGTGTATTGTGTCTTATAATGATAACCACCCCACCTGACTGTGGTTACTAATTGCATGGAATTTTTTTTTATTCTTACTTTCAGCCTATTTTTCTATTTAAAGCTAGAGTCTTTTGTAGCTAGCATATTGTTCTTAATTCAGCTATTTTATTTCTGTTAAATAAGTAGGTTAATTTATATTTAAAATAATTTCTGAAGGAAATGAAGTTACTATCACTATCTTGACTGTTACTGTTTTCTGTTTCTTATAGATATGTTATCCCTCATTTCCTCTTTGACTGTCTTCATCGTTTGTTGATTTTGTGTGGACATGCTTTCATTCTTTTCTCATTGTGTTTTGCAGACCTTGTATAGGTATTTTCTTCATGATCACCTTGAAAATGGAGAGTACATCAAACACCTTAAAGTTATAAATATAGATTTTAATCTCACAACTTCATTAAATACAGAAACTGTAACACCCTCCAGTGTGCTGTTAATGTAACAAATTATTATCTATTTTGTATCTGGTAGCAAAGATTTATGCAGATATTTTTTCAGATATTATGGCAGAATTTTGAGTTTTTTACACCATCATTATGATAGTAAAGTATTATATTATATATCTGCTTATATACCTTTAACAGAGTTTTATATTTTCATATGGTTTTATAATGCTGTCTAGCATCATTGTCTTTTTTAACACAATGAAGTCTTTTCAGTATTTCTTCTGTATTTTGTAGAGATTGGGTCTTGCTCTGTGGACCAGGCTAATTCCTAACTCCTGATCTCAGGCAATCCTCCTACCTTGGCCCACCCAAAGCTGGTATTGTGGGCATGAGCCACCATGTCCACCCAGCCTGTAGCATTTCTTATAGAACTATACTAGTGGCAGTGAACACCCTCATCTATTTATTTATTTTGGAAAGTCTTTATTTTTCCCTTGTTCTTTTGAAGTGAAATTATTCTAGATCAGGTGTTCTTGGTTAGTAACATTTTTATCATACTGAAATTTGGAAAGTTAACAGCCTTTTTTTCTTCAAATAATGCCTCTACTGCTTTTCTGCTATGTATTTTTTGTAAGACTTCTTTCATGAATATATTGGTTTAGATCATGGTGTTCAATAAATCCCATATTTTAGCTATTGGTTTTACAGTTTTATTTTTCTGTGTTTTATTTTTAAATCTGTGCTACATTCTGTTTTATTGTACTATTTGTCTGTCTTTATACCAATACCAAACTGTTTTAATTACGGTTGCCTCATAATGTATTTTAAAGTCAGACAGTGTGATACCTCCAACATTGTTCCTCTGTTTGAAAATTGTTGGGTGCTTTACAGTCCCTTGAGATGTCTTAGGATTTTTAGGTTGTTGCTTTTATTTCTGCAAAAAGAGGATTCGAAATTTGAAAGAGATTGCATGGAGTTTGTAGATTGCATTGGACAGCGTGAACATCTTTGCAATATTGAGTATTTCAACCCTTGAACAAGAGCATGCTCAAATGTGTTGTTTAATTTCCATATATTTGTGAATTTTTTTGTTTTTCTTTGTTATTTCCAGTTTCATTTCATTTTGGTCATATATAGTAATGCAGAAGACTTCAGTTTTTTGAAATTTGGTAAGACTTACTTGTTTGTTTAACAGGTGGCCTGTCCTGGAGAATGTTTTCTGAGCTCTTGGGAAGAGTGTGTCTCCTGCTGTGTTGTGTGGAGTGTTGTATCTATGTCTGTGAGGTGGAATTGTTTTGTAGTGCTTTCAGGTCCTCTCTACAATTATTAAGTCTTGCTTTATTATTCATTACTGAAAGTGGGTTCTAGAAGTATGCCACTATTATATTGCTGTCTGTTTCTTGCTTCAATGCTGTAATTATTTGTTTATAAAGAACTTGCAAAATTGAAGCAAGAAATAGCAATATAATAGGAAGTTACTTCAATACCCAAATATATATACAAATATGCACTCACACTTGTCATAGGTTCCCAGTTCATTCTCCCTTCTATTATTGTTTTATGTTCTTGTTTTTTGTGAGCTCTGACTTAAAGTATGTTTTATAAAGTATGACATTTTTTGACTTAAGATGTATTTTGCATAATATAATTGTAACCTCTTCTCTCATTTCATTAACATTTGCATAAAATGTCTATTTCCATCTTGCCACTTTCAGTCTCTTTTTGTCATTAGGTCTCAGGTGAATTTCTTGTAGGTCAGCTATAATTTGATCTTGGTTTGGTTTTAAATTATTTAGCATATGCCTTTTGATTGAGTAGTTTAGTTCCTAAATAAACAATTTACTGAAATGAAAAGATGTACTTTAGCCATTGTAAGTTTTTTACTTGATTCTTGTAGTTTTTTCTTTCTCCCTTTCTTTTTTGTGTCTTGTACTTTGTGTAATAAGCTTTGACTCCTTTTTAAATTTTCTTTTGTGTGTCTTATAGACATTTTCTTTGTAGTTACCATGGAAAGTATATAAAACATCTTAAAGTTACAGCAAGATATTTTACACTGGTAAATACTTAACCTTAGTTGTATACAATACTTCTTTCTTATTAAATCTGCCTTCAACTTTGTTACTGATGTCACTAAATCATTTAATGTTATATATCCATTAAGAGACATTTATGTTTACTTTTCTACTTTCATCTTTCAAATTTTAGATAATAATTAAAAGTGATTTCTGCACCATCATTATAGTACCACAGAATTTTATTTTTCTGTGTATGCATATCTTTTATGTATATTTATTTTGATATGATTATATATTATTTTCTAGCATTGCATTATTTTCAATGGAAAGGACTCCTTTTACCGTTTCTTGTTTGACATGTGTAGTGGTAGTGTAGCCCTTGGTTATGTTATAAAGTCTTTATTTTTTATTATTTTCTAGGACACTGGTTATATTATTCTTGCTTGGAAGTTTTGTGTTCAGCAATTAGACTATCTCATCCAGTTCCCTTCTTGCTTCAGCTTGTACTTTTTTTGAGACAGGGATTTACTCTGTCACTCAAATTGGAGTGCAGTGGTATCATCATGGCTCACTGCGGCCTCAACTTTCCAGGCTCAGGTGATTCTCCCACCCCAGCCTTCTGAGTAGCTGGGAAGTGCAACAGCATACACAGCTAACTTTTTTGTATTTTTTGTAGAGATGGGATTTCACCATGCTACTCAGGCTTGTCTCGAACTCCTGGGCTCAAGCGATCTGCCCGCCTCAGCCTCCCAAAGTGCTGAGATTACAAGTGTGAACCACTCTGCCCAGCCTGGCCTCAAGGTTTCTGTGGACAAATTCACTGGTAATCTCCTAAGAGCATACACCTTGCTTTTCACTTGCTGCTTTCAGGGTTATTTTCTCCTTTGACTTTGGAAACTGCGGTTATAATGTGTCTTATGTCCCTTTTGTTTATACTAGTTGATGTGTTGAGCTTCTTTTTTAATTTTTTTCTTACTTTTGAGAATTTCTCAGTAATTATTTCCTTTCATACCTGTTTCTCAGTCTGTTTTTCATCCTTTATATCTTTTATTGATATCCTCATTTTCCTAATTTTACTTAGTTTGCTGTCTTCCCAGTTTTACTCATTGAGCATTATTCAAATGGTAATTTTATTTTTTCAGTTAATTTGTGCCTCTCCATTGTTTTAGGGTTGATTTCTGAACTTTTTTTATTTCTTTGATTGCGTCATGTGACCCTAATACTTTGTACATGTAATCTTTGATTGAGATTCAGGCATTAACAAAAAGCCTCCTGCCACAACCTTTATAATGTGGCTTTCTCCTGGGGTAGTCTAAAACAAATTGGGCCGGATTCTAGAGGCCTCTTAAGCCTGTTCTGCAGATGTGTCTTGTGTGGGATTGTGTGTGTATTTTTCAGTTAAAGAGAGTTTGTCAGGTTTCTTCACAGTGCCCTGTAATCACCCAATACACCTGTTGCCTGGTGCTGCTACTGCAGCCTTCCTGCTGCTGCCACAGGTATTTCCTTTCGGTCTCAGCAGACCCAACCTGTCACTCAGAGTACCACCATTTCTCTCAGCCCTCTGTCATGGGGGCAGAAATCAGTCTTTGCCAAAGCTTCAGAAGGCCAAAAGTAAAAATACTTGCGCCAGTACTTTCTTTCTCTTTTGAAGGAGAAGCCAGGAGTTGAGGATGTACCCTCAAAGGCATTGTGCTGTACTGCGGAGGAGCAGGGGCTGTGGGGGGTAAATGTAACACACTTTTTTTCTTTTTATGTGACTCCTAGCATTGTGCTCACCTGTGGTGCTGCAAACTCTGAAGTGGTTTTTAGAGTTCAAATGCATTTTCTCACTAGGTATTGTTACATTTATATATTTATACAGAAATTAGGGCCTGTGGTATTTTTTATGCCATTTTGCTAATGTATTTGGCATTATTTTACAGATTAGAATCATAAAATATATTCATCTGTGTCTAGTAAGTGGGATAACTTTTTTTTTTTTTCCAGCTATGTCTTCTCATGTTACCCAAGACCTTTTGCCAGAGCAGGGCATACAAGATGCATTCCCAAAACCAATACTGAGAGGTTATGGAAATTGTGGCCTTGATAATTTACATTTAAGGAAAGACTGGGAAAGTTTAGATGAGTGTAAGTTGCAAAAAGATTATAATGAACTTAACCAATGTTCATCAACTACCCATAGCAAAATCTTTCAATGTAATAAATATGTTAAAATCTTTAATAACTTTTCAAATTTGCATAGACATAATATAAGTAATACTGGAGAGAAACCTTTCAAATGTCAAGAATGTGGCAAATCCTTTCAAATGTTCTCATTCCTAACTGAACATCAGAAAATTCACACTGGAAAAAAATTCCAAAAATGTGGAGAATGTGGCAAAACCTTTATCCAGTGCTCACACTTTACTGAACATGAGAACATTGACACTGGAGAGAAACCTTACAGATGTCAAGAATGTGACAAAGTTTTTAAAACTTGCTCAGTCCTTACTAAAAATAGAATTTACGCTGGAGGGGAACATTACAAATGTGAAGAATTTGGCAAAGTATTTAACCAGTACTCCCACCTTACTGAACATGAACGTGGTACTGAGGAAAAACCCTGCAAATATGAAGAGTGCAGCAGTGTCTTTATATCTTGCCCAAGCCTTTCTAATCAACAGCTGATTCTTGCTGGAGAGAAGCTCTCCAAATGTGAAACATGGTACAAAGGTTTTAACCACAGCCCAAATCCTTCCAAACATCAGAGAAATGAGATCGGAGGGAAACCTTTCAAATGTGAGGAATGTGACAGCATCTTCAAATGGTTCTCAGACCTTACTAAACATAAGAGAATTCACACTGGTGAGAAACCATACAAATGTGAAGAATGTGGGAAAGCCTATACGCAGTCCTCACACCTCAGTGAACACAGGAGGATTCACACCGGAGAGAAACCCTACCAGTGTGAAGAATGTGGGAAAGTCTTCAGAACTTGCTCAAGCCTTTCTAATCACAAGAGAACTCATTCTGAAGAAAAACCCTACACGTGTGAAGAATGTGGCAACATCTTTAAGCAGTTATCAGACCTCACTAAGCATAAAAAAACCCATACTGGAGAGAAACCCTACAAATGTGACGAATGTGGAAAGAACTTTACCCAGTCGTCCAACCTTATTGTACATAAGAGAATTCATACTGGAGAGAAACCCTACAAATGTGAAGAATGTGGCAGAGTCTTTATGTGGTTCTCAGATATTACCAAACATAAGAAAACCCATACTGGAGAGAAACCCTACAAATGTGAAGAATGTGGAAAGAACTTTACCCAGTCCTCAAACCTTATTGTACATAAGAGAATTCATACTGGAGAGAAACCCTACAAGTGTGAAAAGTGTGGCAAAGCCTTCACCCAGTTCTCACACCTGACTGTACATGAAAGCATTCATACTTGAGAAAAAAATAAATATAAAAATAGGCATAGCCTTTAGTATCTGCTCGCATCCTACTTTACATCAGTTTGGACGTAACAAAGTTACAAATTTAATTACTATTGAAAGACCTTTCATGAAATATAAGTCTCCAGAGCACACAAGAGTATTTCTTCTGAAAAAAAAAGTTACAATTATATTTTATACTAGTTGGAAGACTTGCAACAGTTGCTTAAACTTCCAGAGAATTTGTAGAGAAACCCAACAAATATCATAACTGTGGAATAACATTTGTTCAAAAATGATAGCTTAGAAAACATCAGAGTTCATACTAAAAGATATTTTGCAAATACAGTAAATGGGAAAAATAAGCAAACTTAAATTTAAGTACACATTGGAGGATTTGAAGAAGAGAGGAATAGAGCACGGACACGTCCGGAAATGACAGTGAATCTGTGTGTTGAGTCTACAAAGACATCTCGACTTGAAATAGATCATTCATTCTTATTCAAGTTTAAAAGGAGGATGAGACTGAGTTTTTGTAGAGTTATAATTACATTCAAAATACACTTTTTTGCATTGAAAAATGTTAAATTTTTGAAAAGCAAATATTGATGTCTTTTAATCCTCAGATCAGTTCATGCTGTGTCTTCATTTCTAGTGCTGATGTGAAAACACATGGTCAGTTGTTGCTGCATCAGAGATACGAGAAATTCTCTTCTATTAGGTGTGCATCACTGATATACTTGTCCATGAAAGGTGAAAGACACTGAAATGTAAGATGCGTGAGTAAAATCTTGGTAGAGAGGTTCTTTGTGGTTGTTTTATATACTTGTAAGTGATTTATGAGCTAGGTGTTTAGAATAATACTCTTCTGTTAGGATCACCCTGACCAGAGCATTCCCTTCCCCTCCCACAGGCCTTACAATACAGTTCCTTGTGCTCTCCACACAGCTACCCCATGGCAAAAGACAAACCCCCACTTCACCATCTCCTCCAGTAACTGTCCAGACAGTTACAGGATGCAGTTAACGTGTCTGTTCACCTTGCATAACAAAGCTGGCAAAAAACATCTCCAGGATGCGGACAAGACACTTGCACCCCCAGCTCAGCTCCCCCACCCCGACCCAGTTCTCCTGCACCCCCAACTCAGCTCCCCAGCCCCGACCTGGTTCTGGCCCTATAAAACCCTGCTGTAGTCTGTAAGCGGAGTCGCCTCCTCTAACTGGCACAGCAGCCAAGCAGCTCAATGAAGCTTGCTTGCCTGACTTTGGGTCTCCTCATCCTTTCTCTCGGCTGACCTTAGATTTCTGGTGCCAAAACCCAGGATGATGGTAGAGTTTGGCCTCCCTTTCTCCCTTTCTCCTTCCTTCCCTCCTTCCCCGAGCTGAACTCCCCCTTCCAGAACCTGCTGGAGACCCAAGGATCTTTCCATTGCTGGCGAACACATCGAACACCAGGGCCACCTCAGGGGTGAGTAAAGGAGACTTTGCCTTTTTTCTGGAACCCTTGTCTACTCTTTCCTTCCCAAAAGACCCAGCGCTGGGCCAAGGGTTTCCTCCTTCTCCCGGCCTCCAGGAGGCCCTTGATATCTCCCTATCGGGGATGCCTGAACCGGGGATTATCGCACTTCTCCGACTTGAACCATGGGACAAGGGATGCCTTCTCCCACCATTCTAGTCTCTGGCCAAGTCTCCCATCTCTGCCCCTCCCTTTCTCATTCCACTGTGGGAGCCTCCCAATCCACTCCCTCAAAGACATCCCCCGCTTGGGTGTCTCCTCCATAACCTTAACGCCCTTAGCCTCCGTTCTGAAATTCAGCCAAAAAAAAACTCATCTTCTATTGGAACACTGCCTGGCCGCAATATAAACTAAACAATGGCTCCCAATGTCCTGAAAACAGCACTTTCAATTTCAACATTCTCGGGTACCGAGACAACTTCTGCCATCGCAAAGTGGTCAGACATCCCTTATGTTTGGGCTTTCGTTTGCCCTCCGTAGCTGTCCCTCCCTCTGTCAGTCCTGCCCTACTTTCCAAATCCTGCTCACCTGCTCCACACCTGACCCATTCTCAGACCCCCCACACACGTCACCACTCCTCCCAGTGATTCTTCCTCCTTTGACTCTGCCGACTTTTCCCCAACAGCACCATCATCCTCCCCCAAATCATCACAGTCCTCCACCATACACTCCCGCTGCTGCCTTCTTCCTCTTCCTCTCTCCAGCCACCCAGCTTCTGATTCTGATTCCTCCCCATCTCTACCTCATACCCACTCTCAGACTCAGCATGCCCAACAGTCGGCCCCCTTACTTCCCCTCTAAGAGGTGGCTAAAGGAGTCATTCACGTCCACATTCCCTTCTCCCTCTCTAACCTTTCCCAAATTAAGAAACGTCTCAGGTCCTTTTCCTCCAATCCTAACACTTATCTCAAAGAGCTCATTTGGCATGATCTCTATATTATCCTCTCTTACTCTCCTGGAAAAAAAAAAGAGTGGCTTCAGCTCAGGCACATGCCAATGATCTTCATCGGCAAGACCCTGCTAAGCCCGTAGGGGCTGCTGCAGTTCCCTGGGAAAAACCCTCCTGGGAGTACCAACGCGCAGAGCCCGGCCAGGCATCTCGTAATCACATGATCACTCGCCTTATCAGAGGCCTTTACAAAGCTGCCTATAAGGCCGTAACTTTGAAAAACTCAAAAAAATCTCCCAAAGGGCCGACAAAAATCCCACCGAATTTCTTTCCTGCCTTACAGAGGCCCTCCAAAAATACACTCATGTTAACCCCACCTCCCGGGAATGAACTATTGTTCTTAATATCCATTTCATCTCTCAGTCTGCTCCTGACGTATGGCACAAGCTCAACAAGATAGAAGACGGCCCTGAAACCCCTCAACGAGATCTCCTTAACCTGGCCTTTAAGGTCTTCAACAACAGAGATGAGCAAAATAAGGTAAAGCCCAATGAGATCATGCCAAATACCAGCTCCTAGCAGCAGCTATTCATCAGCCTCGTCAGGCTGCTGGGGGCACAAAAGACCCCGTAGCAGTGACCCTCCCGGGCCCTGTTTTAAGTGCTGCAAACAAGGCCGTTGGGCCCCAGCATGCCCTAACCCATGAATGCCAAAACCTCCTTGCCTAGCTTGCCAACAAACTGGTCACTGGAAGTCTGATTGTCCTCAGCAAGCAGACTAACAGGCTGGTTCCTCAAGGCCCTGGCAAAGCAAAGAGTGAAGAGTCACACTCCCACAGCTCCTTGGCTTGGCCACTGAAGATGGACAGAGCCCAGGGCCCCCGGCCCCATCTGCCATCACTGCACTGGAGCCCAGGGTAACTCTGCTAATAGCAGGTAAGCCAGTCTCTTTTTTAATTGATAGTGGGGCCACCTACTCGGCTTTACCTGAATTTTTAGGACCCACTTACTCTTCCCAGGTCTCTGTTGTGGGAGTTGATCAACTGGTCTCACATCCACATGCTACTGAATCCTCTACTTGTTCCCTGTTTAATACTATTTTTTCACACTCCTTCCTTATGCCTCATTGCTCCACCCCAATCCTAGGCCAAGACATTTTAACCAAATTCAAAGCTTCTATCACCTTTTCCTGTCTCCTTCAACCAGAGTCCCTCCTGTTCCTCTCTGCTAGTCCAGCCCCTGACCCCCCCCTTCCCCAGCACCCGCTACCCGCCTCCCTCATTAACCCAGTAGTGTGCGACACCACCACCCCTTCCATAGCTGCTCACCAGGACCCCATCAAGATCCAGTTAAAAGACCCTCTAAATTTCCCAACATTCTCCAATACCCTATTTCCCTAACACACCAAAGGGCTTACAACCCATCACAAACAAGCTCTGCTCACACGGTCTGCTTAGACCAACACGCTCTCCATGTAACACCCCCATCCTCCCTATTGAAAAATCTGACGGCTCCTACCAATTTGTTCAGGACCTCCGAGCTATCAATCATGCTGTTCTCCCTATTCCACCTGTAGTCCCTAACCCCTATACACTTCTCTTTCATCCCCTCCAACACCACCCACTACACCACAATTGACCGAAAAGATGCCTTCTTCACCATTCTCCTACACCCTCATTCCCAAAACCTCTTTGCTTTCAACCAGACTGACCCCGACAGCCTCCAGTCACGACAACTCACATGGACTGTCCTCCCTCAGGGCTTCAGGGATAGCCTCATTTCTTCCGGCAAGCCCTAGCCCAAGACCTTGCCTCCTTGGATCTTTCACCCAGCTGCCTTCTTCAGTATGTAGATGACCTCCTTCTCTGTAGCCCTTCTCTAAAAAACTCCCAGACTCACACTGCCACCCTTCTCAGTTTCCTTACTAATAAAGGCTATAGGGTCACCCCCTCCAAAGAATGGCCTAGATCTCGAGCCATGACCCTGTCACTGGCAGCCTTAATAGATAGCCTATCTCCACCTTCCTCAAAAAACGAAATCCATTCCTTCCTAGGGCTAGCAGGCTTTTTAAAAATAGGGACTCCCGGCGGGGCGCGGTGGCTCAAGCCTGTAATCCCAGCACTTTGGGAGGCCGAGACGGGCGGATCACGAGGTCAGGAGATCGAGACCATCCTGGCTAACACGGTGAAACCCCGTCTCTACTAAAAAAAATACAAAAAAACTAGCCGGGCGAGGTGGCGGGCACCTGTAGTCCCGGCTACTCAGGAGGCTGAGGCAGGAGAATGGCGTAAACCTGGGAGGCGGAGCTTGCAGTGATCTGGGATCCGGCCACTGCACTCCAGCCTGGGTGACAGAGCGAGACTCCATCTCAAAAAAAAGAAAAAAAGAAAAAAGAAAAAAATAAGGACTCCCAACTTTGCCCTCCTAGCTCACCCCCTTTATAAAGCAGCCAAAGACCCCCTCAATAAACCCCTAACCTCCTCACATAACATACTCCCCAACTTCTACAAACTCCAAACCGCTCTCATCACTGCACCGGCTCTGTCCTAACCTAATAGCTCCCAACCTTTCACTCTCTATACCGCCAAAAACCAAGGAATAGCCCTTGGTGTCTTAAGACAACAAAAATAAAATCCTCCTTCCTTTGCTCCTGTAGCCTGCCTCTCTAAACAACTCAACAACACAGTCAAAGGTGGCCAGCCTGTCTTACAGCACTAGCAGCAGTGGCTGTTTTAGCTCTAGAAAGCAGGAAATTGAACATTCATCCCAAATACTACCATCTATATAGTCTTCATAATCTACAAGATCTCCTCTCCTCCCAAGCATTAAGCTCTCCTCCACCTTCCCAGATTCAATTACTCCATGTCTCCTTTATCAAAAATCCCAAATTCTGCCTTACCAAAAGTACTCCCCTCAACCCAGAATCCTTACTCCTGGTGTGCTCTTCCCTTCCTACTCATTCTTGCACTGACATCCTAGACCACCTGCACACTTCTCAAACGTTTCCTCCAAGCCTCTCACCAACCCCAGTGACCAGCTATTCATAGAGGGCTCCTCTTCCAGGCCCACTGGCTCCCCCAGAATTGCTGGATATGCAGTTGTTTCTCTTGAGCAAGTAGTTAAAGCCAGGCCCCTACCTCCAGGAACCTCCTCCCAAAAAGCAGAACTTAAAGCTCTCACCAGAGCACTAACCCTTTCCAAATATGCCTGTCACATCCTTCATTCGCATGCTGCCATCTGGCAAAAGAGAGGATTCCTTACTGCCAAAGGAACCCCCATCACTAAGATCCCCCTTATTTACCAACTACTTCAGGCTGCACACCTTCTAACCAAAGTAGGACATCAAACGGGATCAAATAAAATCTCAAAAGGAAACAAAAGCCGATAAAGCAGCAAAAAAGATCTCCCTTTCTTCTGCCCCTGGCTCTCCCCTCCTCATTACCCCTGCAATCCAACCCCAGAATTCCCCCACTAAAAAAAGCCCCACTGCTACAACAAGGAACCTCCTTCCAAAGGAACTACATAATCAAAAAACTCGTCCTCCACCAAAACCAAATGAAAAAAAAAATTCTAACATCCCTTCACCAATCTTTCCATGTTGGGGTGTACCCCCCTTACCTTCTCCTTTGCCTGTGTTTCTCTTCGCCCCACCTATCTACCTTACTAAAAAACAACCTCAAACTGTCATATGTGCTCTGTCACTTCCTCACAAGGGACGCTCCACTCTCCATCTATTCCTACATACCCGGGAAGAGGAACCTCATTATCATATTTCCAGGCACTCTACAGACTTACAGACTTCCCTGAAAACCAAAACAAAACTGTAGACTATTACCCACCTCCAAAACCAACTAGACTCCCTAGCAGCAGTTACCCTGCAAAACCGCAAAGGCTTGATTTACTTACTGCAGAAAAGGAAATGTCTGGATCGTCCTAGATGAGGAAGGCTGTTTCTATTTCAATCAGTCAGGCCTGGTTCAGGATGCAGTCAAAAAACTAAAAGACCAAGCCCCCTACCCCACCAAAAAAAAAAAAAAAATCAGCTCCTCTGCCTGGCCCTGTTGGTCCCCTTGGTCTCTCAGCTCTTAGGCCTCCTGGTTCCCCCCACTTGTAGGACCCGCCATAACCATTCTCTTTTCCAGTCTTTGGGCCCTGCCTCTTACATCTCTGTACCCAGTTTTTACAGAACCGCGTCCGAGCTTTCACCCACGGAACCATACAAGACATGACGCTACTACAAGAATGCTGGCAATTTCAAAACCAGTACCAGGACCAACCCCAGCCTTTCCCCTAACCACTGCGCCCTCTCGGCTTGAAGTAGCCAGACGAAAAATGGCATCCCTTTTCCTATCATCTATTAAAAGGCTAAAATGTTAGGGTCACCCGACCAGACCATTCTCTTCCCCTCCCACAGGCCTTACAATACAGCCCCTTGCACTCTCCACACAGTTACCCCACGGTGAAAGACAAACCCCCCCTTCACCATCCCCTCCAGTAACTGTTTGTCCAGACAGTTACAGGATGCGGTTAACATGTCTGTTCACCTCGCATAACAAAGCTGGCAAAAAACATCTCCAGGATGCGGGCAAGACACCTGCACCCCCAGCTGAGCTCCCCTACCCCTACCCAGTTCTCCTGCACCCCCAGCTCAGCTCCCCCAACCCTACCCAGTTCTCCTGCACCCCCAGCTGAGCTCCCCCACCCCTACCCAGTTCTCCTGCACCCCCAGCTCAGCTCCCCCACCCCTACCCAGTTCTCCTGCACCCCCAGCTCAGCTCCCCCACCCCTACCCAGTTCTCCTGCACCCCCAGCTCAGCTCCCCCACCCCTACCCAGTTCTCCTGCACCCCCAGCTCAGCTCCCCCACCCCTACCCAGTTCTCCTGCACCCCCAGCTCAGCTCCCCCACCCCTACCCAGTTCTCCTGCACCCTCAGCTCAGCTCCCCCACCCCTACCCAGTCCTCCTGCACCCCCAAGTCAGCTCCCACACCCCGACCTGGTTCTGGCCCTCTAAAACCCTGCTGTAGGCTGTAAGCGGCACTGCCTCTAACTGTGGCAGAGCAGCCAGGCGGCTCAGTACAGCTTGCTTGCCTGCCTTTGGGTCTCCTCATCCTTTCTCTCGGCTGACCTTACACCTTCTGCGTTATAGGAAGAGGGAAACATTTTGAATTTTGTAAATTAATCGTTTTACTGGTATTTTATTAAGGTAATATACCATAAATTTTGAAACACTTTTTAAGATTCTATGTGAACTTAATTTGTTTTTAATTAAACACAACTGTGTTAAATGTGTTAAGCCTGGTGTTCATAGAATAAAGTGTTATCCTACCAAAAACCAATTCCATCTTAGTGAAAGATGTCGATAGCAGATGGTAACAATGTATTATCGGGTGTCATAGTGGAATAGCATCTCCCAGGGATTTTTTTAAATCCTTTCCCTCTTTTTGTAACTACAGAGTCATTATTACTGCGACAATAAATATTATACAGGTGTATAAATAAAATACATATATTTCTGAGTATCTTTTAATTTTTTCTTATAGTTTTTGTTGGATGTACAACTTCTCTGCCCTGCAGAACACATAGATTCAGCTTTGATTTACATGGAGTTAAATATACAAATATATTACTGTAAAGATAAACTAGCCGGGTGCAGTGGCTCACGCCTGTAATCCCAGCACTTTGGGAGGCCAAGGTGGGTGGATCATCTGAGGTTGGGAGTTCGAGACCAGCCTGACCAACAATGAGAAACCCCATCTCCACTAAAAATACAAAATTAGCTGGGCGTGGTGGTGTATGCCTGTAATCCCAGCTACTCGGGGGGCCAAGACAGGAGAATTGCTTGAACTCGGGAGGTGGAGGTTGCGGTGAGCCGAGATTGTGCCATTGCACTCCAGCCTGGGCAACAAGAGTGAGACTCCATCTCAAAAAAAAAAAAAAAATCGTAGACTATTTTATATAGTTTATATATATACACATATATATACACACACACAGATATACACGTGTGTGTGTGTGTGTATATATATGTGTATATATATATAAACTAGGCTGGGCATGGTGGCTCACGTCTGTAATCCCAGCACTTTGGGAGGCCAAGTAGGGAGTATCACTTGAGCTGAAAAGTTTGGGACCAGCCTGGTCTACATAGTAAGACCTTGTCTCTAATATAGATGTTTTAAAAATTAGCTGGGAGTGGTGGTGCACATTTTCAGTCCCAGCTACTCAGGAGGCTGAGGTGGAAGGACCATATGAGCCTGGGAGATCAAGGCTGCAGTGAGGTATGATCATGCCACTGCACTCCAGCCAGGACAGCAAAGTGTGTCCTTGTCTCAATAAAGAAAGAAAAGAAAAGAAGGGAGGGGAGAGGAGAGGAGAGGAGCACAGAGAAATACTTAAAGTCAGATTTGCAAACATCCCAACAGGGGAGAGCCCTTTTTTCTCCCATCCAATGGGCTTCTGGAGCTCCCATCGCTCTGATTGAACACGGACTCCCTGGAGGCAGCTCCCAAGAGCAGATGACTCAGAAGTTCCTAGAAAGTCATCAAACCAGATGACACAGAACTCAAACGCCATTTCACTTTATTTTGTATGAGACAAGGTCTCTGTCGCCAAGGCTAGAGTGCAGTGGGGTGACCCTGGCTCACTGCAACCTCCACCTCTGTCCTGGCCGCCTCAGGGCGCCCTGAGAGGACCCGGACATGCGGCTGCAGTGGCTACTCTTTTGGCTCCTCGTGCTGGGGTTTCCCAGCCACCAGTCCAGCCACATGAGTAGACAATGGACCCGCGGGGTTCCTTCCTTTTTATTGGACTGTCATGGGGGGTGAAATGACACAGCTCATGCCTGTAATCCCAGCACTTTGGGGGCCCAAGGTGGGCAGATCGCTTGAGTCCAGGAATTTGAGACCAGCCTGGACATCATAGCAAAACCCCATCTCTACAAAAAATTCGAACAATTAGACCTGGCGGTGAGCACCTGTAGTCCCAGCTACTTGAGAGGCTGAGGTGGGATGATCGCTTGGGCCCAGGAGGTGGAGGTTGCAGTGCAGAGTCCCCAGGAGTGACATGACCAGGATGTGAATGAGGACTCTATTGTCCTTTGTTCTGTAAAATGTGTCTTGTGCAGATCGTTGATTTACCCAAAGCAGAAAGGGTCTTAAAGTCCTTTTGATTGTCCAAATAGAAATCACAGGTTTCCACTTTGAAAGGTTTCACCCTCACATTATAAAACCTCTCCACTACACGCAGGAGAGGGCACCTTATGGAGATGAGAGTATTTGTTCCGAGTGGCATGCACCAGATTCTCAGAGAGGGAGCTGGAAAAGTCCAGTGATGGGGAGCAACCGCCGCATCGAGGCAGAGTCGCCCCACATGAGTGCCTCCAATCAAAGAAGTCTCTTGATTCTTCTGAGTCTGTGAAGGAGGAAGTGTCTTGATAATCTTGGTTGGAATGTTCTTCCCTTTACCTGGCTGCATTTCATAGATCAGTTACGCTCTCTTTTCCTACCTTCGAAGACTTGGATACATTTTTCTCATTGCATTTTCCACGCCCACCCTTGCTCATGGCCGTCGACTGTCAGAACCTAAGCTTTTTCCTGGCCGCATTGGACCTAATCTGGGTAGGAGCCCACTGCTGATAACCTGATCATTGTCAGATGTGACAAGAGTGCCCAAGACGGAGGATGTTTTCCCGGTCAGTGACAAGATGGCCTTTGTCCTTCTTGTGCATTTGATCCACATCTTTAACCATTGTGCCCAGAGCTCCTGCTTCCTTTCAGATGGAGGCTACTCAGTGACAGTGCCTCCGTCCCAGGAGCCCGGGCTGCACTCATCTCCACTCTGAGGCTGAAGACAAAAGTGCCGCAGAGCTCAGAGGCTGCTTTCTACAGAGGTCTGATTTGCACAAAACTGAGTCTTGGTATGTGGATTGGTCTTAGTTGCATTTTGTATTTATGTTCTCCCCCAATACTTGTAAATCCAGTGATTGTAAAATAATATGTGCGCCTCGTGTGTGGCGGTGGTCATACATTGCAGGAAGTTCGGATTGCCTTCCGTGTGGATTTGCAAGGTGCTCCTGAGCGCTTCAGGTGCTTTGCTCTAAAATATGAAGATGAACTCTTGTTAGTGGTTACTTGGTATTGTGTTTTTGACTGACTTTCTCACAGTTTTAATCATAAGTCCAAGGAGACTATGTTAGGCAAATCTGTATGGACTTTGAAAATCTGACATGAAGTGCCCCGTTTCAGCAATAGTGAACATTGATTTTCAAAAGTGAATGTTTTTAGAAACTTGGGCTAAACAACAATCTGTGATTATTTTTGTTGGAATATAACCTAGGTATTATTATAGCAGCTGTCCACTCTCAGTTTGTGTATATGTAAATATGTCTTTATGTAATATTTTCATCTATAACTTTAAGACTTTTTTCTAATTTTTTTTCTCATTTTTCCATACAGTGTGGACATATTTTTGCATATATTTCAAAGAATGTAATACAAATTTTTAAATATATAAAAGAAGACTTTGGCTTCCCAACCATTGTGAGTTTGTATTTTCTTATCTCCATTTTAAATTGAATTATGCATTTCTAGGTAAAGTTCTGTAATTTTTTAAATATTTGCAATGTTTTTGTCAGATAAATAAAAAGTAATAATTTGTGCCTCAAATTTCCTTCCTACTTTTTAAGTGATATAAAGTCCTGTATATTAACAGCAGCCTCTTTATAAAGAATACAATTTGCTGACTTTTAATATGGACACAGCAATGAAAGCATCACCACATTCCAGATTCAGGACAATAAGCACATTCCTCCCTCTTCAAAGTTTTCTCCTCCTCCTCTTGAATCTGTCTGTCTTTCTCCCTCCATCTTACTCTCCTCCCCCTGCACTGCCATTGCATGTAATGGAGTCATACAGGAGACATATTCTTGTTGTTCTGAATTCTATAAAGTCAGCAGAATCATGTTCACATTGATTCATACTGTATTAAATATTAATAGTTTTTCTTTGTTATATTGCTGAGTAAAATTCCTTTGTATGGACATATGACAGTGCGTCTATCCTCTCACTTGGAAAGAAATAGAAGGCTTATTTTTCCCATTTGGTCTTTGTCCTGAAAACAAAAACCCATAAGGCAGCACCTCTGCAAGCTTTTCCTGTGTGTCCTTGCATTTTACAACGCCGGGATAAAGTGATAGAAAAAACACCCAGTTGATATTATGTGTAAAATTGTTCAAACATATAGAACGTGAATGATAATTATTTTGGAACTCTTGTTTAAAGGGGAAAAAATTACACAACACAAGGGGTTTTGGCAATTACCATCAACATTTTGTTATAAAAATGTTTGTAAATACAGCATTGATGTGTTAACATTTTAATGAACATGACCTAACATGTATCTACCCATCTTTCCATCCCTCTATCCGTCCATCAGTCCATCTTATTTTAGATGTATTTCCAACTGAGTTGGAGACATCAACATACTTCCGATGAATAGTTTAGCAAAACTAACATTAACTAGAATTCAATGTTTCTTTATAAAATTTTCTTCTAAACAAACTCTACACTGAACAAACTCTACAAATCTTAGGTGTAACATTGCTAACTTTGGAAAGCACACACACTGCATATCCAAAGCCCCTTTCAAGATCTACAATATTATGTTGCCCCAGAAAGTGAACTCTCCCTCTTCCCAGCCAATCCCTTTCTCATCATAGGCTGATTTTGTTTCTTCTGGAATTTCACCTATATAGATGCATGCCATGCCATAGATACTCCTTTGTGTCTGTCTGATTCTGCTCAACACCATGTTTTTTGAAATCATTCCCATTGTTGCACAGATCTCTCAGTCTTTTCCATTTCGGACTCAGTATATGCTGAGTCCAGCCTGTTGAATGTCTATCTCTATTTAATTCACCATCTTGAAAGAAGCACTTAAGATATTTTCAAGAACATGCAGTTAAATCCTGAGGAATCTGCCGGGCGCGGTGGCTCAAGCCTGTAATCCCAGCACTTTGGGAGGCCGAGACGGGCGGATCACGAGGTCAGGAGATCGAGACCATCCTGGCTAATGCGGTGAAACCCTGTCTCTACTAAAAATACGAAGAAAAACTAGCCGGGCGAGGTGGCGGGCGCCTGTAGTCCCAGCTACACGGGAGGCTGAGGCAGGAGAATGGCGTAAACCCGGGAGGCGGAGCTGGCAGTGAGCTGAGATCCGGTCACTGCACTCCAGCCTGGGCGACAGAGCAAGACTCCGTCTCAAAAAAAAAAAAAAAAAAAAAATCCTGAGGAATCTATGTAGGAATGTTATCAGAAGCCATCTGAACTTACCCAAGGGAAGTCTTCGTCTTCATTCACATAAGAGTCTAATAGAATTAATATCAAGAATCTGAGAGATTTCCCACACTATTCATGCCATATTCATGATTTCCACTTTGATTATTATTAAGCACTAAAATTTGATAACTTATTTCTGAATGAAATCATCTCTTTATTGCAGTTTTTTGACTTACGGCGATCTTTAAATGGCAGAGACTCATTCATTCATAATCCAAGAGAGAAGTGTGATTCACAGGGATTCTTTTATCGTGTGATACATGATAAATAGATCCAATGTTATGTGTCAATTTAAAAAGTAAGTAATTTTAAAAAATGATAATTACTTTAAACCTAGCTTGTCCAACCCACAGGTGACAGGCCACATGCAGCACAGGACAGCTTAGAACATGGCCCAATACAAATTTGTAAACTTTCTCAAAACGTTATGAGATTTTTTTGTAATTTTTTTAGCTCATCAGCTAGTTCTAGTGTTAGTGTATTTTATGTGCAGCTCAAGACAACTTTGCTTCTTTGAATATAGCCCAGGGAAGCCAAAAGATTGGACCTCCCTGCTTTAGACCAAGAAAAAAGACACCCCACATTTGTAATGCTTAAAAACACTACCAGAGGCCGGGCGCGGTGGCTCAAGCCTGTAATCCCAGCACTTTGGGAGGCCGAGACGGGCGGATCACGAGGTCAGGAGATCGAGACCATCCTGGCTAACACGGTGAAACCCCGTCTCTACTAAAAAATACAAAAAACTAGCCGGGCGAGGTAGCGGGCGCCTGTAGTCCCAGCTACTCGGGAGGCTGAGGCAGGAGAATGGCGTAAACCCGGGAGGCAGAGCTTGCAGTGAGCTGAGATCCGGCCACTGTACTCCAGCCTGGGCCACAGAGCGAGACTCCGTCTCAAAAAAAAAAAAAAAAACACTACCAGCCATGCAGGAAACATGAGACTGTCAACTTCCAATCCTTCTTGCAGCAGTGGAATTCGCTGGTGATATCTGAGGGGTGTGGTTACTTCTTGGAGGAGGTTGAGGCTTTCTAAGGATGATTCTTTGTGACTGAAATATTGTCAATGTCATTGAGCCTTCTCATTATTTCAACTCTTACTATTCCAGGTCATCGGTGTTCTGCCGGGCCGTCGTCATCCCGGCCTGACTTTCCTGGAATTCCCTGGATGCTTGTTATTACTGTTGTTTGCCTGGGAATTTGTTCACTTGGCATTTTCTTCTGGAAAAGCAGCCTTGGTGTGAGTATACTGACTTCCTGTAGAGGTATACGTGTCATCATAAATAAGAAGAAATTATTTAGAACAATTCATGGTTCTGGACTTCATTAGGAATATTGGGTTTTACAAAAAAAAAAATCAGGGAAATGATGTATTAGCATAAGAATTATGAAAATATCTGCCATTTACATTATGAAAATTAAATAGGTTGATGTTTGTTTCATAGAATGTCAACAGAGCTTTTGGTCGAAAATCTTTTTTTTACCTTCGTACTCTTTATCAGAAATGGATAAAAGGTAAATGCTGGAGTCATTTTCACTCTGCCTATTTCAGGACACGTTTGTCTTTTCCCACAGCGCCCTCTCCTGGCTGGCCTCTGCTCTGTGGGTTCTGGGGTGCCTTTTCTGGGTGGAGTTTTTCAGAAGCAAAATATTCCCCATGAGCTTCCAGGCTTCTCCGTTCCCAGCTGGTCATCTTCGGTGGCACCTGCAGAAGCCATAAATGCTCAGGGGCCGAGGGCTGAAGGGTGTTCACTGTTCTGTTTGCAGAAATAACACGAGGAGATGCCACTGAGCTCCACTGCTGTGGGTCTCATGGCCTAGGGGACCCTGACTGACCCATTTTACTCCAAATATGCTGGGGTCCCCTTTCCAAAATATGTAGGGTGTTCTTTTTTGCGTGACTTTATTTCTCTTCTGCCATAAGGTAAGTGATGAACCTTTAGAATATCTGCTGTAATCCCAGAAGTGAAAACACTGAAAACTCATTAATCCAACATCAGTATGTGCAATTTTGAAAACTCTTTGACAAAGTCAATTCCATAATTCATCATAGTCCCAGCTCTGTTGGTAACTGTGTTGTGCAAAATCTCCCCACCCCCACCCATTGGTGCCCTTGATCTCATATTCTGGGTTTCAGAGTTTCCATATTTGCAACAGAAAATGTGCCCTGGCTGTGAGGTAGTGAAGAGTGAATGCCACTCATTACCAGAAGGACAATTCCCAGTGAAGACCTTCAGTGATGCTCAGGGAAGCTGGTCCTCATGTGGCCTCTGTAGTCTCGACAGCTGCTGCGTCCTCTGATGACACGTGATGGGACTTGTACACTTGAAATCAAACACATTTTTAAAACTTCTGTTGTTTAGAATTCCCCCCTCATTTTTCCGTGGACAAACTTATTTTTTATGTCATAGTGCACTGAAAATTTTATTACCTGGGAGTTAAAAGCAACATGATAGCTGTGTCAAGCTGACATCTGTCCATAGGATCATCCTGTGAGAAAACCCTCTCCCAATTCCCCTGCAGGTCTTCAGGAATCCACATCTCCCCAGTGACCTTTGTGCCCACAGGTGGCACCTCCAGAGTGGAGAAGACCCTTTGTCAAGAAGGGAAGCAGATGGGGGATGAGGGGTCCTGTGGGCAGAGCTAGAATCAGCTTCCTCTCTGCCTCTTGCAAGCCGTGTGACCCTCAGTGAATTTTCTCCTTCCTTTGGGAGCCTCTGTTTTCTTAGATTTGGAACAGGATGGTCACATGGACCTTGCAGAGTTCTGAGAATCAGAGACAGGATGTGAAAGGCCTGGAGAACATTCTCTTAAGAATAGCTGTGACTCATGTGTGAGCAATGGGTTTTCCATTCCTTTCTTTCTCTGTTTATCTGATGCAAGGAGCATGCTCCGGTGATGGTAGTGAGGGGCGAATAAGGATAGACATAGACACCCCTGTGTCGGAAACATGCTTCTTTATTACTGTGGGATGACTCTGTCTTCCCTGGGACAGGCCCCCAGCCTGCCTACATTTACAGACATACACAGTGACGTGTGCGGACAGCAGTTCCTCCCATGATTTTTTTCACTCCCCTGCTGTTAGCAGGACTCAGTGGAAGGGAGACTTTATGGCACAGGTGCTGCTGTTGAGGAACCTGAAGAAGAGGAAGGTGTGAGGGACCGTCACCTGCAGCATCAGGTGTGACTCGTGTTGGTCTTGGTGTTTTGTCACTCAAATAATACCTTTCAAAACATGTCTTCCTCTGCCTTGCAGGTCAACATGGCTGAACCAGAGCCTCGTTCTCTGTCAGAGTTGCCCTACTTGCCCTACCTCATGGCTGGCCCTTCTGGACCATTGATGGGCTGCCGGCCGCCTCCTCCACCTCCGTGTCCTCTGGGACCTCAACCACTCTCTGCAACTGAAGGTTTTCCGGGACCTCTGATCCCTCCTCCACTCGAACATCCTCTGGGACCTGAAACACCTTCTCCAGCTGAAGGTTTACTGAGAACTCAGACACCTCCTCCGCTCGAGTTTCCTAAAGGACCTCAGCAACATCCTCCACTCGGGTGTCCCCTGGAACTTCAATCATCTCCTCCACTTGAGTGTCCTCTGGGACTTCAACCACCTCCTAAACACGAATGTCCTCTGCGACATCAACAACCTCCTGTACTAGAGTATCCACTGGGACCTCAACCACCTACTGCAATCAAGTGTCCTCTGGGACCTCAACCACCTTCTCCACTTGAGTGTCCTCTGGAACCTCAACCACCTCCTCCACTCGAGTGTCCTCTGGAACCTCACCAGCCTCCTCCACTCAAGTGCCCTCTGGGAACTGAACCACCGCCTCCACTGGAGTGTCCTCTGGGACCTCAACCACCGCCTCCACTCGAGTGTCCTCTGGAACCTCAACCACCTCCTCCACTCGAGTGTCCTCTGGAACCTCACCAGCCTCCTCCACTCAAGTGCCCTCTGGGAACTGAACCACCGCCTCCACTGGAGTGTCCTCTGGGACCTCAACTATCTCCTACAGCTCTCTGTCCTCCGGGACCTCAACTACTTCCCGAAGCTCTCTGTCCTCTGGGACCTCATCCACCTCCTGCAGTTGGTTGTTCCCTGGGACCTCATCTACCTCATGCAGCTGCCTGTCCTCTGGGACCTCATCCACCTTCTGCAGCTGGTTGTCCTCTGGGACCTCATCAACCTTCTTCTGCTGTGTGGCCTATGGGCCCTCAGCCTATTCCTCCACTTAGTAGCCTGTAGAGCCTGAGCCACCTCCTCTACCACCTTCACATGGGTCTCCTCTGGTACTTCAATAGTCTCCACTCGTGGCCTCTGGGACTTCAGCCACCTTCTCCACCCGGCTCTCCTCCAGTACGTCAGCCACCTCCTCCACTTGGCTGGCCTCTGCTGCCTCCACCGAGTCCTTCACCTGAGTGTCCTCTGAGACTTCAGCCACCTCCTATACCATGTGGTCACTGCAACCTTGATCACCACCTCCACATGCACCATTTGGTTTGTTTTTCTGAACAGTAGAAACTGCCTTATGAAATGGATTCATGTTTCCTTTTTTTAGGTGAATGGAAATGTCACAGATGGTACTGCAGGGCTTTGTAGTACCAGGTAACACTGGCTGACGATGTGGTCGCTTTTCTCACGTTTCTGAGGGTTCACACTCAGTTGCATTATTTCCTCATCATGACCTTGGCATCATGACCTTGTAGACAAGGAAACAGTATTTTTTATTTTAGGGGGACAAAGTCTTGCTCTGGCACCCAGGCCGGAGTGCAGTGGCGCAATCCTGATTCGCTGCAACCTCTGCCTCCAGTGCTCTGGTGATCCTCCCATCTAAGCTTCTGGACTAGCTGGGACTACAGGCCTGCGCCACCATGACTGGCTAACTTTTTTCTTTTTACTTTTTGTAGAGACTGTCCTTCACCATGTTGCTCAGGCTGGTCTTGAACTCCTGGATTCATGCCATCTGCCCACTTTGGCCTCTCAAAGAGCTGAGATTGCAGGCATGAGCCACCATGCCTGGCCAGAGATTGTTTATAGAATCCAGAAACACCAAGTCTGCAGGCATGTATGGAACCTGGGCCATAGGGCCAGCTCTGTGAGGGATGAGACCCGTCCCTGACTTGGCAGGGCATCCTGTATCCTGCAGCAGAGAGACCCACAGTGAAGGGCACAGAGCCTCTGATCACCCCTAATGGAAGCACAGGTGAAGGGACCCAGGGTGCGGAAGGCAGAGACAGAATCTCCTGGGAATAAACAGGAGGCTGTGGAAGAGAAAGATGAAGTGGGGAGGTGTCACACGGGGGTTTGTTGAACGCAGGTGGAGCTGGAAGGCTGCTCCTGGCCGGGCAGGCACTGTGAGCAGGAGTGTGGAGGCTGTGGAAGTGCCACACAGAGCCGCCATAGGAGAGCTCAGATGCACAGTGTGCACGGGGAATTACCCGGCGAGCACTTCCTTGCTGCCCTACAGCCTTTAGTCCATTACCTGTAGGAAATTACCTGTAGGAAAGATGAACCTTTCCCCGGATGTGTGAAGGCTTTGGATCAGGGTGAGTAAATGCCTCGAGGTCTGGGAAATTTCACTTAGTTGTCAGGGGGCCCTGTCTCCCTGAGTTTTTAGGGCCCAAGGAGACTAACAATGAGGATGGGTTGGGTTCAGTGGAGCTGTGGCCTTGGCCTTCAGAATGAGGCCACCTCTGATGGGGAAATCAAGGCCCATCCTGAGCTGCTCTGGCATCATCTCATCCTCAGCACCCTCTCCTTCCCACCCGCAACTCCCAGCTTTGCATCTCCCTAGCTTGGCATACAAACTCCTCCCTTTCCCTGTGTCCCTGCTGCCTGAGCCTAGACACCAACTCTCAGTGGGACTCAGAGCCCCAGCTTCCTTATAAATGAGCCAGGAATGATGTGGTTATGAGGTCATTGTGAGGACTAAGAGACCAAGCCTATACAGAAAGAATCTTGCAAAATAGCTGGTGGGTGTTAGACCCTCACCCCTCTCACTGGTTAAATGAAAATATTCCCACTCAGAAGATCAGCAAAAGATATTCACCAAAGCTCATTAAATAAACCTTAGGGTGTAACAGCTCAGGCCCAGGATTTCCAATCTCTGTTACAAAAGATGAGGGAAAGCGCCTGTCTCCAAGATGAAAACTCAGATCCTTACGAGATGAGGAAATGGTAGGAATGCATACACAGTTCATCTCTGAGATCTGTATCTGTGATCTGTAGATAATTATTCTCCACGACATACAGACACAGATGCAGCCACCCGCAGATGCATTCAGCAGGGGCACAGATCTTTTACAGAAGACAAAATGTATATTGGGCAAAAGAAGATCACATGGAATAAACCAAAATCCTGTTACCTTACAGGACAATTGGAAAACTCTCCTGAGCCGTGATATCTTGGAAGAGTATCCAACATGTTTTATGCTCTGTGCCTGGTGCTGCCTCCTCTCCCTCTCATTTCCATAGTGTTTCCTTAATAAACATTCGCAGTCCTATCTGTATGGGTGTCTGCTTCCTGGAGGTCCAGCTCACATCCCAGGGTGTACTGGGTGTGACTCCTCATACACTGTTCAAACCCAGGCAGATACTGCCTTGCTGGCCATAGAAGTAGGGTTAGCCTTTGGGTAGTGTTGACTGGGAGGGGCCCAAGTGGGCCTTCTGGGGTGGGGGAAACATCCTGTATCAAGCCATGGGTGGAGGTTGTGCTCATTCATTCTAGATATAGTCACTGTGTGCCTAGTGGCTGCCAGTGGTGCCTTGTGAGCAGCTAGACAGGAAGATATCCCCGTGAGGTGGCCAACTTCTCATGACAGGGAATAGAAGGGGGCCCAGAAGCAGCTGTGGAGCCAGCGAGGAGCCCCACAGAGGCTCAGGGTTTGTCAGAGCCATTTCCCCACTGAGCCGGCTGCCCCCAGCAGCACCAACTCCAGGCGGCTCTGAGGGAAGCTGAGCTGGGAGCAGACATTTCTCAGTAAGTCCTCTACCCCCACCATCTTTCTGTAATGTTTTAATCACAGCATCTGCACACTTGTGGCCCACACCCGTGCTGCCCCCAGGTCCATGTAGAGTGCACCAGCCAGTGCCAAAAGCCACCTGCACTGGCTCCATGCTTCAGTGACACCAACGGCCATGAGCATAGCCACCAATTTCCACCTCTTCAATGCCACCAACAGCCGTGAGCATAGCAACCAATTCCCACCTCTTCAATGCCACCAATGGCCATGAGCATAGCAACCAATTTCTACCTCTTCAATGCTACCAACAGCTGTGACCATAACCAGCCACTTCCACTTCTTCAGTGATACCAGCGGCCATGAGCATAGCCACCAATTTCCACCTCTTCAGTGCCACCAATGGCCATGAGCATAGCAACCAATTCCTACCTCTTCAATGCCACCAACAGCTGTGACCATAACCAGCCACTTCCACCTCTTCAATGATACCAACGGCCGTGAGCATAGCCACCAATTTCCACCTCTTCAATGCCACCAATGACCATAAGCATAGCAATCAATTCCCACCTCTTCAGTGCCACCCACGGCTGTGACCATAGCCACCAATTTCCACCTCTTCAATGCCACCAACAACCGTGAGCATAGCAACCAATTCCCACCTCTTCAATTACACCAATGGCTGTGAGCATAGCCACCAATTCCCACCTCTTCAATGCCACCAACAGCCATGAGCATAGCCACCAATTTCCACCTCTTCAGTGCCACCAATGGCTGTGAGCATAGCCACCAATTTCCACCTTTTCTGGTACCATGAAGATGAATCTTGACAGTGAGAGTTTTTACAGAATGGGAATCGGCAGAATGGCTACAGAGACCTCTTTCTGCACATCAGAAGACCCACACAGAAGCCCCTCTGGAAGCTACCATCTCTTCCAAAGGATCCCGCTTGGCCAGCCTGATGAGCCTCCTGAGGCGGATGCACTCTCTCAACACAAAGTGTCTGCCAGACTCCAGCCTCCACTTGAATGGAGGCAGTTACCCCAGTGAGTGATTTCCTCTGAGCTGGAATAGCAAACTGAAGGAAGAGGCCCTCAGTGAAATATGGATGACCTGCCTGCATGATTGCTGGGGCTGGAGGCTCCAATCACAAGCACTTCATAGTCATTAGATACCTGTAGCTTCATATTTGTTATGAGCAATTTTTCTTTGTCAGATGCATTTTGAAATTTTTCATCTAAGGGATTACTGAAAATATTTAGTCCCATCAATATCAACAATATGGTAAACATATAGGAAAGTGCAACATATGTCAATTCTGAAATAATTACAGAATTTACATATTTGAGGAAAATCTCATAGCTCTAATTAGGTAGAATTCACATGGAGGCATGTATCTTCATGCAAACACATATAAAGAAACAAGCCGAGCACAGCTGTGGTGTGAAACCCAAAAGTTGGGGTGCAGATGAAAGGGCGAGGGGGAGTGTGGTTATGGACAGTGATTTAAGAAGTTCCAGGAAAGACTCACTGAGAATTAGGAGGTTTTAGTAATTATAAGATGGAGAGTAACTGAATAGTTACACAAAGAGTAGTCACAAAGATATAAATGTAATTTGTTGTAAGATTAAAATTTGACGACACTGCTAAATGAAGTATTAGGTCTGTGCAAACGTAATTGCTGTTTTTGCCATGACTTTTAATTGCAAAACCACAATTACTTTTGCATCAACCTAATATTAATTCATCTACTCCCATAATTGCCATATTCTTATCATTACTCTTGTCTCAGTTAACTACTATAGATAAATTGTGTTACCCACATTAGGATATTATTTCTATCTCTGCTTCATCTAACTCTCAATAACAAAATAGATCACCTGTTGTGATTACTCTTGTTTTATAGATGGAAAGAGCGAGGCCCAAAGAATCTGAGTGATTTGTCAAAGGTGTCTGTTTAATTATCAAGATTTGTTTCAGGTCCCTCCTCAATTCCACTTTCCTCTCTTTTTAACATCCCATCTATTTTGTCACATTCTCAGCAATAATTCCAGAACTGTCTACGTCTTCAATTCCCATCACATGGATAATCTGATGTTCCCTTTTTTTTCTGTAGTTCTTCTGAGATGCTTCTTGTCACAATCAGGACTTACACCCACATCGCCACAGCTGGTGATCACTTTCTTGTTCTCAGCTTATGGGGCTCTCAGAAGCTTTCAGCACAGTTGCCAGCTCTCCCCTGATGATATGGCTGGATTTGTGTCCCTGTCCAAATCTCATGTTGAATTATAATCCCCGGTGTTGGGGGAGGGGCCTGGTAGGAGGCGACTAGATCATGGGGGTGGATTTCCCCCTTGCTGTTCTTGTGACAGTGATGAGTTCTCACAACATCTGGCTGTTTAGAGGCATGTGGCTCCTCCCCTTCACTCTCTCTTCCTCCTTCTTTGGCTTGTAAGACTTGCCTGCTTCCCCTTCACCTTCCACCATGATTGTAAGTTTCCTGAGGCCTCCCTAGCCATGCTTCCTGTACGGCCTTTGGAACTGTGAGTCAATTACACCTCTTTTCTTTATAAATGGCCCAGTCTCAGGCAGTTCTTTACTGCAATGTGAGAACAGACAAATAGAAGCCCTCACTCAGGCCTGCTTCTCTCTCATCAACACTTCCCCGTGCTGCATCTGCCTCTCACCCAACCCTCATGCTCATGCTGACAACCAGTGTTGATCCAATGTTTAACCTCCAATCTTCTCCATTTTTGCCTCTAAAGAAATGCAAATCCTACTGGCATTGATGATTCATCTGTCTGGTATTCAATCCCACTTGGATCCATTAATTCCCCTTCTTGATATACATCTAAAGGATTTGAAATTAGCATATCAAAGACATCACTAGACTCCCGTGTTCACTGCAGCACTATCCACGATCACCAAGATATGGAATCAACCTAAGTGTCCATCAAGGCATGAACAAATGAAGAAAATGTGGTACATTTGAATAATGGAAGACTATTCAGCTTTTAAAAAGAAAAAACTCCTGTAATTCACAACAACATAGACGAGCCTGGAGGACATGATACTAAGTGAAATAAGCCAGGCACAGAAAGACAAATACCACCTAACGTCACTCATCTGTGGAAAATTTTTAAAGTTGAACTCATCGAAGCAGAGAGAAGAATAGTGGTTACCAGAGGCTGAGGTATGGGGTGTGGGGTAAGAGGTTGGGGAAATGTTGGTGAAAAGATACAAAATTTTAGTTGGACAGGAGGAATAAATTCAACAGACGCGTTGTACAGCATGATGACTCTAGTTAATAACAACATATTGTATTTTCAAAAATAAAAGAAAAAAGAGTGAAAGGGTATATAATACGATGATAAGAAGGACAGAAAATAAATAAAAATAAATCCTACTTGTGCCATGATTTGGGCTGTGCTATTCCAAGGACAGGGGGAATGCCCAAAGAAAGCCTGGCCTGGTTGAGACAATAAATTCTGTGTCTTGCAGAAGAGAAAAACCATCGTAAGTTGAAATAATCAGGCTCAGAGGGAAAGTAGAAACTGACCTGAGTGGTGAAGAATTGGACAGACACTGAGCAAGGTCGGTGACAATCTTGATGAAGAAAACAGGATAAGAAAAAGAATAAATAGGCCGGGCACGGTGGCTCACGCCTGTAATCCCAGCACTTTGGGAGGCCGAGGCAAGCACATTGCTTGAGCTCAGGAGTTTGAGACCAGCCTGGCCAACATGGCAAAACCCCCTCTCTACCGGAAAAATACAAAAACAGCTGGGCATGGTGCGCACACCTGTAATTCCAGCTAGTTGGGAGGCTGAGGCTGGAGAATCACTTGAACCCGGGAGGCAGAGGGTGCAGTCAGCCAAGATCGCACCACTGCACTCCAGCCTGGGCCACAGAGCAAGACTCTGTCTCAAAACAATAAATAAATAAATGCAAAACAAGAAAAAGAAAAGAGTACAGTTGCGTGGGGGAAGGATAATGGCGATTGGAGCCGGAAGACCTGGATTTGAATCTCATCTCTGCCACTTAAGGCAGCAGCACCACGTGCTTTAACTTTACATTTCTAATATTAAATCCACAGCATATATCACTTCAACCATACAGTTTCCAAAATCATCAAGTGAGATACTGTGTGCTTGTAAAGATTTTGCCAAGAATTCTTAGTTGGTTCTCATGACCTTAAGTGTGATCAAATCCAAAACCCATACTATATTTCGTATAGTCCTATTTTTTGTAACAAATAAAGCTATTACACAAATGCAAAAGTGTTGTGTATGTATGTATTATGGGTAAATAGTAGCTAGAGGATAGATAATGGATTGGTAGATGATAATAGATAGAAAATACATAGATAATAGATAAAATAAATAGTTATAGATAGATGATGGATAGACAATGGATTATAGAGATGATAATATAAAGATAATAAATGTGGGTAGATAAATAGATATAAATAATATAGAGAGATTTGGAAAGATAGATAGCTATAGATAGATAATAGATCAATGATAGATAAAATGATAGATAAAGGTAAATATATGATCACTAGTTAATAAGAATTAATTCTCTTATTGCCTTATACATTTTTGCCTCTCTGGGCTGTGAGTGTGGCCTGCAGCCGTGTACCTGTGCCTAGCCCATGTCCCTCATCATCCGAGTTTAGGGGGAGCTGGTGAGCCGAGGTTTGCAGTCCCCCTGGAGGTGAGAAGGGTCTCCATTCCACAGCCCACTCTCCCCGCCTCCATCACCCTCTCCTTTTACACTAGCTCTGGTTATTCTGGCTGTGGAAGGGACAGGAAGGGCCGAGAGGTTGACCACATAGATGAGGTTTGATTGGAACTGTTACGGTTGGGTTTGCTGGAAAAAGACTCTGAGGCAGAGGCTACGGGGCAGGCTCTGGGGACCCCTCCTGGGGAGGAAGACAGTACCTGCAAGTGGTCCTGACAGCTCCCATGGGGGCTTAGGACTGAGTGGGCACTTCAGAGCCACCCCACTGAAGCAGGGGTGGGGGCTTGTGCCCCCAGACCCAGTGGTACCTGGGTGGGGCTCCCCTGCAGGGCCACCCCAGGCACTGCACAGAGGCTCACCATAGGCCTCAGCCACCCACACTCCCGCGGGCTAGACACAGACTGTCTGTTCCTAATGGGCACCACCTTGCCTGGCACAGGAGGGGACAACATCTCAAGGCATTGATGGGCATCACGCCAAGGCTGCCGTGAAAGCCACAGCTCCTCGGAGCCCCACACGCAAGACAAGGGCCACAGCTCCTCGGCACTGTCATCCAGGACTGCACTGTGTGGGTTGGGACTCACGGAGGTTTCTCTTGAATGGGCACTACCAGTCTTTAGGCACTGTTGAGATCTTGCTCTTAATTTAGCTCTTACGAGATGCAAGCCAGGCAGAAGTGTCTGTAGGGAGTTAGTGTGACTGGTGTGATTGGCAAGCTCCATGTGACTGGTGAGGTCGATGCATCCTAGGAGAGAACCAGAGGGGAGCATCCCTAATGTTCCATCCAGAGCCATGCGCTGCTATGCAAGGATGGCATCCTACAGCCCAGCACAGAGCCATAGGTAGGATGCAAGTGGGATGCAGGTGGGACTCAGGTGGGATGCAGGTAGGATGCAGAAGGGATGCAGATGGGACTCAGGTAGGACTCAGGTGGGATGCAGGTGGCACTCAGGCAGGATGCAGGTAGGATGCAGGTGGGACTCAGGCGGGATGCAGGTGGGACTCAGGCGGGATGCAGGTAGGATACAGGTAGGATGCAGGTGGGACTCAGGCGGGATGCAGGTAGGATACAGGTAGGATGCAGGTGGGACTCAGGCGGAATACAGGTAGGATGCAGGTGGGACTCAGGTGGCACTCAGGCAGGATGCAGGTAGGATGCAGGTGGCACTCAGGCAGGATGCAGGTAGGATGCAGGTGGGACTCAGGCGGGATGCAGGTAGGATGCAGGTGGTGGGACTCAGGACTCAGGTGGGATGCAGGTGGGACTCGGGTGAGATGCAGGCAGAATGCAGGTGGGATTCAAGTGGGACTCAGGCCTCAGGTGGGATGCAGGTGGGACGCAGGTGGGATGCAGGTAGACAGAGTGCAGGTGTGTGCACTCCACTATGTTGATAGCACACCCTGGACTTCAGCACCATGCCTGGAGTGCCAGAATATGATGGGTCCCAGAGGAAGGGTAGTGTTCAAATGAAGACTTCGAATGTCCACATGTGCTTAGCCTGTGTGCCTGGAAAATCCCCTAGTGTCCTGCACCAGCTGGCCCGAGAGGGTAAGAACATGCAGCTCTGCAGGCCGTGCTCTGGGGACCGAGGTACCTGTGAAAATCCACGTGGATATCAGAGAGACTGAGCCTTGAGCCCAAAGCCCAGCTCCTTCACTGGCCTGTTGGGCAGCTTTGTGCCCTTTCCTCAATCTCTCTGAGCCTTAGTTCTGTCCTTGTAAGCAAAGTGCCCGCACAATGATAATTCCTGCCTTGATGGTCCTGGAATGATTGAATAAGATCTAGTTCCTAGAGTCACCAGATTAGGTTTCCTTCCCTTCCTTTTCCTTTCTAATCTCAGAAAGAAAGGGATGGGAAAAGCAAGAGGAAGGAAAATGCTGGCAAAGCAAACGTTAAGTGTGTGGCACCTGGCACCCTCGCAGCGAGTGTGGCTATGGCCTGTAGCAGCAGGGAGCCACACAGCCATGCCCAGCTCCAGGATAGGGGCCAGCCTAGAAGCTGGGCCTTGAACCCCCGTGGCTAGCGCAGTACCTGCACTCCTTGATAGGGTCAGGACACCTCCACACGGAGTGGTGGGCTGCCCTGTGCCCCCCACCACCGCCATCCTGCCAATCCAACAGACTCTAGGGACTGGGCCTGACCTTGCCCAGCAGTGCTGGAAACCCAGAGGCAGCCTCCTCCCCAGCGTGATGCCTATGCATGAGGGCCTGGGTCCAAGCTGCAGATGTGGCCACTGTTGTATCCTGCAGTGGTGCGGATGGGTGGCAGCTGCCTAGTGGCCCCTGCAGGGGTTCGGTCTTAAGCCAACTCTTCCCTCTTCCTCTTGTTCAACTTCCTGCCAGGAAGCTTGGAGGGCAGCTGTTATTCACAACTAAACGTCTTAAAAAGGGATGACTTGGTTCTTAGCCCTACCCCAAATGGGTCAGGGTTTTCTTTCCTCCTTTGAAATGGAAAGTAAACGAATGGCTTTGGCATTGTAAGGGCCTTTCTTATCTGATTGTTGCATTAATATGATCCTTGAAAATTGACCGAAGGAGAATGAGGATAAATGTTTTGTACCAAAAAAGCACTAATTTCCGTTGAGATAGGATTTTCAGTTTTAGAGGAGAGAGGAGTGGAAAATAGATAATATAAAAAATGAAAATGTGAATAAAGGTTTAATCCCAGTGAGGCTAGAATGTGCAGGGCTTGGCCTTGAAAGAGACTGAGCTGCGTGCTGACTCACCAGAGGGGCATGCGGATCCTCCAAGCCCGCTGTTGAGGAGTGCTGTGGGTGGAGGCTCCACTTTGCGGAAACCGGCTTCCCGAGTTTGCCTTCCTTGCTGTCAGCATGGCCTCATGGCCCTGAAGAAGCAGGGCTCGCAGGGCTCCCAGGGTCCCCAGACAACATAAATGTTAACACCATTGTAGGGATTATAGCTACTGGTTTTCAGTCATGCTTTTACACACACTCTGGATGCTTTTGAAGTTCATTTGAATTCTATCCCTCAGATAAATGGACTCGCCTGAGAAAGATAAACAGTTTCCTAGGCTCACTAGCAACAGCACAGTGCTTGGGTGGTGGTGGTTGTTATTGTTGTTGTTTGTTTTAATATTTACCTAAGGTCACAGTCACATCTTATAATTTATTATATCTGAATTATTTAGTGTGATTATAAACTGTCGATCTCAGGGCTTAATGTTAATTAATGCTTCGGGGAAATGAACAGAAGGATAAATTCAGGCCGATGCAGGCACCTCCCCACTTTTATGGGAAGAAGGGCCCCACACTTGTCCTCTACACCCGGGAGGAGCCCTCACCCATCGACTCACTTCCCATCCTCGTGTCATTACAGATCTCTGCCTGGTTCCTCACACAATAACAGAGGAGATGGCTGAAACGCTGCCTTCTGGGAGTTTATAAACCACGGTCGCTGCCTATTTTCAGGCGGAAACGCTCCTGGAGCTGAGAGGGCTGTGCTGCCTTGTGAGGCTCCCATCCCCTTAGCTGCCAGCCCGCCATCTTCCCTGGGGACCACACGCTGTGCAAATCCGCCAGCCATCCATTACCATCCATTATCAGATGGCAGCCTTCCAGCCCCCTGGTGAGAAGCCAGAGAGCACTAATGTCCACATGGGGACAAAATTATTGACCATGAACTGAGGAAATGTATTTTTTTTTTTTGCTTCTTCCCACTTTGATCGGAATTACTAACTTGATCAACATGAAATTAAAATGAAAAACTTGGGGAAGAATCTCTTGAAGTCCATTTTTTTATCACTGGGCTGAGTCCATATTAGTAGAGACAGGGTTTCACTGTGTTAGCCAGGGTGGTCTCGATCTCATGACCTTGTGATCTGCCCACCTTGACCTCCCAAAGTGCTGGGATTACAGGTGTGAGCCACTGCGCCCAGCCTCATGAGTCATTCTTTGCACAAGTAAACTGCTAAATTTAATGCAATTGAAGTTAATCTTTTAACAGAAGAAACCCTACCAACACTTCTATTTTGGACTTCCAGCCTCCAAAACTGTGAGTCCATAAATGTCTGTTGTTTAAGCCTCCCCACTCTGGTACTTTGCAACAGTGGCCCTGGCAAACTAATGCACTCCCCTTACTCCATGTTCTTCTCAGGGGAGCCCCTCACTGGTTGTTTACTGTATTGTTTTCTTCAGCTGTTTTCTCACCCAAAGATTTAATGCGCTCTAATTTTTTTTCATACTGAAAAGAGCTTGCTAACATGCAAAAAGAAGGAAGGAAGGAAGGAAAGAAGGAAGGAAGGAAGGGAAAAAGAAAGAAAGAAAGAAAGAAAAGAAAGAAAGAAAGAGAAAGAAGGAAAGAAAAAAGAAAGAAAGGAAAGAAAGGAAGAAAGAGAAAGAAAGAAAGAAAAAAGAAAAGAAAAGAGAAAAGAAAAGAAAAGAAAAGAAAAAAGAAAAGAGAAAAGAAAAGAAAGAAGCCCGGCGCGGTGGCTCAAGCCTGTAATCCCAGCACTTTGGGAGGCCGAGACGGGTGGATCACGAGGTCAGGAGATCGAGACCATCCTGGCTAACACCGTGAAACCCCGTCTCTACTAAAAAATACAAAAAACTAGCCGGGCGAGGTGGCGGGCGCCTGTAGTCCCAGCTACTCGGGAGGCTGAGGCAGGAGAATGGCGTAAACCCGGGAGGCGGAGCTTGCAGTGAGCTGAGATCCGGCCACTGCACTCCAGCCCCGGGCGACAGAGCGAGACTCTGTCTCAAAAAAAAAAAAAAAAAAGAAAGAGAATAAACACCCCATTTAATTTTCAGACTTTTAGTTTTTTTATAGTGGGATTTTTTAGATGCTGAGAACACAAAACCTCTCTCTGAAGCAGCGCGTTGGCAGTGTTCCACAGGGGCTTCACTGTCATTCTCCTATTGAGGTGAATCACCTAGGTTTATTTATTCCCCAATCCAGTCCTGAAGTTGTTATTGCCTCGAAATTTGTATCAAACTCTGCCTCACAGGGAGCATGCTCTTTTTCTTCTGCCTAAATATTCCCTACTTCCTAACCACATCAGAAGAGCTGCCATAGCACCAGGCTGGCTGGTTCTGTGCACAGCTGCTGAGGGCTCTTACTTCATGTCGCCGGTCTTTCTGAGATCCACTCGCCTCACTGTGCCTTTAGTTGGTGCTGATCACTCAGGAACCATGTCACGGAGAGCCTGGCTGCCCCTCAGGCCCCCACAGAGGCAGTGCTAGCATGTGATGTCACACACTTAGGGGTTATCTGTGGCTTTGTAGGGCCTGAAGCATAATGTTGTCTACTCACCCAGAACTCTTCCAGTTGTGTCTTGCTAACAAACGTCTTCAGAGAAGGACAGTAAGGCTGCATGTCAAGAGATGCATATCTTTCCAGTGAACAGGGTCCCCATGTCCCTAGCACAGTGCTGCTTAGGCTTAGTAAGGGTGGAATTAGAACAGAGGGAGCTTGTACCCCTGAGAACGTCATGATCACATCTGCCTCTCAAAGCCATTAAGTCCTCAGAACACTTGCTAAATTACAGTTGTCGAACTCCACGCAGACCACTTCAATCAGTTGCCAAAGCTCTTCCAAACAGGTTCAAATACAATTCAGTTACAGCCTTCCTCTAGATTAACTGTATACTTAACAATACGAAGTTGCCATATTTGTGGGTCCAAAACAGTCCAGTATTGACAATTTTATGCAGTTCAACCTAATCACTTTTTTTTGGAGTTTCTATTTTAAATTAATTAGGCAAGCAAAAAGTGGCAAAAACAGTACAGACAGGTCCATGTACCCGTCACCCAGCTTCCCCCAGTGGTGGCAGCTGAGGTAATATGGTATCCTAATAAAAAACAGGCCTTGCTTGGTTGTTACCAACCTAGCAGCTTCTGGGAGCTACCTCCTAGTTACTTCCACACTGACACATTTAACAATCTTTTAAGATCTGTTTATTTAACAGGTGAGAGATCATTCATTTTGTTAAGTTTTGCAAACATTATATTCTCAAGATAAAAAACTCGATTGATATAACTTTCTTCCTCACTCTTCTCTCTCATGCTGTGGAAGCAGCTGTTGTTGAAAATTTGAGGTAAATATCTCTTTACCTTCTCCTATGGGTATATATATAGTTACACATCATTTCTTTTGCAAAACGATCATATTTTATAACCCTTTTCTCACTAGTATGTTATCCCAGGAGGGTTCTTGGCTTCACCCCAGAAAGAATTCAAGGATGAGCTGGTGGTGTAAGACAGCAACTTTGATTGAAGCAGCAGTGCACAGCAGCAGAACAGGTGCTGCTCCTTGCAGACAGGGACACCCCATAGGCTGTGTGCCCAGAGCACAGCTCAGAGTTCTGCACTCACATTTATACCCACTTTTAATTACATGTGAGTTAAGGGTCTCACATGTAATTTCTAGTTATGTAGAAATTTCTAGGAAAAGCGTGGTAACTTTCTGGGTCATCCGGTCATTGCCACGAAAAGGAGTGGTAATACCAGGTGATGCCATGGCAATGGTAAACTGACATGGCTCAGTGGTGGGCATGTCTTATGGAAACCAGTTTTTGCCTTGTCCCTGTTTAGCTAGTCCTCAATTTGCTCTTGTGTCCAAGCCCCACCTCCAGAATCAAATCCCACATCCTGCCTAAAAAGGAGAAATTATATAGACAAAACTAAATGGATAAAAAGACAAAGGAAAAGGTGGGGAATGAGAAACCTTTGACTCCTGCGTGGCCACATGGTTACCCATCTTAAGGAGCTACAGCTAGACTGCATTCAGTTACTAAAGGTGAAAGTCACCAGTGGAATTTAGAGATAGATCATACTCCAGGAAGTGGGTTCACTGGATGCATAGGGAAATGCAGACTAATAAGGAAAAAGAAAAATACCCAATCCCATGGCTATTGTTATCTGTGATAGGTAAAATGACAGTGAATGAATGTTGGGTTTGGCCTTAAGGCTGGACCAAGCTCAGATGTGGGTTTGTCTCAGCTCAGGCCACGAGCCTCAAAGCTACCCACAAAAGGAAAAATTAAGGGCAGCAAAAGGTACCTCTGGAATCTGTGGTTACCTAGAAGATAGTCAACATTGGAGAAGGGCAAAACCAGGCAACAAAACCAGGTGGTATAATGTAAAGGAACTGTTCCATTTTGTAGACTGGTATCATCAGCTTCCTAAGAAACCTTTACTAAAATGGACTGTAAGAGTAACTGCTTGAAGGACAGTACCCTTAATTTTAAATGCTACAGAATGAAAGAGCATGTTTGAGTTGATGTAGACCCACAGCTCACTATTAAATAATTGCTGATGAGCATATGTGATCCAAATGCACAGGAGGTTGTTCCTGAGAACAACCAGCCTATTGGACCTGATAAATGCCACTGTAAGGGCTGTTTACCCTGAGGGGACTGCCCAACTCTCCCTATAAAATACTAAGTGGATCACCCCAGAGGAAGCAGTTGATATGCTTCATAAACAAGTCATGTGGGACTGACTTTGTGATAACCAGATATTCACCCACAGAATATGCCTATTACTCAGGTCACAGTCGATGCTGTGGTTGAGGGGACCCCTTCCCCATGGGCACCCCAGGTGACATTACTTCTACAGAATTGAACAATGACTTGAGAAGCCTTCTCAAATTTGCTATCCTTCATGGGTATCACCGATGCTGATAAAACATTAAGATAATTAACCAAAAAAAAAAAAAGGGAAATGCAAAAGGGAGTCAGGGGACTCATCCCAGAAGGGTGGAAATCTTCCAATGGTTATTAAAAAATGAAACAAACAAAATGAAAATTGTTGGAGTTAAAACAAAGATCTTTACAACACTATCAAAGCTTGGGCGGACCAAAGGGAGCTCCTGCCACTCTCCCAACATTAAAAGGCCCCATGCCAATTGTTCGGCATTTGCCCCAGATTGGAGAAATTTAAGAAAAATCAAAAGGCAAAGGTGATAATGAGAAAGCTGACATTCCTGGAGCTATGCTGAGGAAAAATAAGATAAAGATTCACAAAAGGGCCTGAGTCCCCTGGCTCAATCCCCTGCTGGGAACCCAAATCTTTTTTCACCAGAAAAGGTAAAATGGTCTAGGGGTAGAGAAGAAAAAAGTTCCTGGGACCAGAGCATAAGAATATAAGGGATGATAGAATTATGAATTTTTAGATGTTTAAACAGGTTTATGTAAAGTAGTCGTGACTCCTTTACCTAAACGTCTTATGAAAACGGGTATTGTATCTATAAACAAAAAATAAAATTCTAGGTCAGCCACGATGGCTCATGTCTGTAATCCCAGCACTTTGGGAGGCCAAGATGGGCATATTACTTGAGCTCAGGAGTTCGAGACCAGCCTGGGCAACATGGTGAAACTCCATCTCTACAAAAAATACAAAAATTACCCAGTTATGATGGCACATGCTTGTAGTCCCAACTACTAAGGAGGCTGAGGTGGGAGGATCACTTGAGCCTGGGAGTTTGAGGCTGCAGTGAGCTAAGATGGTGCCACTGCACTCCAGCCTGGATGGCAGAGTGAGATCCTATCTCCAAAAAAAAAAAAAGAACAGAGACCTTAACATTGAAAAAACAAGCCCTTTAAGTCTGATAAGAAACATTTACAATCTATTCTCTCTGAAGCCTGCTACCTGGAGGCTTCATCTGCATCATAAGAACCTTGGTCTTGGCCTGGCGAGGTGGCTCACACCATAATCCCAGCACTTTGGGAGGCTGAGGCAAGCAGATCACCTGAGGTCAGGAGTTGGACACCAGCCTGGCCAACATGGCAAAATCCCATCTCTACTAAAAATACAAAAAATTAGCTGGGTGTGGTGGCTCGCACCTGTCATCCCAGCTACTAGAGAGGCTGAGGAAGGAAAATCACTTGAACCTGGGATGTGGAAGTTGCAGTGAGCCAAGATCACACGATTGTACTCTAGCTTGGGTGACAGAGTAAGACTCTGTCTCAAAAAAAAGAAAGAAAAAAGAACCTTGGTCTCCACAACTCTCATCTTCACCCAGACAGTCCCTTCTGTTGACTCCAAAACTTTAGATCAACTCTTTCAACCAATAGCCAGGATGACAATTTTTGCATCTACCTATCACCTGGAAGACCCAGCTTTGAGTTGTGCTGCCTTTCCAGACCAAACAAATGTATATCTTACATGTATTGATTGATGTCTTTGTCTCCCTAAATTGTTTAAAACCAACCACCTTGGCCTAATGTCATCAAGACCTCCTAAGGCTGTCATAGGCATGTCCTTAACCTCGGCAAAATAAACTTCTAAATTGATCGAGATTTGTTCCAGATACTTTTTGATTTGTCTGACTGGGGGATGTTTCTCCCCTCTAGTACTATAAAACTGAAGGCATGTAAATCTCCGCTGGGAGAAATGTTAGTTGGACACATTAAATGGGAACTGGTAAGATTGCCTGAGCCACAGAATACAGTGTAGAAGCTGGAGTGCAAGCCGGAACAAACCCTCCACTTCATAGTCTGCCGTGGAGTGTTCACTGGGGTTTATGGCAAAAGGCTGTGAGCACTTCCCAGTGAACTGCTGGGACTTTGGACTCAAGAATTTCCACCTGAGGGGCATTTTCTGGCTTGCTATGCCATGTTAAGTGAAGCTAACCCCATGCTAATGGAATCAATGGTGCCCAAAAGAGTTCTATGGTAAAACAAAAATGGTTTATATAAGATCTGGCTGCCTGGGGAATGCAAGGAGGAGATACTCAGGAGCAGGGAGGCTGTTTTTCCTCTAGGAATGACTCAATGTGAGGAGCTGCTGGGTTCTACAGTGTCCGACAACTCTCATCTCACTGACAAGAGCTGCTTAGTGTATGACAGCTCCAAGGTGAACACACGACATGTTGTTTGGAAGCTGCTGCTCTGGTTCAGGAAGACGCAAGGAAAGCTTTTTCTCTTTTTTTTTTTTTTTAAGACGGAGTGTTACTCTGTCACCCAGGCTGGAGTGCAGTGGCACAATCTTGGCTCACTGCAACCTCCACCTCCAGGGTTCAAGCTGTTCTTCTGCCTCAGCCTCCTGAGTAGCTGGGATTACAGGCACACACCACCATGCCCGGCTAATTTTTGTGTTTTTAGTAGAGACAGAGTTTCACCATATTGGCCAAGCAGTTCTCGAACTCCTAACCTCGTGATCCACCCGCCTCGGCCTCCCAAAGTGCTGGGATTATAGGCATGAGCCACCGCGCCCAGCCAGAAAGTTTTTTCTCTTGAGTTATTTATAGTTTAGAGAAATCAGGTAAAGTAAGTTTTTATGAGTAAATGTACCTTTCTCTCTATCTGAATTCTTCAAAATTCAGACCCTATTAGTGAATATTCTGCTTTTATGGTGTTTAGTTGTTTACATAGGTTTAGTAAGAATGTTTTCTTCTGAAACGGAACACAATTGGAGACCCGGGTTATTTTACCAAGGCTTTGACTAGAATAATATATTTTTAGGTAAAGTTCCAGCAAAGTCAACTTGAAAGGAGCCTGTATGGCCAATTGGTTCTTGCTGCACTTTATAATCAGGGAAGTATAATAAGCCTAAAACTTGTTTTGCACACAAATTGGTCTTACTATAATTTCTCTTTAGTAGAAAAGGAAGGCTAGAGAGAGGGAAATTTTTTCAAAGGAAAACTATAATACACCCATTACTAGATTCCAGCCCCAACTTTTGTTTTTTAGTGTGGATTGAATCATGAATTATTTCTTGGCTATAATAATCCTCTAAAGATGAACCAGGTTATAATTTTCTTCATGATGCTTTTAGTCAGTGCCCTAATGGAATAGATTCCTTTTTCTCTTCTGACACACACACATTCTCTTTTGATTGTCAAATTATTAATGTTGTTTATCTCTCCTTGTTTTACTTCTGAGGAAACCAGAATATGGTATTCTAAAAAACAGAGATGCAACTCTCCCTCATTGGCATCCCACTGGGCCCGATCTGTTCTTCAAATACCAGTGCTCCCTGTGTTATGATGATCAAGTCCAACAGGCAAATGGTCCCCCAAGGCGCCAGCTTCAACATAACCCATTACAAGTGCTTGTTTGATTGACAATGAGCCACAGCGTGGCATGGATCACCAGTGTCACTGACCAGAAACTCATCACAACAGTCAAGGCCAAGGACATGACCAAACCAAGCCCAAATCACCACGTTTCCCCTAGGACCTTTCTGGGACCAATTTCAGTACCAGCAGGGACACAGTCAGTAGGCAGAAGCTACCTATACTTTTGAAGGGATGAACTTAAAGAATTGTTCACTAGATATTGAAAGATCGAACACGTACAAAGGGAACACTAAGGTATTAGAGAAGAAACAACTGCAAAAAGACCTGCCACCCAGGGCACAGGGAACAAAGGAAGGAAGTTAAAACTATTGAAATTTAGGACCAGTGGGGACCACTAGAGTGTAATTCAGGCACCTGAGGGGACTCCCAGGCAGTTAGTGGCCAGTGTCTCCAACAGGAAATGATGGGTCTGGATTTTCAACTGCTGAGAAAACTGCAAAAGTCCATTGCTGCTACCAGGTGGAGAAAGTAGATGCGGGCCAGGCATGGTGGCTCATAGCTATAATCCCAGCACCTTCGGAGGCCAAGGCAGGAGGACCACTTAAGCTCAGGAACTGTAGACAAGCCTAGGCAATATATTGAGACCCTATATCTATAAAGTTAAAAATTTTTAAATTAGCCAGACAAGCTGCTGGTAGCCTGGCACTTGGTGCATGCCTGAAGTCCCAGCTACTCGGGAAGCTAAGGAAAAAATGCTTCAGCTTGCAAGTTGGAGGCTACAGTGAGCTGTGATCATGCCACTACACCTCAGCCTGGCCAACAGAGTGGCATTCTGTCTCAAAAGAGAGAAAGAGAGAGAGAGAGAAATTTGCTGTGGCAACACTGACAGGGAGTGAAAATGAAGCTAGAAAACATAAAGGAAGATGGACTAATTGAAAGGAGTCAGACAGTTGGAGGGGTGGGGGAACTAGAAGGAGTGGGACAATAGGAGGGGTGGGACAATTGGAAGAGTGGGACAATTGGAAGGGTGGGACAACTAGAATGGTAGGACAATTAAAAAGGTAGGACAATTGGAAGGAGTGGGACAATTGGGAGGGTTGGACAATTGAAACAGTGAGACCATTGGAAGGGCGGGACAATGGAAAGAGTGGGACAATTAAAACCGTGGGGAAATTGGAAGGGTGGGACAATTGGAAGAGTGAGGCATTTGAAAGGCAGTACACTTGAAAGAAGTGGGACAATTGGAAGGAGTGGGACAATTAGAAAGGGACAATTGGAAGGAGTGGGACAATTGGAAGTTAAGACCATTGGAAAGGTGGGTCAATTGAAAGAGGGGGACAATTACAAGGGTGGGGCAATTTAAAAAGTGGGATCATTGGAAAGAGTGGGACAACTGGAAGGAGGGGGACAATTGACAGGTGGGAAAATTGGAAAGATGGATCAACTAAAAGAGTGGGATAATTAAAAGGATGAGGCAATTGGAAGGCTGAGACAATTGGAAAGAGTGGGACAATTGGAAGGGTGAGACCATTAAAAGGGAGGGTCAATTGGAAAGAGTGGGAAAATGGGAAGGGTGGGACAATTGGAAGGCTAATACAATTGGAAGGTGGGATAATTGGAGGGTGGGACCATTGGAAGGAGTGGAAGACTTGGAAGGGTGGGAAAATTGGAAGGGCGGGACAATTGAAAGAGACGGACAATTAAAAGGGTGGGGCAATTGGAAGGGTGGGACATTTGAAAGACGGGACAACCGGAAGCGTGGGACAATTGGAAGAGTGGGGTAATCGGAAGGAGAGAGACAATTGAAAGGGTGGGATCGTTGGAAGGGAGGCAATTAGAAGGTGGAACAAGTGGAATGAGTGGAACAATTAGAAGAGTGGGGAAATTGGAAGGGTGAGACCATTGAAAAGGTGAGCCAAGTGGAAGAGCAAGACAATTTGGAAGCTGGGACAATTGAAAGAGTGAGACAATTGGAAAGGTGAGACAATTAAAAGGGTGGGACAATTGGAAGGGTGGGACAATTAAAAGGGTGGGACAATTGGAAGGGTGGGACAATTAAAAGGGTGGGACAATTGGAAGGAGTGGGAGAACTGGAAGGATGGGACAATAGGAAGGAATGGAAAAATTGGAAGGGTGGAGTAATTGGAAGGAACAGGACAAGTAAAAGTGTGGGACAATTGGAAATGTGGGTCAATTGGAAGGGTGGGACACTTGGAGTGGGACAATTAAAAGGGTGGAGCACTTGGAAGGAGTAGCACAATTTGAAGGCCTGGCACAATTGGAAGGGTAGGACAATTGGAAGGGTGGGACAATTGGAAAAAGTGGGACAATTGAAAGAGTGAGAATACTGGAAGGTTGAGACAATTGGAGGAGTGAGACAATTGGAAGAATGAAACAATCAGAAGTAAAAATGACAACTGAAAGAGTGGGGCATTTGGGTGCAGTGGGAGATTAGGAAGGTGGGACAATTGGAAAGAGTGGAACAGTTGGAAGGATGGGGCAATTGGAAGGAATAGGACAATAAAAAGGGTGGGACAATTGGAAATGTGGATCAACTGGAAGAGTGAGACAATTGGAAGGATGGGATAATCAAAAGGAGTGTGACAATTGGAATGGTGGGACAACTGGAAGGAGTGGGACAATTAGGAGAGGGACAATAGGAAGGTTGTGGCATTTGGAAGGAGTGGGACAAATGGAAGAGTGGGGCAATTGGAAGTGTGGGACTATTAGAAGGAGTGGGAAAATTGGAAGGGTGGGACAATTGGAAAGAATGGAACAGTTGGGCCGGGCGCGGTGGCTCAAGCCTGTAATCCCAGCACTTTGGGAGGCCGAGATGGGCGGATCACGAGGTCAGGAGATCGAGACCATCCTGGCTAACACAGTGAAACCCAGTCTCTACTAAAAAAAAAAAAAATACAAAAACTAGCTGGGCGAGGTGGCGGGCGCCTGTAGTCCCAGCTACTCAGGAGGCTGAGGCAGGAGAATGGTGTAAACCCGGGAGGCGGAGCTTGCAGTGAGCTGAGATCTGGCCACTGCACTCCAGTCCGGGCGACAGAGCGAGACTCCACCTCAAAAAAAAAAGAAAAAAGAGGAACAGTTGGAAGGAATGGGACCATTGGAAGTGTGAGGCAATTGGAAGGAATGTGACAAATGGAAGAGTGGGACAGCTGGCAGAATGGGATAATCGGAAGGAGTGGGACAATTGGAAGGGTGAGGTATTTGGATGGAGTGGGACAGTTGGAAGGGTGAGGCAACTGGAAGGAGTGGGACAAATGGAAGGTTGTGACGATTGGTACAGTTGGACTTTTGGAAGGGTGAGACATTGGAAGGGGTGGCACAATTAAAAGGGTGGGACAATTGGAAGGGTGGGACAATTGGAAGACTGGGACAATTAAAGGCGGGGCAAATTGGAAGGAGTGGGACAATTGGAAGGTTCAGGCATTCGGAAGGGTGGGACAACTTTAAGATGTAAGACAATTATAAGGCATGGAACTTATGAAAGGGTGGGATGGACACTGGAAGGAGTGCCACTATTGGAACTGTAGGACAACTGGAAGGAGTGTGGCAGTTAGAAGGATATTTGGAACGTGTGGGGCGATTGGAAGCACTTCCCCCACACCCCTGGGCCATCCTTGAGTGACCACCCACTGGCAGGGCCCCCCAGAGCGGTGGCAGAGCCCAAGCATGGTTTGCAGAGCCCCGGGCACCTGGCAGCTTGGATTCTGGTTTAGGAAAGGAGGATTTGAAGTTGAGACACAACTCAGCAAGTGGCACCACTGCCTGTCAGACACCTGCCTGGCACGGACGTCAGACACCAGCATTGCACAGACGCCAAACGAGCTTCACATGGCCCCTGCGTTTTGGGGATGGAGGATGCCGGTGCCCTGGGGGATGCCTGCTGATGTCGTGAAAGGTCATAAGCCGCGCGTGGGAAACTTGCTCTCACGTGGCTCCGCAAGAGGAGCCGTCAGGCAGAGCACAGAGTGGGAAACGCTTCAGAGCAAATCCCTGCTCTTCCTGCGCTCTTCTGTACCTTGGAGATTTTTCTAAAGACAAAGAAGAGAAGAGGTGCTAGGACCTGGACTCTGGGAGAAACAGGTCAAAAAATGACCTTGCATTCTTTTTCTTGGCACGTCCATTGTGATCTCCGCTAAGGCAGGGCCCTGGAAGGACAGACACGGTCTGAAACGGGACTTTTTTCCCTTCTGAGACGAGCAGAAATCATTGAATTCACAAGATCTCACCGAGCCTGACGCTGCTGTTTGTGTTCGATTCTCCTCTGGCGGGGACCGCGCGGCAGCTTCTTGACACCAGCCATCTACTGTGTGCCTGTGAACGAGGCAGGAGGGAGGCCTCAGGCACATCCCCGCTCCTCCCCGCGGTCCGGAGCTGCCTGGAGAGCTGGGGCCGGCAGCCTGTGCTCTGCGGAGAGACAAACACATTTTTGCTGCAAGGACAAGTCCCGCTGGTAGCCCGGCACTCAGCCGGCCCCTCCGAGACACAGATGGAGAGAAGTGGTCCCTAAAGGGCCCTGCAGGGCTTGGTGTCTCTGAGCCAGGCAAGCCGGTGAAGTCACAGCTTGGCTGGGCTCCACCCAGAGATCTCGTGGTTTCCCCTGCCTGCCAGGCCTGCCTGGAAGGCTGCAGGGAGGGTCGGGGTTTCTCTTGCTGTCCACACCTGGGCAAGAGCTGAGCGGAAGAGAAGGGGTCCTCAGAGAGACGCCTTCCTCACCAGCCCCATTCCAGCCGGACGCCATGTGACTCGGAGGAGCTGGTGGACACTGAACAGGAGCCGCCCAGAGGCTCTGGGGACTGGAGCCCGCAGCTGCAGCCAGGACAGATCCAAGGCCCAGGGTCAGAGCAGGCAGGGCTCGGTCGCGCCTCTGCCCCAAACGGTGAGTAGCGCAGGTGGCTGGATCAAGGTGGGTTCTGGGGCCGGCCCAGCCTGGCAATTTCTGGGCTCTTCTGCTGGCCAGACGGTGGCAGGGGCGGGGCGTGGGCAACAGTGGATGCTCTCAACAGGGAGCTCTCCAGGCTGCAGCCTCCGCCCTCTGAGGGGCCGCGCCACCTGGTCCGCAGCCAGCCCTGGGCTGACTCCAGAAGAGGACGCTCACTTGGGTGATGGCTCCCCCCACCCAGTGGCTCTGTCTCCTGTCTGCCCTGCTTCCTCCATGATCTAGAGCGTTCCATGCAGGTGCAGACTCTCAAGGGGAGTCATGGGGGCAGCGGGGGATAGGCCCTCTCCTCCCTGCCACACCTGGGCATTGATTCTGGACAGCCTCATGGCTTCTCAGTATTGACTGTCCCGGCAGGACACAGAGCCGCTCCTGGACCACCCAGGGATGGGGAATGCTGTGCCTCCCTCCTGTTCTCTTCCATCATCCTCCCCTGCCTCCTCCCCCATCTCCTCCCCTCCTTCTCCTCCCTCTCCTCCTCCTCCCTCCTATTCTCTTCCATCGTCCTCGCCCCCTCCTCCCCTCCTTCTCCTCCCCTTCCTCCTCCCCTCCTTCTTCTCCCTCTCCTCCTCCCCCTGCTCACCAAGAATGCAACATACTCCTCTACTCCCCACAGTCCTGTCACCCAGCTGTGGGGACCCTTCCTACAGAGCTCTGCCTCCCTCCCGAGCCCCCAGCGGGGCACATGGTCCCACAGGGAGACCTCCTCCAGGGTCACAGCAGAGAGGAGGCAGCAGCAGGGTCTGGCTGAGCTCCGTGGCTCTAACCCCACATCCCCCTATTCTCCTCCCTGTTTCCTTCCCCGTTCCCGCCTCTCTTCATGCCTCTCCCCTTCCTGCACTCTCCCCACTCCCTCTATGTCCATCACTTCCCTGCCATGCTCTCTCCCTGGGGCCCGCCCATAAGGCCCACATTCTCCTCAGCCATGCAGGGGGTGAGACAGGAGAGGGACCACGGCCCTTGGGGGGCCACAGGCTGGGGAAAGCCCACCTGCTGCTTTGGGGCCAGAGCTTGCTGGCGGATCCTGGAGACAACTCCGTCCACGGACGTGTGCCTGGGAGGAAGTCCACCGTCGACAGACTTAAGACCTCCCAAAACTCATCTCTGCCTCCCTCTGGGCCTGAGGCTTGGGGACCCCCTAAGCTATCCTGAGTGGGAGAGCATCTGTCCCCCTCCCCACCTCTCCCCACCTGCCATGGCAGTGACGCTCCATCAGCCCCACTCAGGGTGTCCTCCTGATGATGCTGGCCCAGGTGGGGCTCCCTCCACCACCACCTCACCTCCCACTCATCGCCTGCCTTCCCGGGGCCTTGGGTGCTAGGATGGAGCACAGGGACAGGAGGAAGAGCCCTTTATCTCCAACCAGGCTTGACCCCACCCGTAGGAGATCCAGACTGGACCACGGGCAGGACTCAGCTTCCTGAGGTGCTGGGACTAGAGCCTCCTCTCCACTGAGCCCCCAACCCCCGTGCCCACCCCTGAGGTAGGGACAACCTCAGGCTGTCATTTCACCCCAGTCAAACAAAAGACCACAGAGCTGAGGGTGTAAGCAGAGGGAGATGACCAGCACCTCATGGGGTGGCTGGCACCTCTGTACTCAGAGATAGCCCCACCCCGGGCCACCTCTCCCCAGCATCCCAGCACCACAGCGTCCCCCCTGCGTGGCCTCAGGTCCTCCTATCGCTGGAGGGAGACAGCAAGGGTTCTGAGCACAACCTTGAGGTGGGAAGAAGCCACTAAGACCAGCTATGGGGGTTTCTTTTTTTTTTTTTTTGAGGCGGAGTCTCGCTTTGTCGCCCGGACTGGAGTGCAGTGGCCGGATCTCAGCTCACCGCAAGCTCCGCCTCCCGGGTTTACGCCATTCTCCTGCCTCAGCCTCCCAAGTAGCTGGGACTACAGGCGCCTGCCACCTCACCCGGCTAGTTTTTGTATTTTTAGTAGAGACGGGGTTTCACCGTGTTAGCCAGGATGGTCTCGATCTCCTGACCTCGTGATCCGCCCGTCTCGGCCTCCCAAAGTGCTGGGATTACAGGCTTGAGCCACCGCGCCCGGCCAAGGGGGTTTCTGCTTGTACCCCCACCCTCCTCACCCCAGCTCCCAGCCCTCCCAGGACACAGGAGGACCAGCCACCACCAAGGTGGGAGGGTCACCTGGTGTCAGCTCCTGACCCCAGCCAGTCTCTGGGGAGAGGCAAGGCCCCATCCCATCTCCCCCAACCCCAAGAGGAGAAGCCGGGGTCACCAATCACTCACACACCCACGACGGGCCAGGTAGCCACAGGGGCAGTATGGGGCCAGGTAGCTGCAGGTGTGTCTCTGGCTCTGAGCACCAGGCAGTCCCGTAGTGTCTATTACTTGCTGTATCTCTGGTAAAGCTGTGATGAAGACTCTGATTCCAGTCTAGGTCCCCTGGGATTTGTGCTGCCTCCCAGGGCCCAGCACCCCTCCCACAGGACCTGCCTCCATGAGCCAACTGCCTTGGGAGGGGATAAAAGGAGGCTGGAGAGGCCAAGGAAGCTCAGAGCCCCTCCAAGCCCTATCATCAGACCGCTCCCTCTTCTCCCCATAAGGAAAAGGTGGCAATGCTGAGCAGGATGCAGCCTCCCCATGCGCCCCTATCCCGCAGAGGGCTGGAGTCCTGCTGTAGGACAGCAGGGACACAGCCAGGGGAGAGGGAGGTTTCCTGGGGCCCTGATGTGACTGCGTGGTGTGTCCAAGCTGGAGGGCTGGGGACCGGGAGCCCACTGGCAAGCAACCCCTCGTGGATGTCAAGGAAAGCCCTGAAAGGGTTGGGGGCTGCTTTGAGATGATGACGAAAAGCCCCCCAGCCACTGTAAGCTGCCCCTCTGTGGTCACACCACTGATTAGGCATGAGCAGTGCCTCCTGCTCTACCTTTGACTAAAATAAGGCCGTTCTTTGGGAGGCCGAGGCAGGCGGATCACAAGGTCAGGAGTTCGAGACCAGCCTGGCCAATATGGTGAAACCCCGTCTCTACTAAAAATATAATAGATTAGCTGGGCGTGGTGGCGGGCACCTGTAATTCCAGCTACTCAGGAGGCTGAGACAGGAGAATCACTTGAACCTGGGAGGCAGAGGTTGCAGTGAGCTGAGATCATGCCATTGCACTCCAGCCTGGGCAACAGAACCAGACTCCATCTCAAAAAAAAAAAAAAAAGGACTGTTCTGAGGATCAAGGCACCACTAGCAACAGGAGGGAGCCCCATGGGTCTCGGACCCTCTTCCCACATCTCCTGGTCCCTGCCCCACCTGGCCTGCAGGGACCAGCCCCACAGAAGGCCTTTGAGGCCAGGTAACCATGGGGAGGGGAGGAAGGGAGAGACCTTCCTCCTGAGTGTCTTAGGTCAGGTGACTGAGGGTGGAAATGGGAGAGGAGTCTCCTCCTGGAGGTCTCACCATTCCCCTGGTCACCCACCCAACCCTTAGCTATCTCATCTCCCCTGATGTCGGGGGGCGGAGGGGGCATGGATTCCTGAGCTCCACACTCAACTGTTGTGGTTACAGGGGCATCAGCAGAAAGAGCGAGCAGCAGCAGCACCCTCTGGCCCCCCACCCTACGATGGAGTCCAGAGAAGCTGGACAGCAGGCAGGGGCTGCCGACGGCACCCGGGAGGATGTGGCCTTCAGCCTCATCATCCTGTCCCTCACTGAGGGGCTTGGCCTCGGTGGGCTGCTGGGGAACGGGGCGGTCCTCTGGCTGCTCAGCTCCAATGTCTACAGAAATCCCTTCGCCATCTACCTCCTGGACGTGGCCTGCGCGGACCTCATCTTCCTCGGCTGCCACATGGTGGCCATCATCCCCGACTTGCTGCAAGGCCGGCTGGACTTCCCGGGCTTCGTGCAGACCAGCCTGGCAACGCTGCGCTTCTTCTGCTACATCGTGGGCCTGAGTCTCCTGGTGGCCGTCAGCGTGGAGCAGTGCCTGGCCATCCTCTTCCCGGCCTGGTACTCGTGCCGCCGCCCACGCCACCTGACCACCTGCGTGTGTGCCCTCACCTGGGCCTGTTGCCTGCTGCTGCACCTGCTGCTTAGCGGTGCCTGCACCCAGTTCTTCGGGGAGCCCAGCCGCCACCTGTGCCGGACACTGTGGCTGGTAGCAGCGGTGCTGCTGGCTGTGCTGTGTTGTACCATGTGTGGGGCCAGCCTTATGCTGCTGCTGCAAGTGGATCGAGGCCCCCAGCGGCCCCCACCCCGGGGCTTCCCCACGCTCATCCTCCTGGCCGTCCTCCTCTTCCTCTTCTGCGGCCTGCCCTTCGGCATCTACTGGCTGTCCCGGAACCTGCTCTGGCACATCCCCCACTACTTCTACCACTTCAGCTTCCTCATGGCCGCGGTGTACTGCGCAGCCAAGCCCGTCGTCTATTTCTGCCTGGGCAGTGCCCAGGGCCGCAGGCTGCCCCTCCGGCTGGTCCTCCAGCGAGCACTGGGAGACGAGGCTGAGCTGGGGGCCGTCAGGGAGACCTCCCGCCGGGGCCTGGTGGACATAGCAGCCTGAGACCTGGGGGCCTCGACCCCAGCTGCAGCCTCCATGAGGCAGGAGGGTGACTTGGGGAAGGTGGTGGGGTCAGAGGCTGGGGCCAGCTGGACCTGGAGGAGGCCTTGATGGGTGGCCCAGTCATGTGCTGCCAAATCTGTGACCATCAGTCCGGAGCACGAGGCTCCCCTGGGAGGCAGCTGGAAAGGCGAGGTCTCCACATGCCCAGTCAGGTGGGCTGGGTCTCTGGGGAGAAGGCCCAGGAATGTGCATTTTTGGGAAACCTCCCCAATGGTTCATGCACTGGCACCCGAGCGCTGCTGCTGCTACCCATTCCGTGCTCAGCTGCAATGAGGAGACCCCGGAAAGGAAGGAAGCAAGGCCAGACGCCAGGTGAGGGGCAGGTCCAGGCCCTCCCGCAGCCCACCTCCCCTCCCACTCCAGCTTCCCCAGTGCTGCAGGGGCACCCACAGAGAACACAGCCATTCCCTCAGCTCGCCATGTCCCCTCTGTGGAAGCTAAATTGACCCTAAAATTGAAGACTGCCCAAAACTTGACCCCCTCCCCTGACGAACTGTGTCCAAAGCAGCCAGCAGCCTTTTTGTCCCGGGTCTGTTACGTTGTTGTGAGTTTTCAGCAGGAAAATGCGGTGATACCGCAAAGCCACTCATTCTATCGGCATAAGGGTGTGCATTGATCAAAAGCTGTACCCCCAACCCCAGCACCGATGCTGTGAGGAAAAGCAGGGGCTCAGGCTTCTAGAAGGCTGTGGGGCTGTCCCTGGTCATCAGGCCGTTGCTCAAGGTGTCCCTGGTCATCAGGCCATTGCTCAAGGTGTCCCTGGTCATCAGGCCGTTGCTCAAGGTGTCCCTGGTCATCAGGCCGTTGCTCAAGGCCATGCCACCCAGACCTGGACGATGCACCCCTCACTCGGAGCTTCAGAAAAGCCGGCCCCGTGGGTGACCCTGGATATTACAGGATGCTCCCTGCGGGGGTGGAGAGGCTCCTTACAGCCCTACCCAGCAGCCTGCGGCCCTGTCTCCCCACAGGACCCAGGCCTTCAGCAACCGGAAAGCTTCCCACCGGCCCTATCCAAGGCAGTTCACCCGCCTCTGTCCTGGGCAGTCCCGCTCCAGAGGATCCCTCTAAGGAAGGAACCCAGGCTTCACCCCTCAACAGGTTTCGAGCTTCCCCTGAGTGCCGGGCCTGGCTGCCATCCAGGAGCATGTGCCAGGGGGTGCCAGAGCGGGGGCTTTGGAGCCCACAGCCTGGGCTGAGCCCTGCGAGCCACCCCACTGTGCCGCCAAGGCCATCTCTGAACATCCCTACGCCTCTGCTTGCTCGTCTGTAAAATATGAGAACCCAGTTCTTTGAGTCTTTGAGGCCTGTCCAGCCTGTTGTGAGCCCGAGAGAAATGTCTGTCGATTCTACTGCCACCAACGCTGCCATCCAAGTCCACAGTACAATTCTTAGCCACAGACTAAGGCATCTGAGAGTGTTTTCTTTTTTTTTTTTTTTTTTTTTTTTTGTGACGGAGTCTTGCTCTGTCGCCCGGGCTGGAGTGCAGTGGCCGGATCTCAGCTCACTGCAAGCTCCGCCTCCCGGGTTTACGCCATTCTCCTGCCTCAGCCTCCCAAGGAGCTGGGACTACAGGTGCCCGCCACCTCACCTGGCTAGTTTTTTGTATTTTTAGTAGAGACGGGGTTTCACCGTGTTAGCCAGGATGGTCTCGATCTCCTGACCTCGTGATCCGCCCGTCTCGGCCTCCCAAAGTGCTGGGATGACAGGCTTGAGCCACCGCGCCCGGCCGTGAGAATGTTTTCTTTGATTTCTGACTCCAGCCTCCGTGCCTGGTGATGGAGGGACATTCCCTCTGGGCCATGACTGAGCCTGTCTCCCCTGAGTCTGGGTGTGAGTCGCAGATCCCTGGTCAGCACCCTGGAATCCGGCTCCACCATGGGGGCTGCACCAGGCCCCTCCCAGCCCACACAGTGCGTTCACCCCAGGCTCCTGCACATGCCCAGCAAGCCTGGGTTCAGGTATCCCTTGAGACTGGGAGCCCCAGGGGCTGGATCACCTCTCCTAGAGCACCTCCAGCCCCTACTTGGGGACTTACTTCCTCCCAAATGATCTCTGGCCCAGGATCTGAGCAGGGCCGTCTCTGCCCACCTCCCAAATGATCTCTGGCCCAGGATCTGGGCAGGGCCGTCTCTCCCCACCTCCCAAATGATCTCTGGCCCAGGATCTGGGCAGGGCCGTCTCTCCCCACTTCCAGGACATGATTAGCAACTTCAGTTCCTCAGCTGGAAACGAGAACAGAAAGGGAAGTGGCGTGTCCACAGATTCCGCTTTCAGCCCCAGGACATAAACTTCCCCCAAAACAAGAAAGAACCAGGAGGAAAAGCACAGATTCGTCTCACGGACATGACCTCACCGTGGTCACGATCCCAGGGAACCCTTGTAATAATGTAGGAAGGTGCTCCCACTCTACGGATGAGACCACCAAGGCTCAGAGGGGCGATGTGGCCACTCAGGACCACAAGAAAGTGGCAGAGCCAGAAGGTGACTCCCAGCACCACCCTCCCACCCTACACCCTCCGCCTCACTGGACCACGGCTGGCTCAGCCCCACACTGGCTCCCCCAACCCTGGCCCCATCCCCACCCAGACCCCTTTGCTGCATAAGGGAGAGGTCGGGGACCGTTAGGATGCTCACTTCTTCCCGGAGAGCCTGCCCCCGGCGCCCAGGGGATTGAGGCGACTCTAGATTCCTCCTTATTAGTCCCTTCCTGAGGAGTCCGGGAAATGTGGCCTCATCTGAGGTCTCTATGGAAACTGGGCCCAGCCCGTCCCCACTCTAGTAGCTGGTGTGGCAGCAGGTATGTGGCCTGATGGCCCAGGATGCTGGTGGGGTGTCCCCGTCGCCCCAGATCTGCCAGTTTAGCCAGCCTCCAGTTCTGTGGTCCCTGAGACCTCAGGACATTAGGACCATGTGAGCTGGTCTCCAAACTGGAGGCTGAGCTTCCGTGAAGGCTCCCACCTGCCCCTGCCTGGCCTGCACCTCCTCTGACCTCCCCCGCTGCACCTCCTCTTCTGCTCCCAGAGCCACAAGGCCACACCAGGGACCCCTGGCTGCCCTCGACCCCTAGACCCCACCCTGCAGGACCCTGGCGCCACGCTGCTCGAAGGTGACCTCCACCTGGGTCGCAGGCAAAGCTCCTCGGCCAGGGCCCAGTCCACCCCGTCCACACGCACCCCTGGGCCCCTGCAGGGCTTCTGCAGCCAGCACAGAGTTCCCAAGAAGAGGCAGCTACTGCTGGGGGCAGCCGAAATTCCAGGGAGCCTGTGTAACCCGCTCTGTCCTCAGGGCCCAGGGAGGCTGTGGGTGAGGCCTGTGTGTGTGAGGACAGGAGCAGAGACAGGCCCCCGGCCAAGCATCCCCATCCCCTCCCCAGCGCCCAGGTGCGAGTCTGTAAATCAGCCTGTGCTGCGTGGCGTCTTCACGGGGCGAGGCAGGCTCACTCAGCTGGCTCGTTAGCTCACACGCTGGAAAAATAAAAACAAACCTCACACCTAAAACGTGACCACGGCTTTAGTTTTGTTGTTCTCGTGAAATTGCTCAGTTCTTCCACAGCCCTGACCCTTTTCCTCTGAAACACACCCCATCCGCCCGTCCTCATGGTGCCTGCACAATGCCCAGCTGCAGAGAGGGGGCTCCTGGCAGCTCCTAAGGCCATGGGGTTTCCTGTCCATTCAGCCTCCTGCTTTCCCACCACCCCCGTGTGTGGCCACTGAAGCATGTCAGACCTGCTTATTCTAATGAAGAGGTAATTTTCTTTTCAGCTGTTGGATCTCACTAGCAGCAGAGCCAGCGCATTCCGAGTCATTACTCTGCCTTGGGCGCTGGGTCACACATGTAACATGCATGATGTCACATGAACTTCCCAAGTAGCCCGTGGGAAACTGAGGCTTCGAGAGACTGAGAGGGCCTGGCAGGAGCCACCGCCGGACACAGCAGAGCCCAATGCTGGCCGCCACCGAGGGGCTCTGGTTTCTAAGCTGGGTGCTCCCAGCCCGGAACCCTCTGTCCCCTGGTGGAAGGAGGGAGCAGCAGCCCTGTGGGAGTCCCTAGCTCCGGGCCACACAAGACTCCAACCTGGGAAGAAGGAGGGAGGGAGGCAGAAGGAGGGTGGCCTCAAGTCCCATCCACCAGCCTCCGCAGCTCCCAGTACACCCTGTTCCACCCGGGTCTTCTTTTCTGTGTTCTGAAGCTTTGGCATCTGAGGCCTTGAAGACCCCAAGGGACGGCCCTTCCCAGGGTCAGTCAATTGCTAGAGAATGACAATGCCTTCATGAACTCACCTTTCAAATGCAGACCCACGCTCAGCCCCTCCTCTATCCGGCTCCCACACTCCCAGCCACTATCCCTGCCCTCATCACCCCAGGGCCAGATTCCAGACCACCAGGGACTGGCTCTAGGACTCAGAGCTCTGAAACTGTTCCAGCTGCCAACCCTAAACCCACTTACATTGGCTGCCTTGCCCACTCCTTCCTACAGAAACCATGAGGAAGCTCGGGTCCACATTTCCCCTCCCCTCTCCCTCTGCCTCCTGACAGACCCGGTACTGCCCCATGTGGCCCCTGTGGGGTCGCCTCCCCCTCCTCCTGGGAGCTATGAGTTAGCGACCGTCTCTTCAATGGCAGCGTCTCCTGATCTGGCGGCCTCGCCTATCTGAATAATAATAATAATGATGCCTATCTTAAAACACTCCCACTGTCGAGCTCCTCTGCAGACAGGCGGGGGTGAGGGTGAGCAGGACCCTGCTGGACGCCCGGTGCCCACTCTCCATCTGCCCTGGGGGACCTGGAAAACCTTGTGTTCTCCCTTGGGCTGAGTCAGGCCGATGTTGTCCTGAAGGTCAGACAGGACGGTGGCACGGAAACCATGTGAACAGAGACGGGTTCCTGGCGAACCGGCTGAATCCTGCGCTGTTCCTGCCTCCTCAGTGGCCCCCAGCCAGCCCCCACATAGATCACCACTGAGTCCCCACACACACCCGAGGTGATTAAACCATTGCCCACACTTTCAGACTAGGACACTGCCCAGGGCCACAGAGCTGCTGCAGGGGGAGCTGTGCAGAGTCGCCATGCAGTCCCGGCCCGCAGCGCAAACCATCAGACAAGCTCAGGATGGCCGTGTTCACACAAACCACACTTGGGCGTCTGCACCACCTGGACAAGCAATTTAAGTTTCCGGCACCTTGGTTTCCCCATCTGCGGGCAAGGATGACAAGGTCGTCATCTCAGACGGCGCTGTGGGGGCACGTGGGAGGCTCGGTGGAGTGGCCGGCGCTCACTCAGAGCGCTCACCTAAATGGTACCAGCTGCCACCTGCCTTGCAGTCATTTCGTGTATCAGCCAGAACAAGTAACCACAACCAGGTGGCTTCACACAGCAGGACTTTATTCTCTTGGTTAGGGAGGACAGAAGTCTGAGGTCAAGGTGGGGGCAGGGCCGTGCTCCCCAAGGGCTCCAGGGGAAGGTGCTTCCTCGTCTCTTCCAGCTCCTGGTGGCTCTGGCCCTCCTTGGCCTGTGGCTGTGTAACCCCTGCTGGCCTCCAACCTCACGTGGCCTCCCCCTGCTCTCCAGTGTCCCTCCTCTCCTTTCCTGTATAAGGACACTTGTCACTGGATTTAGGGCCCACACAGATACTCCAGGACGAGCTCATCTCAAAATCCATGTATCTGCCAATGCCCTTTTCCCCAGGAAGAGCTCGTGCCCAGCTTCCAGCAACTGGGATGTGGACACATCTTCTTAGGCCACCGTCGGCCACGACACGGATGGGGCAGGCATTGGCTCTGTCCTCCTTGCAACACCGGGAGCCGCTGCTGCCCCAGCGGAGGCTCCCTCCATGCATTCCACCTGCACCAGACCCCTCCCAGGTAAGAAAGTGGAAGCATGGCCTAGACGGTGGGCAAACACGAGAAGGGGCTGTGGGAGGGGTTAGGGGTGATGGAGAAACCATGGTTGGTGGCTGCCTGGGCCTGGCCGGGGCTGGCCAAGCTGCACAGGACGTCCTCCTTAAGAGCTTCACCCCAAGCTGCCGCAAACAACTGCCCTTGCCCAGCACAGTCTGAAGTGCCCAATAGAAAGCGGCCCGAGAAATTAGCCCATCCCACTCCCGGTGGCTCTTAGACAGGGGAGGCCCTCCATGGGCACAGGGCTGCCATCGCCGTCGGAGACCTGGGATAGGAGATTGCTACCTGGGGTAGAAGCCGGGCACCCTGCCTGGCTTGAGGATCTGCGAGGGATCAAAACTCTTCACCTTGCGCACTGTGGCTGACGCTGAGCTCCCCATCTCACCTCCGATGGCGAGGCGGCGAGGAGGGACCCAGGCAGGTGGTCTCCCTCTGTGTGTCCCTCTGGGCCCCTGGCAACTGCAGGGGACTGGAGCTACCAACTAAGTTAATAGAGATGCTCGAAGTTTCACCCAAACAGGAGGCAGGGAAGGAGGGCTTGGAGGGGCTAGTTGAAACAGGCCTGGACAGTGACCTCAGGGAGAAGGTGGACCCGCGCCGGGAGAGGTCCCGGAGACCAGCGAGGACCGGCATCTGGGGCAGAGCCGGCAGGCGGGGTGGCAGCAGGTGCCCCTGGGCCACACGAGCTGTGCTGGGTGTTTCAAAGCCATGTGCAACAATGCTGGGGGCTGGGCAGCCGGCAGGCACCGCCTAGAGCTCCACAGGCTGCTGACTGGTGTTACAGAACTGATTTCCGAAGCCAAGTCCATTTGAGAAATGTGAAGAGAAACAGCATCTTTACGACCGAATTTCTGGCTTGTGCTAACACACTCTGCACCCCACTCAGGCGCTGTGGAGCGCAGTCCATGGAAGGAAAAAGTCTCTCATCAAGAACATCTCACTGTCCAGTGTTCTGCAGAGCAGAATGCAGAAAACAGTCCGTCAACAGCTGGGAGCCCAGCCTCTGAGGCAGACAGATGGACAGTGAGGGGGTCTCCTTAGGAAGGGGTTGGGGCCGCCTCTGCAGACCACCCACAGATGCACTGGTCGGCTGACCCATTAGGAGAGCCAGTCCCAAGCCTGGGCACCCAGGCTTCCAGCTGTCCATAAACGGTCAGTCCAGTGAGAGGGGGAAACCAAGGCACAGAGAAGTTAGGTTATTCTCTCGAGGCCACACAGCCAGGGCCCTGCCCACAGTTCTAGGCCCCCTGTGCCCACAGCCGACCAAAGACTGGCAGGAGCAGCCCAACATCAGTGGGGCAGCCGGAAGGTGGTCCAGCCTCACTGGGCACAGAAGGTCTCCATTCATCTGCTCCCTCCCCTCCATGCACGAGGTGAGGTGGGAGCAGGTGGAAGACACTGGCCTGGTGCCTGCCTTCAGTTCCCCTGCCAGAGATGCTGAGGAGGAAGGAAAGGCCGGCCCACACTAACAACTCTTTGTTTTAGCTCATTCCTGCAATTCCTGTGAACAGTGCCACACCCTGCCACTTCTAGGGAACTGGCCGGATGCCCTCTGTCCAGCCAGATGGGTCCCAGAGGACATGAAAGGATTTAGGGACCAGGAGGAGCCTCCAGGCAATGAGCACTGGTCTGAGCAGAGAAGGGCCTGAAAGAGCTGAGGGCAGCCTCGTCACAGGTGAGAAGGCTCTGTCTGCCCCCACCGCATCCCCCAGGTGAGGCACTGGCACCCTCCTCTGCCCTCCGTAGTGGCCCCTGCTCTCAGCCTGGCTCCCCGGGTGATGGGGCTGGCTGGGAAGTTTGGATTTCCTTTGGGAAAGGAAGGCAGGGCAGGATGATGGTGGGAATGCCGGCTGAGTTGAAACGTGTAGACACTAGAGCTCGAGGGCATTGCTGGAGCGGGCCGGGCAGGTGAACCTGTTCTGATAAAAATGAAGATGCCCCTCCTGCCGCCATGCCACTCCTCTCTGTAACTCTCCAGGAACAGAGCCCACCCTCACCCCAGCACAGGGGCGCGAGCACCAGCCTCACCCCCAGCCCTCAGACTCTGAGCCGGAGCCAGAGCACAGCCAGGAGAGTCTGGTTACCTCCCCGGGGAAACTGAGGCTCAGAGAGGGGAGGTGTGTCCACCCCACCGCCAGTCACCACCATCACCACCACAAGCCAGGGTCCGGCCGAGGTCTCCCACTCCCCCTGGCTGGGCTCGGAGGACAGGCCACCATCACAGGCAAGGCACAGGAGCCGAGGCCCAAGCCGCACTCCCCAACCCCCGACTAGGGGCAAGGATAAGCACAAAGAAGGTGCTGGGGGATGCTCGGGCATGAGGCAGGGGGCTCACGGGGGCCGGAGGAAGCTGCAGGAGGTTGCAGGTCCCTGAGAAGGAGCAAAACCTTGAAGTAAGACAGGACCTGGGTCAGGGAAGAGGTATTGAGGACTCTGGGCCGGGGACACAGCCCAGGCAAAGGTGTGACAGGGAGGTGTGTGTTGGCAGCTTGATCGCTGTCTGTCTGTCTCTCTCTCTCTCTCTCTCTCTCTCTCTCGCTCTCTCTCACCCTGTCTGTCTCATCTCTGTTTCTCTGTGTCTATCTCTGTCTCTGTCTCTTTGTATCTCTCTCCCTATCTCTCTCCCTGTCTCTGTCTGTCTCTGTCTCTCAATGTCTGTCTACATCTCTCTGTCTCTCCCTGTCTCTCTGTCTCTCTCTATCTCTCTTCTCTCTCGTGTCTCTCACCCCTGACGCCCTCACAGCTGAGCCTGGGTCCTGATGCATCTCCCAGGACTAAGAACCGGACCTGTGTGGATCCTGGGGGTGGAGGGACGGCTGGGAAGGGAAGGGCCGCTCTGAGACTCTCTGCCTTTCAGTGCAGCTTCGTATGGCCAATCTCTCTTGCGCTCTGAGAACATCTGAGAACTTCCTCAGCCTCGCTCCTTGCAAATGGCCGCTTGTATCTGCCCCTCCCCTTGTGTTAGCGGCTCCTGGAGAGGCCCCTCTGGCCCTGCCACTGTCACCAAAGCCCCTCCCTTGGTTTGAGGCTTCAGAGCAGCCTCCTGAGTGCACCGAGTGCACCGCCAGCAGCATGAGCCCTGGAATTCAGCCTCTGCTTAGGCCAGGAGTGCACAGGGAAGGCTGGGGGCTCCCTCCAACTCCTCACACCACATCTTCCCTCCTCCCTCCTCCCTCCTCCTCAGGCCACCTGGAGCCTCTGCCTTTGGGCACCTCCCTGGACACCTCCAGAGACACTCCGGGGAGGACTTCGCCAGCAGGCTGGTCTGGGCTCACCAGGTGGGAGCCCCATGGGGGTCCACCGTGGAGAAGCTCCTACCTCTGGGGGGAGAGGAAGGCCCCACACGTGGGCTCCCCACGCATGTCCCCTCTGTCTGCATAGCCTTCCCTGGCACATGGTGGAGGGTGCAGTGTCGCCCTCACCACATCCATGAGGGACACGGACATCTTTTGAGCACATTAGTGCACCGTGCCAGGAGCCCAGGGCCTGCCCGCAGGCATGGGGAGGCGTTAGGCACACCTGACCTGAGGTGCGGAGGGCTGAGCCCTGGCTCAGGTCCCGCTGCTGGGAAGGGAGGTCCAGGGGCTGCAGCCAGAGGGCATCTGCAGGGCCATGGATGCCACTCCCTCTGCCCCCAGCGGGGGCACAAAAGACGCCCGAGGACCATGTCTGTCTCCCTCTTGCAGGTCCCTCGCCAGCACGCTCTGAGCCGGCCAGGATGTTCGGGCTGTTCGGCCTCTGGAGAACCTTCCACAGCGTGGTCTTCTACCTCACGCTGATCGTGGGCCTTGGGGGACTGGTAGGTAACGGGCTGGTGCTCTGGAACCTCGGCTTCCACATCAGGAAGGGCCCCTTCTCCGTCTACCTGCTGCACCTGGCCGCCGCCGACTTCCTGTTCCTCTCCTGCCACGTGGGCTTCTCCGTGGCAGAGGCTGCCCTGGGTCCCCAGGACACACTCTACTTCGTGCTCACCTTCCTGTGGTTCGCGGTGGGGCTCTGGCTGCTGGCGGCCTTCAGCGTGGAGCGCTGCCTCTCCGACCTCTTCCCTACCTGCTACCAGGGCTGCCGGCCCAGACACACCTCGGCCATCCTCTGCGCCCTGGTGTGGGCCCTGACTCTGCCGGCCGTGCTGTTGCCCGCCAACGCCTGCGGCCTGCTGCGCAACAGCAAGCGCCCCCTGGTCTGCCTGCGCTACCATGTGGCCAGTGTCATCTGGCTCCTGGTGCTGGCCTGCGTGGCCTGCACGGCTGGCGTGGTCCTCTTTGTCTGGGTGACCTGCTGCTCCACGCGCCCGCGGCCCAGGTTCTACGGCATCGTCCTGGGCGCGCTGTTCCTGCTCTTCTTCTGTGGCCTGCCCTTGGTCCTCTACTGGAGCCTGCAGCCCCTGCTGAACTTCCTGCTGTCCATGTTTTCCCCGCTGGCCACACTGCTGGCCTGTGTCAACGGCAGCTCCAAGCCCCTCATCTACTTGGCCTCAGGCCGGCAGCCCGGGAAGCGGGAGCCACTGCGGGTGGTGCTGCAGAGGGCCCTGGGGGAGGGTGCTGAGCAGGGTGCCAGGGGACAGTCCCTGCCCATGGGCCTCCTATAAGTGGGCTTGCCCCACCCACAGGGCCTGCCAGGAAGTGCCCACCCCCCCACCCTCGCCCACCCCGCACCCAGACGCTTCCAGGACCAGGAGGAGCCCCACCTACCACCTAGCTCTTACCCTGAGCACCCAAGGGCTGGATACAACTGGAGAGACTTGGTCCTGACCACCCCCTGGCCAGGCCTGCTGAGGATGAGGGAGGCAGGAAAATGGAGCTGGAGAGAGATCGGGCAAGGTGGGAGAAAGGAGAAGCCTCCTGAATAGGGGTGAGAACGGGCACCACGCCCCCAGGCCCAGCCCAGATCCCCTCACCGGCCCCTCTCCACCCTGCTGCATCTCAGTCACAGGGGAGAAAACTGCCAAGTAAAACAGAGCCAGCCCCCAGCCCACACTGGCTGGACTGGAACTCAGGCTTCTGGACTCCTGGGCTACACCACAACCCTAATATTATCACGCACCTGAAACAAACTAACTTGATTAATACCATTAATATCATCCACCCTTCTATCCATAGGAGGCCTACCTCCACTAACCGGCTTTCTACCCAAATGAATTACCATCGAAGAACTTACAAAAAATAACAACTTTATTATACACACCATTATAATTATCATAACCCTACTCAACCTATATTTCTATCTACGCCTAATTTATACTACTTCTATAACACTGCTCCCGTGGGCGCTGTCCATGCCACCTGCTGGCTGAGACTCTGATTCTCCCATTACAGAGTTGGGGTGGGACTACTCCTTACTCCTCGCCCCGCTCAGCCATCATTGTCCTGCCCACCCCACGGGGACCACACCCAGGGCTCTGTCCCCCTCTCTGAGGCCCAGGACTGGCAGGTGACTGATGTCACCAGCAGAAGCCACCAGGTGGTGCTGTTTCCGTACAGCATAGACCCAGCCCCGTGGGCCGGCGGACACAGGTGCCTCCATCCCCTCGGTCCCCTCCCATCCCCTCCCACACTGGTCCCCACCAGGCCTCTCCTGAGTCCCCAGGGCCATCTGCTCTCTGCGGGGTTGCTCGTGTCTCCCACCTCTGTCTTCACCCTCCCTCCTCAGCCCTGGGACGTCTGGAGCTTTTGCCCCCAGGGTTTGCTTTGGGGGGAGAGAGAGAGAGAGAGAGAAAGAGAGAGAGAGAGAAAGGAAGGAAAAGAGAGAAAGAGAAAGAGAGAGAGAGACAGGAAGGAAAAGAGAGAGAGAGAGGAGGTGAAGCCAAGTTTCCAAAGCACAAACCATTTGATGTGTTTTCTGACCATGAAATAAAATACTTTCTGGTCATTGTTAAAACATTCAAGCTCTACAGAAAATACTAAAAAGATAAATCGCCGAAATATTTTTCCACTCAGAGGGGACATTTTTTATGAAAAGCACTCCAGTCGTGTATTTTTTTTTAATAAAGACCGGCAGAAATTTTCTTTTTGCCCAAAGGAAGGCACTCCATGGTGTTACTGGTGCCGGGTGGGGTATTCTGCAGCTGCCTTTGAATAAAGTTGTTCTTTTTCCACTAGAAAAGTAATATGTTGCTCATTTATGGGAACCTTGAGGAACCTTAAAAACTGGAAAGAAAACAAGCTTACATGTAGTCCCCCAACCCAGAGGCAGGCGCCTTTGCTGGTTTTTCTTCCTTCCCCGGGATAAACGTGTTCTGGCCACACCAAGTCCCCCGCCCCCCTGCCCGCTGCCAGTTCTCCCTAGACCGTGCTCTCAGGACAGGCAGCTCAGCAGGGAGTGTGGGTGCTGTTTGTTGGTCTAAAGGCCATCTAGGGGGCTCAGGAGGAGGAGAGTGTGGGCATTGTTAGTCTAAAGGCCATCTGGGGAGCTCAGGAGGATGGGAAAACCTGAGCCCTGGTGGCCAGGGGAGGCTTAGGCTTTGAGGGGCAGGGTGGGAGGGGTTGTTCATTCTTGTGACACTTCACACAAGACCCCAGGAGCCATGTGGCCTCCTTCCTGAAAGACCTGGAAATGGGATAAGGGTGGGGACAGTTTCAGAGGTGACACCTACAGGATCCGTTCCATCCTCCCAGCCCAGGAAATAGCTGCAGGGCCCCCCATGGGACCATCCATCTGTGTACAGCAGGATAGGAAGGCAGCTGGCTGCTGGTGGTGTCTAGAGCACATGACAAATAGCCCAGTCTAGACAGATGGAGAGCAAAGGGCCTCTGCCCCGGCACCCACTAAGCCCGGAGACAACCAGGTCGCGTTCTGGACCTGGAGAAGCTACAGCCACATGGAAGGATAAGGCTGCCTTGGGCTGGTCTGGGTCCAGGCAGCCGCAAAAGCTGGACTACAGCCTGGGCAGAGCTTCACTCCAGTCCTGCCCGCTCTTCTCAGGCTGGGTGACCTCCAGCGTGTCACCTGACTGCTCTGAGCCCAGGTCTGTGAGAGATATCAGGGCAAGGTCTCCTTGCCCGGATGGCAGGGATCCAGGCCTCCACAGAGGGCGGCCCGCCCAAACCTTCAAGACCAGATGCATCACCTCGCCCGCCTCTGCAGAACTCCAGGTGTGTCCTGCCCGCCCTGACCTTGGCACACCCACCTCGCTGCCTTCTGGTGTCCTTGCCCCTGGCACCGTCTTGCCCAGCCTTCAGGGACCCGTCCTTGTGACTGTCCTGTTCTGTGATGCCCAGGGCTTCCTGGCAGCAGATGCTGAATTCTCAGCTCCTCTAGTGTGCACCTGCCCTGTCAGTGCCCACGGTGACCACTGTGTCCAGCAGCCCCCACCCCTGGCTAGCACAGTCCAGTGTGTCATGTGCTTCCCACCCCTGCTTATTCGCTCCTGTGTTTGCCTCTTTAGTGTCTGTGTCTCCCTAGAAGGGGAGCTCCATGAGGGCACAGAGCATGCAGCCGACTTGTTGCTCTCTCCCTGGGACTGGCAGGTAAAGCGGCTTGATGAGTTCTTGTCAAATGGAGGGACAAGTGGGTGGATGGATAAGTGGATGGATGGATAAGTGGGTGGGTGGATAAGTGGATGGATGGATAAGTGGATGGATGGACAAGTGGATGGATGGATAAGTGGGTGGGTGGGTGGGTGGATGGATGGATAAGTGGATGGATGGATAAGTGGGTGGGTGGGTGGATGGATGGATAAGTGGATGGATGGATAAGTGGGTGGGTGGATAAGTGATGGATGGATAAGTGGATGGATGGATAAGTGGGTGGGTGGGTGGGTGGATGGATGGATGGACTATTGAAAGAGATATGGTCAAATGAATAAATGATGTAGCTAAGATAGAATACAGTTAAGTGGAATCAGATCAGGTTGGTCCTGGATTCTGGAAGCTTCCTGGCCACTCTTGTCCTGACTCCTGACCTAAAAGCTGAGCAGATCATCAGAGGAGGGGCCCAGGTTTTCTCACAGCAGAGTCCAGTACTCCAGGCCCTCTCCCTCCCCTTTGGGTTCACAAATATCGCTAAGTCAGCTCTGTGCTGGGCACCCGGCCTAGGGCTTGAGATGTGGACTCACCATGCTATGACCCCTGTACCCAGAGAGCTTGACATCTGGAGAAGAGACAGACACAAACACAATGCAAAGACAGCGTGCTGAGGGTGTACGTGGTGTACCTTAAGGTAAGCCTTAAGGAGCTGCCTTTTGTCCCAGCTCACCCTCAGTGCTCCCAGTTCATGGCTGTGCCCGTGGCCTTAGTGCCCCCTTTACTGGCGAGGGCCCAGTTGGACGTCAAATCATCCAGTGGCCCTAATGTTAGAAGATCAGGAGGGTCACATGTCCCCACTCAGAACGCAGGGGAGGCTTCCCGGAAGTGTGGTGTCTGCGCCTTCCAAGGGCAGTGTGGGTGCGGAGGAAGGGGTGACCGTCTCTAGTACAGTCAGGTCAGTCGAAGAAGAACCTTGAAGAGAAGGCAGGACCCTCCCAGGGAAACGGAGCCAAGGCAGGGTAAGGTACAGAGGCGCAACCCGGGTGCCATGAAGAAGAAGGAACCCCAATGCCAGAGGGCGGTAAGGAAGCTGAGGCGGGCAGACACAGAGAAAGGGCAGTGACGAGGGGCGTGGCTTTAAAGGGCTGTGACGAGGGGCGTGGCTTTAAAGGGCTGTGACGAGGGGCGTGGCTTTAAAGGGCTGTGACGAGGGGCGTGGCTTTAAAGGGCTGTGACGAGGGGCGTGGCTTTAAAGGGCAGTGACGAGGGGCGTGGCTTTAAAGGGCTGTGATGAGGGGCGTGGCTTTAAAGGGCTGTGACGAGGGGCGTGGCTTTAAAGGGCTGTGACGAGGGGCGTGGCTTTAAAGGGCTGTGACGAGGGGCGTGGCTTTAAAGGGCTGTGACGAGGGGCGTGGCTTTAAAGGGCTGTGACGAGGGGCGTGGCTTTAAAGGGCGGTGACGAGGGGCGTGGCTTTAAAGGGCGGTGACGAGGGGCGTGGCTTAAAGGGCTGTGACGAGGGGCGTGGCTTAAAGGGCTGTGACGAGGGGCGTGGCTTTCCCTCGGTTGCTCTGCGGGGGATTGCAAATGAAAGACATAAAACTGACAACTGAGAGGGGACCAGACAGTGGGGGTGGGGGTCCAGGCTGAGCAGGGGACACGCAGGAAGTTGCTCCAGCTATGCAGGGAAGAGGGAAGAGCTGGTGCAGCCTCCAAAGAGAACAATGGCGGGAAGGCTGCAGGGGAGGATCTGAGGGCTGGGGGGAAGAGGTAGCGTAGAATTTGCAGTGGAACAAGGTCAGATCACGAAAGGAAGAAGTCGGGAGCCTTCACAGAGGGGAAGGGTAGGAAAATAAAACGCAGGCACCTGCCAAGAAGAGCAGAAGGACCAGGATCCTGAGAGCGAGCTGTGGATCCTGAGAGGGGGCTGTGGATCCTGAGAGGGGGCTGTGGATCCTGAGAGGGGGCTGTGGATCCTGAGACGGGGCTGTGGATCCTGGGAGGGGGCTCTGGATCCTGGTGGGGGTCGTGGATCCTGGGAGGGGATCGTGGATCCTGAGACGGGGTGGTGGATCCTGAGAGGGGGCTGTGGATCCTGGGAGGGGGCTGTGGATCCTGGTGGGGGTCGTGGATCCTGGGAGGGGATCGTGGATCCTGAGAGGGGACTGTGGATCCTGGGAGGGGGTCGTGGATCCTGGGAGGAGGCTGTGGATCCTGAGAGGGGGTCATGGATCCTGGGAGGGGGCTGTGGATCCTGGGAGGGGGCTGTTGACAGCTGGCCCTGGGATGGGAACAGGGGCGTATCACGCATGTAAAAAGGACACCCAGGGGCCGATGGGTAAACCCAGGTTTGCATTTCCTGTGTTCATCTCAAATTAAATGTAGATGGTGAGAGATGATGATCAAAGTTCATTTTGTCTGTTTCTTTCCCATGCATATCCAGTTGTTCTGGTAAAACCCCTTTCCCATTGGATTGCATTGGCACCTGTATTGTAAATCAACTGATTGTATAGGGTGGGTCGACTTCTGGACTCTATTCTGTTGACTGCTCTATTTCACTGTCCTTCTATCAACACCACACTGTCTTCACTACTGCAGTTTTACATTAAGTTACGAAATCAAGTGGTGTTACTCTTACACTTTTATATTTCTTCTTCAATATTTACATTTCCATATAAATTTCAGAATCACCTTGACAGTTTATCCAAATGTCTACTGGTTCTGACTGGGATCGCATTTACTCTATTCAGTTACTCTGGATCAATTTACAGAGAACGGACATCCTTGCAACACTGAGTTTACCAATTTATGAATATTGTTTTTCTCTGTTTATTGTGGTCTTCTTCATTTCTGTCTCTTCTAGTTTTCATTATAGGTGTGTTATACATTTCTAGCAAAATGTATTGCTAGTTATTTAAGGTTTCTCAATGCTATGTAAAAATAATCTTTTATTTGCTTTTTCTGATTGTTCATTGATAGTTTGTATATTTTTTGTATATTGATAGTTTGTATTATTTTTGTATATTGACTTTGTTTTTTTATATTTATCTAACAGCTATCCTGTGAACTTGCTAAGTTAACTTATTCTAATAGTCTTTTTGAAAATTGCTTAGGATTTTTTATGTATACAATCAAATCATTTGCATGACATGAAATAATTATTATAAATCATGAATAATGAATAATTATTGTAAATAAAATGATACATGATTAATATTTATACATGTAAGAGTTAGGAAAATTTTAATAATTAATAGTAACACATGATTAATAGTTATTATAAATAATAATAATTAGAAATAATTTTACTAATTCATTTCTGGTCTTTGCACTTTTTGTTCTTTGCTTTATATCACTCATTAAGACCTCCCATACAATGTTAATAGACAGTAAAAGTGGACATCCTCACCTCATTCCCAGCCTTTCAGGAAAGCGCTCAATGTTTCGCCATTAAACAAACATGTTAGCTGCAGGCTTTTTGTTTGTGCCCCTCATCGTAGTGATATGATTTCTATCTAGTCCCAATTTTCTGACTTCTTTTAATCACACATAGGTATTGAATTGCATCAACTTTTTGTTCCTTCATTTATCAAGGCGACCATACAATTTGTCTTTGTTAGTCTGTTAATGGGAGGAATTACACTGATTCATTTTCAAATGTTAACTTTGTATTCCTTGGATAGTCTCCGTCACATGTGTCCATGTGAAGAGACCACCAAACAGGCTTTGTGTGAGCAATACAGCTTTTTAATCACCTGGGTGCAGGCAGACTGGGTCCAAAAAGGAGTCAGCAAAGGGAGATGGGAGTGGGGCAGTTTTATGGGATTTGGGTAGGTTGTGGAAGATTACAGTCAAAGGGAGTTGTTCTCTTGCAGGCAGGGACAGGGGTCACAAGGTGCAGGGTGGGGAGATCTGGAGACTCATTGTCCAGGGGAAGAACATCACAAGGTCGATCGATTAGTTGGGGTGAGGCAGGAACAAATCACCATGGTGGAATGTCATCAGTTAAGACAGGAACTGGCTATTCTCACTTTTTTTTTTTTTTTAATTATACTTTAAGTTCTAGGGTACATGTGCATAACGTGCAGGTTTGTTACATATGTATACTTGTGCCATGTTGGTGTGCTGCACCCATCAACTTGTCAGCACCCATCAATTCATCATTTATATCATGTATAACTCCCAATGCAATCCCTCCCCCCTAACCCCTCCCCATGATAGGCCCCAGTGTGTGATGTTCCCCTTCCCGAGTCCAAGTGATCTCATTGTTCAGTTCCCACCTATGAGTGAGAACATGCGGTGTTTGGTTTTCTCTTCTTGTGATAGTTTGCTAAGAATGATGGTTTCCAGCTGCATCCATGTCCCTACAAAGGACACAAACTCATCCTTTTTTATGGCTGCATAGTATTCCATGGTGTATATGTGCCACATTTTCTTAATCCAGTCTGTCACAGATGGGCATTTGGGTTGATTCCAAGTCTTTGCTATTGTGAATAGTGCTGCAATAAACATACGTGTGCATGTGTCTTTATAGTAGAATAATTTATAATCCTTTGGGTATATACCCAGTAGTGGGATGGCTGGGTCATATGGTACATCTAGTTCTAGATCCTTGAGGAATTGCCATACTGTTTTCCACAATGGTTGAACTAGTTTACAATCCCACCAACAGTGTAAAAGTGTTCCTGTTCTCCACATCCTCTCCAACACCTGTTGTTTCCTGACTTTTTAATGATTGCCATTCTAACTGGTGTGAGATGGTATCTCATTGTGGTTTTGATTTGCATTTCTCTGATGGCCAGTGATGATGAGCCTTTTTTCATGTGTCTGTTGGCTGTATGAATGTCTTCTTTTGAGAAATATCTGTTCATATCCTTTGCCCACTTTTTGATGGGGTTGTTTGTTTTTTTCTTGTAAATTTGTTTGAGTTCTTTGTAGATTCTGGATATTAGCCCTTTGTCAGATGAGTAGATTGCAAAAATTTTCTCCCATTCTGTAGGTTGCCTGTTCACTCTGATGGTAGTTTCTTTGCTGTGCAGAAGCTCTTTAGTTTAATTAGATCCCATTTGTCAATTTTGGCTTTTGCTGCCATTGCTTTTGCTGTTTTAGACATGAAGTCCTTGCCCATGCCTATGTCCTGAATGGTACTACCTAGATTTTCTTCTAGGGTTTTCATGGTATTAGGTCTAACATTTAAGTCTCTAATCCATCTTGAATTAATCTTCGTATAAGGAGTAAGGAAAGGATCCAGTTTCAGCTTTCTACTTATGGCTAGCCAATTTTCCCAGCACCATTTATTAAATAGGGAATCCTTTCCCCATTTCTTGTTTCTCTCAGGTTTGTCAAAGATCAGATGGCTGTAGATGTGTGGTATTATTTCTGAGGACTCTGTTCTGTTCCATTGGTCTACAGTTGCTTCAGGCCATCAGGATGTATACGTGCAGGTCACAGGGGGTATGATAGCTTAGCTTGGGCTCAGAGGCCTGACAATCCCCATTTGGCCACGATGTGTTATCCTTCTTATATATTGGTGGATTTGATTTATGAATATATATACGCACACACATTTTTTTTTTTTTTGAGACGGAGTCTCGCTCTGTTGCCCAGGCTGGAGTGCAGTGGCGCGATCTTGGCTCACTGCAAACTCCGTCTCCTGGATTCACAGCATTCTCCTGCCTCAGCCTCCTGAGTAGCTGGGACTACAGGCGCCCACCACCACGCCCAGCTAATTTTTTGTATTTTTAGTAGAGACAGAGTTTCACCATGGTCTTGATCTCCTGACCTCATGATCTGCCCACCTCAGCCTCCCAAAGTGCTGGGATTACAGGTGTGAGCCACTATGCCCGGCCGATTTATGAACATTTTGATATGGGTATTTGTATTTGTGTTTACGAGAGAGGTTGGTGTCTCATTTATTTTCTAGTAATGTTCTCTTCAGGTTTGGGCATCAGTTATTTCCTCTTGGGCTCAACTCTGTGTAAGAGTTTAGATAAAACCAATATCATTTCACCAGTGAAGCCAACTGAGTTTTTGTGAACAGGTTTTAAAACACAATTTCAATTTCTTTAACAAATATAGGGCTATTCAGATTCTCTTTTCCTTCTTGTGTCAGTTTTGTTTTTCAAGGAATTTGTCCATTTTATTTTACCTTAGTTTGAATTTGTTAGCATAAACTTGCATACAATATCTCCTTATTAATCTTTTATTGTCTATCAAATTCTCATATCTCTTTTTTATTTTTACTATGGGTACTTTGCATTTTCTCCTGATAATTCTTATTAAGGCTTCATCAGTTTTAGTAATTTTTTCATAGAACCAACTTTTATTGATTTTTCCTATAGTGTTCATCTGTTTTCTATTTATTAATTTCTGTTTATCTATATTTATGATGTCTTCTAAATCATGAAAGTCAAATTTCTTCTTCTTTTTCTAGCTTTTTGAGTTAAGCAGCTTAGATAATTTTTTAAAAATCTTTTCTTGTAGACTTCCTAAGGCTCCCTACCAAGGTGTTCACCCACTTGTAATATAGAAACACTCCATGGGGGCCGCGCGCAGTGGCTCACGCCTGTAATCCCAGCACTTTGGGAGGCCGAGGTGGGCGGATCACGAGGTCAGGAGATCGAGACCATCCTGGCTAACACGGTGAAACCCCATCTCTACTAAAAATACAAAAAATTAGCCGGGCGTGGTGGCAGGTGCCTGTAGTCCCAGCTATTCGGGAGGCTGAGGCAGGAGAATGGCATGAACCTGGGAGGTGGAGCTTGCAGTGAGCCGAGATCGCGCCATTGCACTCCAGCCTGGGCGACAGAGCGAGACTCCGTCTCAAAAAAAAACAAAAAACACTCCGTATGAAAGCATAGATTACCAGAATAGGCATTTTTTCATGATGCAACAATATGCTGCCTACAAGAGACACATTTTAGATTCGAAGGCACAAATAAGTTAAATGTAGAAAGATATAAAACAAGGCTGGTCACAATGGTTTATGCCTGTAATCCCAGCACTTTGGGAAGCCAACACAAGAGGATCACTTGAGCTCAGGAGTTTGAGACCAGCCTGGGCAACACAGTGAGACCTTGTCACTACAAAAAATAAAAAACTCACCAGATGCAGTGGTGCACACCTGTAGTCCCAGATGCTTGGGAGACTGAGGCCAGAGGGTCCCTTGAGCCCAGGAGATCAAGACTGCAGTGAGCTGTGATTACACCACTGCACTCCAGCCTGTCTCAATAAATTGTTATTTCTATGTATTTATTTATTTATGTTTTGAGCTGGAGTCTTGCTCTGTTGCCAGGCTGGAGTGCAGTGGCGCAATCTCAGCTCACTGCAACCTCCACCTCCTGGGTTCAGGTGACTCTCCTGCCTCAGCCTCCCAAGTAGCTAGGACTACAGGCGTGTACCACCACATCCAACTAATTTTTGTATTTTTAGTAGAGACGGGGTTTCACCATGTTGTCCAAGATGGTCTGTACCTCTTGACCTCGTGTTCCACCTGCCTTGGCCTCCCAAAGTGCTGGGATCACAGGCAGATATAAAATGATATTCCATGTAAACAACAACCAAAAGAGAGATGAAATGGCTATAATAATATCAGACTAAATAAACTTTAAGTAAAAAAACTTACTAGAGACACACAAGGACTTTCTACCATCATAAAAGCGTCAGTCCATCAAGAGATACTACAACTATAAACATACATGCTTGTGGTAGGCTAAAAACAAAGCCCCCTTAAAACCTATCCATGTCCTAACCCCTGTAACCTGTGAATGTGACCTTCTATGACAAAAGAGACTTTATAGATATGATTAAATTAAGGCTCTTGAGATGGATAAATGATTTTAGATTATCTGGGTGGGCCCAAGGTAACCTCAAGCATCCTTGTAAGAGGGAGGCAGGAGATCAGGGTTAGTAGGAGGAGATGTGATGATGGAAGAAAGAGGCTGGAGTGATGTCAGGACAGGGTTATGAGCCAAGGAAGGCAAGCAGCCTCTGGAAGCTGGAAAAAGCAAAGAAGAGACCCTCTCCTAGAGCTTCCAGAGGGAGTGCGGCCCCATGGACTCCCTGGTTTTAACCCGGTGAGACTGGTTTCAGACTGCTGACCTCCAGGACTGTTAGATGATAAAGGCATGTTGTTTTAAGCCGTTGAGTTTGTGGTCATTTGTGACATCAGTAACAGGAAATTCATACAGACCATGTCCCTTCCAGCTTCTGTCGTCTTTTATTTGCTCTCCTGTATCTTCAAACAGTTGCTTTTGATTCTTCCCAGAGTTGACAGTTATTTAATAACAGCAGGGCTGCTCTGACGTCAGCTACCCTACCATTACCAGAAACAGAACTCGAGTTACCCTTTCTAAAATGAAACGGATATTTTTGACTTCCAAAGCATGTGGGTCCCCAAGGGTTTGCAAATCTGTACCTATCTCATAGGATGTGTGAGGGTTAAATGAGAGAATTCACTGCACAGGTGGGTTACAGGAAGCTGGCATGCACTGAGCCTTCAGCCATGTTGGTTATGGTCAGAAGAATAAAAGGGGGTCATCCAGGCCTACAATTTATAGGTGGATCCACAGGACTTAATGACAGGCTGGGTTTAGGGGTGCCTTGGACAGGCTGTTCCTGGAACGTCCTCCCGTTCCCTTCTCCTTGTCTGTCCATGCCTCCTCCTCCAAGCAGCCACACTGCCAAGTCAGTTTCTTCCTTCTGCAGACATGGAAGAAGTATGTAAGCACAGTCCCAGGCAGGAGCTGAGAGTTTGCAGAATAAATAGATACTGGATCTGGAGGGAAACTGTTCTGAGGTCCAGGGAGGCCCTGTGCCATTCCACCTGCCTGCCCTGCCTTGCACTGCATCCTGGTATCCCACCAACTGGCTGATCTTAGCCAGCCGAAGCTTCCCAGAGACCCATATGTCTGCACTGAATTCTCCTCCAATAGCTACAGGCCCCACAGCAGCGGCCCTGAGTATAGACCCAACTCCTCTAAATTGTGTGGAACTGCTGCCAGAAGACATTTCATACCTTGAGACCACCTGGCATCCCTAGTGAGCATCATAGAGACCCTGCTTGGCCAGAGAGCTCACCAGATGCATCACAGCAAAGGGCAGGCTCTCACGGGCCATCCCCCTGGGTCAGAGGTCAGCAACTGTTGGCCCGCAGACCAAACCAGTGGAGCCTGCAGATGCACTTGGCTGGCATTCCGTGATTAAAGTCTTTTGGCGTTTGTTGCCAGCACTGAACAATAAGATTTTACATTAAAATCCAGCTTTCTAGCCCTCCTGAATATCAGAAGCTGGCAAACCTGGCCCTCAATGCCACCTGGCCACAAAGGAAGGGTTGGAGAGAGTCTGGGGCTTCAGGCAGGCATGCCCTCTACCCCCGTGAGCCCTTCTCTACTGTCATCCTGAGTCCCAGGTCACCCATCACGCACCACACTCTTCATTTCTAGATTGAAGATAAAATTGAGTGGGTTTCTTGCCACCGTTTTTTGTGAGAATGGGGGAAAACAGATTCAGAAGCCTCTTGTTTCAGGAAAAAATTGGAGCTGGCCTATTTCTTTGTGGATGAAATGAGTAGGTAACAAGATGTGTCTGGCACTGAATTCTCCTGCCAGGATAAGAATTAATCCCCCTTGGGCCGGGCGCGGTGGCTCAAGCCTGTAATCCCAGCACTTTGGGAGGCCGAGACGGGCGGATCACGAGGTCAGGAGATCGAGACCATCCTGGCTAACACGGTGAAACCCCATCTCTACTAAAAATACAAAAACTAGCCGGGCGAAGTGGCGGGCGCCTGTAGTCCCAGCTACTCGGGAGGCTGAGGCAGGAGAATGGCGTGAACCCGGGAGGCGGAGCTTGCAGTGAGCTGAGATCCGGCCACTGCACTCCAGTCCGGGCGACAGAGCGAGACTCTTCCTCAAAAAAAAAAAAAAAAGAATTAATCCCCCTTGGTCTGGACCCCATCCTTCTGCAATGGAGAAACTGAGGCCCAGGTAGGGTGAGACCGGCCCAAGGTCACACAGCCAAACAGCAGCTCAGCAGCGGTGCCTGGGGACCCGGTGGCACCCACAGTCTCCTCTGGGTATGTGAGCACATCTGTAATGCTCAGAGCCACACACCCCAGGGCTCTGACAAGGACGTTGTTTCAGTCTCCCATGGCCTGAGGATTCTAGTGGACTCAGGCCTCCTAGAGATGCGCTGTCCCAGCGCTGTCCCCCAGACAAACGTGTGGGGCTCCAGCAAGGGTGGCAGATGGCCTGTGGCTGGGCTAATGGCCTGGAAAAGGCTGCCCGCAGGAGGAGGGAGGCGGCTGCAGAGACACAATATAAGAATACTTGACGGTTTCCTGTAGGGAGCCAGGCCCAGTCTCGCCAAAGAGGCTGGGAACCCGGAGCAGACAGATGGAGCTCTCCCCTCTGAAGCCAGCAAGGCTGGCCGTGCAAGACTTCCTCCTCTTCAGCATGTCATCACGAAGCTGTTCAGCATATGCACAGGGAGAGGGGCCAAAACCCCTGCACAGTGTGGCCTTTTGGAGCTGATTTGCAGAGAGAGCTATCCTCATTCCCAAAATATCGCCTCCACTGTCCTTCATGAGAAATTCCACCTTTAGCATCACACTTTTGGGGTAAGGTGAAATAGATGGAGCTACCAAATTAGACAGCTAAATGGCAGGTCCCACACATGGACTGGGACCAGGGCTGGCCAGAAACCATGAAGTGGAAAGACCAGGTTTTCAAAATGCCACCCCAGCTGCTGTGCTGAGAAGTAGTGGGGGACCAACTAGGCCTCCAGGAAAGCCCAGCGTCAGTGATGCCACCTCGCACCAGGTGCTTGACATAGCACCCATTTCTCTTATCATCTTATCTTCACCATCACCATCATCACCATCACCACCACCACCATCATTATTTCCATCATCATCATCATTACTACCATTATCACCATTACCATCCTCACCATCACCATCCTCAACATCACCATCATCACCATCACCACCACCATCATCATCATTTCCATCACCATCATCATTACTACCATTATCACCATAATTATCATCACCATCACCGTCATCATCACCATCATCATTACTATCATTATCACCATCACCATCACCACCATCATCACCATCATCATCTTCACCATCACAATCATCATCACCACCATCACCATCATCACCATCACCATCATCACCACCACCATCACCATCATCACCATCACAACCATCACCACCATCACCACCATCATCACCATCATCATCTTCACCATCACAATCATCATCACCACCACCATCACCATCATCACCATCACAACCATCACCACCATCATCACCATCATCACCATCACCACCATCATCACCATCATCATCACCATCATCACCATCACTACCACCATCATCGTCATCATTATTGCCATCACCATCACCACCATTATCATCACCATCATCAGTACCATCACCATCAACATCATCACCACCATCATCATCATCATCACCATCACCATTATCACCACCATCACCATAACCATCATCATCATTATCACTCCTCCTCCTTCTCCACATCCTCCTCAAAGTATTCCCAACTCTCTGCCAAGGAAGAAGGGATGAGGGAGAAAACAAGCCACCCATACCTCCTCCACACTCCACGCCTCAGCCCACAGCCAGCCCTACACCACCCTCCATGCACCTTGGTGCACGCTCTTCACACCTGAGAAACCTCCTCTACTGGGTAGTTCTCCAAATTCCCCAGTTTTGATGCCACCAGTCTCTACATCCTGCCTTGAGAGCAGCCTCCCTGGCAGGTGTACTCACTGAGCTTGTTTCCCAGCTCAGGCGCACCTGGAGTCAGGGGCCATGTTTCTACCTTGGGGCTCCCAAGACTGGGTGCAGGCCTGCCAGGGGTTCAACCACTGCCCAACAGAAGTGGGGCGGGGGAGAGAGGGAAGGGGATGAGAGAGAGGTGAGAGGAGGCAGGGGATGGAGCCAGGGAAATGAAAAGGGAAGCCGGGGAGGAGGGATGGGGAAGGAAGGGGGAGGAAGGAGAGGAGAGAATCACCAAGAAAGGGAAGGGGCAGAAAGGAAGGAAGGGAGGAGTGTGGAAGTCAAGAAGGAAGGAGGGGAGGGGAGAAAAGAAGGGGACAAGGTGCCTGAAGAATAGACCAAATATTTGCTCTTGGCTCAGACTCATAAATTCCCTGGAAAGTGAAAACTTCCCAAGCCACAAGCAGCCTGACTAAGGGCCACTGACAAATCCTGTGGCTCTCTGAGACTGGTTTCATTCTCTGCCACAGCGAGAATAAAATGTCTGCTCAGCTGAATAAAAGGAAACCCAAATCACAGTGAATCTCCCTGTCATTGCCTGTTCATGAGACTGGCAGGTTTTCTCTGTTCCTCGATAAACTAAATGCATCCTCTGTGCCCATCGAATCACGGAGGACACTGGCCAAAGTCCATTGCAAGAACTTCCAACTCTGGATCTCGGGGCCAGCGAGCCCTGGAGAAAGCCACACTGCAAGCAGCTCCCGGCCCCAGGACCCGCCACGGAGTTCCCATGGTTGCAGTGGGTATGAAACGGCGCAGGCCCCAGGACCCGCCACGGAGTTCCCATGGTTGCAGTGGGTATGAAACGGCGCAGGATGGGGCAGCTGTGCTCTGTGCGTGGTGGCCCAATCCCCTGTCCCTCAGACGTGCCCAGACAGCACTCCTCGCCCCTCGTTACCACTGGGTGGTTCCCCCAACCACCTTGTTTCCTTATCAGTGGGCAGGATGCTGGCAATGACCCACACTCTGCTTGGTAAAGTTGGTGGCATCTGGAAGCTTCCAGCAGGCCCCTCTGGCTTCTATTAGTGCACAGGAAGTCTGTCCTGTCAGGGTTCTCTACTGGGGCCAGACAGGGGAGAGGCCGTGCAGGGACATACACACTCTCGGTGACTGATGTGGGGAGCCCCGGCCCTGGCCAGTGAGTGCAGAATGTCCTAGAATGCCAGGACTCCCCAAGATGGACAAGATGAAAACGGAAAGGACAGATGATTACATGTACAAGCCCCTCACCTGTACTCCATCCTCCTCCCCACATCCAGCCCCACAGAGCAGCCTCCTTCTGCCTTAGCTGTCCCAGCTCAGGCGCACATGGGGTGTGAAGCTCGCCATCCCCCGAGCCACCCTCCCTCAGGGACCTGGGACCAGTCAGTGAGCCACACGGAGACTTGGTGTCCACATCTGTCAAATGGGGAACCGGGTGAATGGCAGGCAGTGTTCTGTGAGGCCGAATGAGAGAAAGCGTGTCCCCATGTCACCGTGTGCTTGTTGAGCCTGACTACAGGCCATGAACTGGGCGATCCTTCCTTACAGAAATCACCTCCCCTGATCCTCATGAGGTCAGCACAGGGCAGCTGAGTGGCCTTGCCAGCCAGTGGCAAAACCCAGGCCGTGGCCTCCAAGGCCTTTTGCTCCCTCCTTGATGGACGCAGGAGTGGTCTGAGCACCGTGTTCACACAATGTTCACAGGATGGTGCCTGGCAGAGGGGGTGGGGGCCACGCTACACACCCCTCTTGGAACCCCCTGCAGCCCCAGCTCCTGCGGCTGTGGCCACTTCCCACAGCACGCTGACATGGTCAGCCGGCATCTGGGCCAGCAGGAGATCTAGCTGGGCAAAGGAGAGGCCGGCCCTGCCCCTCACTGGCGCACAGGAGGCAGAGATGCCCACAACAGAGGCCAGGTATGGTTCAGCTGACACATTCCAGGTACAAGGGAGAGGGCTCTGAGACGACGTGTCCACCTGCTCTCCCGCAGCCCCGCCCACGGGCAGCCTCCGGGATCACCTGTGTGTTGGGTGCCTGTAACCTCTGGGATCACCTGTGTGTTGGGTGCCTGCAGCCTCCGGGATCTCCTGTGTGTTGGGTGCCTGTAACCTCCGGGATCACCTGTGTGCTGGGTGCCTGTAACCTCCGGGATCACCTGTGTGTTGGGTGCCTGTAACCTCCGGGATCACCTGTGTGTTGGGTGCCTGTAACCTCCGGGATCACCTGTGTGTTGGGTGCCTGTAACCTCCGGGATCACCTGTGTGTTGGGTGCCTGTAACCTCCGGGATCACCTGTGTGTTGGGTGCCTGTAACCTCCGGGATCACCTGTGTGTTGGGTGCCTGTAACCTCCGGGATCACCTGTGTGTTGGGTGCCTGTAACCTCCGGGATCACCTGTGTGCTGGGTGCCTGTAGCCTCCGGGATCACCTGTGTGTTGGGTGTTGGGCGCCTGCAGTTTCCTGGGCCCAGCCTTAGCGCTCTCGCCTCCCAAAAGACACTTCCTAGAAGCTACAGGCATTCCCTGGGGAAGGGTGAACGTGGGGACTGTGGGTGGGGGGCGGAGGGGGCTGGGCAGGGAGGGAGCCGAGTGCCCAGGCGATGGGGAATAATTCTAGAATACAGAAAGTCAGCCTGAACTGGGGAGGCAGCTAACTCGCTGTGGGACCCCAGGCTGCCGCCCACCGCCTCTGCACTCTGCCGCACCTCTCCGTGAGGTGAGAGGCCCTGGGTGGTCCTGCGGTGCCGTGCCCTGTCAGGGGGTCTTCCTGGTGTTTCTCCATGCAGCCTTTGCTTCCCACTGCAATCCCTAAGCGAGCCCGCTACGGAGACGGAGCCGTTCCGAGGTGTTAGGTAACAGCAGCGCGCACAACTCCTGGACTGCAGCGGATGCAGCCAGGTCCGCCTAGTGCCCAGAAGGCGGCTGCAGCAGCAGGTCCTGCGGGAGCTGGGATGCGAGTCTCCTGGGCACGCCGTGAGAGCCACTGTCGCCTGCAGTGACCCCCACCCCCATCCCCAGACTGACCTGCTCTCTGGAAACACCCGCCTGTGCCCGAGGAGTCTCGGATACTCCGTCTGGAGCAGCCCGTCGGCCTGGGAGGGGAGTCGTGGTGCCTCAGGCACAGCCCACCCAGACAGGCAGCAGAGCAGAGCAGGCACAGGACCGGCCGGAGGAGGGACCCCAGCCTCGCCCCCATGCCCTGCTGCACGGTGAGTGCCGCCTCCGGGCAGCCCCCAGTCCGCCGCCTGGGAGCCTCGCGCCATCTGTGGAGGGGGCTTCCTTTCTCCACGGGCCACACTGCTGGTGGTGTCGGAGGGGACACTGTGGAGGAAGCATTCAAGGGTCTGGAATAGTGTGTTGGGGAGGGGGCTGGGAGCAGCTTCTGCCAGGGAGTGCAGGGCCCCCCAGCCCTGCCCCAGTCAGTTTTCTGCTGACTTCTTCAAAGTTCCCCAGGGCTGGAACCTTGGCCAGCAGGGCACTAGCTCTGTCTGGACACCTCACTCGCCCGCTGACCCCCAACAGTGTTCAGCCTGGTCGGAGCCCGGCGGGCAGGCAGGGCAGGCAGCGGGCTCCAGGGCAGAATCGCGAGGTGCCCCCAGGGCTGGGATGCTGCATTGCACCCACATCCCCGTGCCCTGCTCCCTCCTCCAGGGGCGAGGGGACTACCCTACCTCCCTCCAGGGGTGGGACGCCCACCAGGCAGGATGTGGGACATGACAGATTAGGACGTGCAAGGTCACTTCTGAAGCATCTGTTCACCACCTGTGCCTTTGACTTTTGACTTCTTTTGCTCAAAAAATTTTTTTTAAAGAAACAGACTTGAAAGGGGATATTTCTCAATTTGACTTAATATTGCATTGGCAGAATGGAGTTTACGCTGAGAGATCGGGGTGGTGAGGGAGGGGTCTCCTACACACCCTGAGCTGGCAGGGGAATTGGCAGGACCCTTGGGAACAGACAGGGGTCCTGGGAGCAGAGTGTGGGGTCAGTAGAGCCCAGCCTCCCAGGGCCTTTGGAGATAGCCGAGCTGTCTGGGTCACACTGCCAGGCCGACACCCCTCAAGGGAAGCCAGCCTCAGGCCTGAGATCATGGGGGTACTGACCCTCAGCCTGAGGTCCAGGGTCCCTGGCGTCATGGAGGTGAGGCAGTGCCACCTTTTTGTCCTTTGACCTAAAGTCTCCTAAGAAAGGATGGCCAGCTCCCCATGGCTCTAGACGTTTTCCTGAGGGGCGCATGAGGAGCGGCGACACTGGACCAAGCCTCCCACCTGTCCCTGTAGGTCCCACCAGCAAATCCCCAGGGAAGCGCAGGTGGTGCAGATGGGAATCCCAGCTCCCTCCTGCCAGCTCGGCCTCGATTTCCAGAGATGCCACGTCTTCCTGTGTAAAATGGGAATTTGAGCATTCCAGGTAGTCATGACAAACAGGACCCTGGGTGTGATGGTAGCTTCTGGGGCCTCATGCTCACGGTGCTGGAAGAGGTCAGAGCCGTGGCCTCACGATGGCCAGAGGCCAGGAGGGATGCTGACAGCAACCGCTGCACGCTGTCTGCCCACATTTGCACAGCATACCCTACAGGTTGAATCCGCTGGGTGTCTGGCAGCCACTTAGAAGCCACTCTGCTCTCACGTGCCCTGTTGCATCCGCTCAGCTGCAAGTCCCAAGAGCCAGTGGGGGTCCCGACGCCTGCTGGAGACCACAGTGCTCCGGCACTTACAGGAGTGTGGTCAGCAGGTGGCCTCCGCAGAGGAGTCCTCACAGCGTCCCAGCAGAGCAGCTGATGCCCATGCCAGGCAGTCCACTGCCAGGGATGTTCCTCTCTGACCAACTTGCTTCAAGGCAGAGGACGCACTGTGGGGACCCAGCGCCGGGGTGTGAGTCCTAGCGGTGCAGGCTCAGGCGGGGCGTTGAGCCTCTCTGACCTCAGTCTCTTCCTCTGTAGAGAGGGAGAACAGGCCCCGTCGTAGAAGCCTCGGGAGGCTGTGAGGAGAGGAAGAGGTGGTGCCTAAGGCTCCGGGCATGGCGCTTTTCAAGTTAATGACATAAAGTTAACCAGGACCACTAGGCAGCTGTGCATTGTGGCTGGGACTACTCGTCGGTTCACGTGATGTGGTCCAGGGCTGGGACACGAGACCCAGACCCCAGCTGCTGCCCAGAGAAAATGGTGGAACTGAGCGGGTTGGATGAGGTCGCCCCCAGGACCCCCAGTTTCTCAGGCTCTGGGAGTCTATGGTGGAGAGCACAGAGCGGCAGCAACCGCCTGCCATCCTCTGCTCCGCCGGGAGGCTCCTCCAAGCCTTCGCTCTGCAGCTCTGCTCCAGCCAGCGTTCCTCTATCCCACACCAGCGAGCCCCTGCTGTGGCCCTGAGCCTGCCCCAGACTCTCCTTCAGAACTCTCTGGAAGCCCACATGGCAGCAGAGGTGTCCTGAGGTCGGAAGGTGGCAGTGTGGGGAGGGGAGAGGAAGAGGAGGCCAGGGGCTGTGGGGGTCTTCACCTCCCCAGCATGGGAGCTGATGGGGTTTTGTTCTGGGTGGAGGTTGATCCTAGAGGCAGGTCCTGCCCCAGAACTAAGACTCCCAGCCCCGCACGGCCAGAGGGGCCTCAGAAGAGCCAAGGACCTCACAGCCTCCACGTGTCTGCCCCAGCTGCCCCAAGGGCCTTCCAAGCAGGCCACTGGCTCATTCCTCCCTTCCCAGCAGGGCTGACCCTGTCCATGGGGGCCAGGTAGCAAGGGGCTCAGTCAAATCTCACTTATCTGACCGTCTCAGCTTAGGAGACCCCCAGAGCCCTTCCCTGCAGGGGCCCAGGCTGTGCTGAGCCTCGTTCCTGCCTCTGCCAGGTTCCTTGCCTGGCGTTGCCTCCTCTGTGACTTGGTGGCTCCAACTCATGAGAAAAGCTCAGCCCTGCCCTACCCTCAAGGAGGCACAGATCTGCCTGGAGAGTCAGGGAGGCTTCCTGGAGGAAGTGGTGGAGAGTCAGGGGGGCTTCCTGGAGGAGATGGTGGAGAGTCGGGGGGGCTTCCCGGAGGAGGTGGTGGAGAGTCAGGGGGGCTTCCCGGAGGAGGTGATGGAGAATCAGGGGGGCTTCCTGCAGGAAGGCTCACCCAGGCTCTCCAGGGAGTTGGAACTGCCCTGCCCTATTCCAGGCCAAGGGGCTCCATGTTCAAATCGTGGTGGTGTGGACACTTCTCCCCATCGTCATTCTGTTCTGAGGGAGCTCTGCTGGGCATCAAGGAGGGTGTGTGCCTGGGATGATGGGGAATAGGCCAGAGGGGCCAGCACTGGCCAGATCACGGAGAGCATCGGACTCCAGGCTCATGAGCTTAGAATCGGTCCTAAGAACAGCAGAGGCAGGACGGTTCCAAGCCAGGGAATGATGTGGACAATGTAGGTTCTAGGAGGTCCTCAGGCTGCATCCTGGGGGCTCCCAAGGTGTGGGGAAGGCAGGAGGTGAGGAGCAGAGGGGGCTGAGCAGGACTCCCATGACCCTGCTCAAGGACCTTGGTCATGCCAGGCAGCCCTTCCACTCAGAACCCCTGCTGCTTTCTTTCTCATTGTTCTCTGACCTGTCACCCTCTTTAGCCCCCAGGGCAGAGCAATCTGTTCCTGGGCTTTCGGTCCTGGGCTATCCTTGCTGTATTCCCCACCTGGATAGCAAACAGCCCTGAAACCCAGTGCCCGCCCCTGCCATCTCCATTCTGGAGACAACCGAGTAACTGGGGACGGAGGGCAAACGGGCTGCAATGGAGCAGCTGAGCCTAACTGAGCCGCCTCCTTACGCAGGGCCCAGCCTCTCTGCCTCTCCACGGAGCTGTGGGGAGGCCCCAGCAGCAGGGCAGGGTCAGGGCCTTGGGGTGACAAGGAAGCAGGGCCCAGGCCTGTAGTCTGTGGTCCTGTGATTCTGTGGCCGGTGCCCTCTGCCATCCACTCGAAGGCTCTCTGGCCTCTTGGGCCCCAACCTGCACCTTGTACCCTGCACCTAGCATCCTCTGAGCAGCAGATTTTCTGGGGTCCCAGGCACCAGTGCTTCCCGAGACCTGTCAAACCACTGGGGACTCCCAGTGGCCTCTGCGGGCCGGATGCCCCCGAGCTGCAGCTTAGGACCCTTGGCAAACCCTCAGGGCTGGAGCTCTGTTCCCAGGGCAGACCCACACTGGCTCTCAGAGAACTGCGGTGTGGGGACTGCTCAAGGGGAGATGGAGGCTGGGGCGATTAAGGAGTCTGAGCTGGAGCCCTGGGGCGCTGTGCTGAACCCTGCCGCCTGTCATCAGTCCCGGAAGCAGCCCTCAAATGATAAATACGTCTATGTGGGACATAAGAGCCAAACTAGACTCTGCTAATTGACTGAATAGGGCCTTAAAGTGAGGCACAGCAGGGTGAAGGTTGTGCTCACAGGATCTGAGTTCAAATCCCAGCCCCAGTACTTCCCAGCCACGTGTCCCTGGGCAAGCACCTGTGGTCTTTCTCTGCCTCAGTTTTCCCATCTGTGGAGTGGGAAATGATACTAATAATCTCACCTCACTGTCTCCCTGAGAATTAAGTGAGCTGCCTTGTGTGTGGTGCCTGGCACATAATCTGACGCTTTGTGTGGGTGGCTGCTGTTGCTAGAGAATTAATTTTGATGTTGCATTTTCTACTCAACACCGGGAGCCACAGCTTTACATCTCCGATATTTTGGTAGCTATCGAAATTCGTGTAGGCCCAAGGTACGGGAGGCCAAGTAGTGAAAAGTCCCTGGGCTCCGGGGCGTGACCCACAGCAACAGGCTCCATAAATGCGGCGATCAGGGGCATCCGTTGAGGGCGTGTCTGCTCCGGGCTCTGCCCGCAGGAGCAGCTCTCCCCAGGGGGTGGGATGCACTGGGCTCTGCAGTGGTCAGTCCCAGGTCTGAGCCTCAAACCCCAGCAGCTAGGAGTCAGGGGACCCAGCTACGATGGCAGGACACCCCGGAGGCTGGCAGAGGCAGCACCCAGACCTCCTCCAAGAAGCTTCCCAGCCTATACAGAAAGGGGACGCTGGTTCTGCTCACCTCCCTGTCTCCCCAGAAGACCCCTGGGCTGGGCCCACATCCTCCTGGGGGCGCTGTCTGCTGGTCCCAGGAAGCTGAACCGCTGGGCACAGTTCTTCAGCATCTCCTTTGCCCGGGGCTCCCACCAGGCAGGAGAGCAGGAGGTGAGGAAAGGCCTAGTAATGGGGCTGAGCGGATGCTGGGCCCTCCAGCACTTCTCCTGCGGCCAAGGAAGGGGAGGGCGAGCTGCAGGGGATGCAAGACAGCCTGGCGCCCCTGAGGGAGAAGGGGGAGGGCAAGTAGGCCTCCCTGAGTAGCCCTTGTCAGCTTCCCCGAGGCGTCCCCAGAAGCTGCCCTGCCTCAGTGGGCCTCTCCAGCAAGGGACCTGCAGAGCTAGAACTGCCTTTAGTTGAAGCCACGGGCTGCTGAGGTCAAGTCCATATTCTTCTCCTGATTGGAGCCCCATGCCAATGGGCAGAGGTGGGTCCGGGAGCTGGCAAGAGCCAGAGGAAGGTGGTGACTATGGGGGGACTTTGAGGGGTACGACTGGGCTGGTGCCGGCCACAGTGGAGCGGGGCTTATAGGGGAGGATTTAGAAGAGAGCCGAGCAGCCCCAAACCTCACATCCAGCCTGGGTTCCTGCTCCAGGGGCCCCCACAGGCCCCACAGGGATCCCTGAGCTGGGACAATGCAACGGAATACTCAAACTCATGTCCCTTCCCTCAGCCCCGGGGCTTCCTCCCCCAACACATCACAGCACCTCCGGCCAGACCCTGGCTGCCTCGTGGCCCCCCGACACACACTCCGTGGGTCAGACAAGACTGCACCCACCTTGCCCACCTGCCTCCTGCTCACACCCCCCAGGGTGAGGCTGGGCTAGGATAAGGACACCCAGATCCTGCCAGTCATTCGTGCCTGCACGGCACCAGCCCAGGGTGACCCTGGGACTTGGGACACAACGTGGGCCCTCCTGGGCCTTCCTTTCCAGCTGGCAAACATCTCGTCTTGGCTGGCGGCTGCGTCAGGAGCCTGCATTTCAGGACGGCTGTCCTTGGCTGGCCTATAGTTCATCCTTGTCACATGAGTGCTCATCTCCCCAGACCCCGCTCACTCCAGGAGCCCACAGCCCCCAGCTCAGGTGCTGATACCTCCCTCACCCCTCCTTGGGCCTCCCAGGCTCCAGCATCTTCTCAGCTCCATCTGCAGGCCTGTGGGGGCCCTGCCCTGCCATCCAGGGACTGGCTGGGCTGGAGCCTCCCTGTGCCACTCTAGGTGGTGAGCAAAGCTGCTGCCATCGGGAGCCAGCAGGGAGGGGCAGCTGATTGCGGTCTCCAGGCCAGCTTAGTCTTGCACCTGAGCTGCCTGAGCTCAGCCCGAGCTGCCTGTGGCAGCCCCAGCAGGTGGGACAGTCTATGCTTTGCTCACCACTGGGCAGAGTTCCCAGGGCACACGGTGCTTGGTGCCAGGCAGCCTTGTAGTCATACCTGGGCACTGAGCTGCCCATTAGCCCACCTGGAGAGCAGATGGGGCTCCCAGGACCCTACCCAGGCAGAGGAAAGTCATCCCACAGGGCCAGGCCCACACAGTCAACCCGTCCTGGATCTGAGCTCTGACGGTCCCCCACACCCAAGGACAGTGGGAACCACAGCTCTGCAGGGCTTGGAGCCCTCTCCCCCAGGCCCAGGAATCTGCCCCCATCACTGGCACCCTGCAGCCTGCAGTCATCACAGGCCTCATCTGAGCCGTCCTTGTCAGGGCTGTGAAGGAGAAGCAAGGTTGTGCAAGCCTCCTGGCACAGATGGGCCAGGCCAGCTGCTCATATGCCAACTCACCCACCTGGCTGCTGTGCCTTCACCGCCGAGGTGGTCGGGAGGGCTTGGGCCCCTCCAGAGGGAGGAGAGCGGGTCCCCACACAGAGTCGCAGAGCCAGAGCCAGATCCCTTGGCCCAGCCCCTCTCTCTCCTGCACACGAGACCCCCTCCCACTTTCTCCTGTGTGGACTTTCGTTTGGCCCAGTCACAGGCCCTGTGGGTAAAAGCCAGAGTTATGTCAGTGACCCACGCCCATCTGCTCTCTCTCTCCCTGTTCTGACTCACAGGTCCTGAGACCCTAATCACAGCCTTGGTGTCTCCACCTTCAATCAGTCCATATAACCGGGCTATGCACTAGTGACCTGAGGTGGTCTTGACCAAGTCCATAGCCTGGATGATCCAGGCAACAGGAGTTTACTGTCTCACAGCTCCAGAAGTCTGAGGTCAAGGTGTGGGCAAGGCCAGTTCCCACTGAGACTGTGAGGCAGAATTGGTTCCTAGCCTTGGGGACAGCCCATGGGGCCCTATCCAGAGGCCACAGGCAGGGGAGCTGCCACAGGAGGGAGGTCTTTGAGCACCAGGCTGCCTCTGACTGTCCAGGGTTGGCCCCAGAGCCACCTAGGTGGGGCCCTAAGCGCATCCCACTGGCTAGGGAGGAACCAAGATCTGCAGCAAAGACCTGCACCCTACCTGCTCCCTGCTCAATCAGGGTCCTGGGGCAGGTCCAGGGCCCAAGGCAGAAGCGTCCTGGGCCGACTGCTTCCTGCAGGTGAGCTGAGCCACAGGTGCTACACCCAGCCCTGCACGGTGACAGGGAGACAACAGTCCTGGAAGGCTGGGGCCGTGGGAGAAGTCTCCCAGCCAGTCAGGCGTAGGCCTCGGCGGTGCCAGGGAGCCTGCCGGCCTTCCAGCCTGCTCTTATCTCAGTCGAGGTGCAATGAGTTTTTCCCATTTTTCCCAGAGCAGCTTCCTCTCTTCCCGGCAGGGGTCAGTGTGGGAGGGTTTGGCCAAGGCCGTTGCTAGGAAGAGCAGGCGGGAGAAGCTGGATGGGAGCTGCACGAGACTGGAGGCGGAAGCCCACCCTGGCCATAATGAGTGACCCTGTGGGCCTGGACCCTTCCCAGCGCCGCTACTCACTGGTCCCCACCACTGGGATTAGTGGAGCATTAATGGGGTGCCAGCTGCATGCTGGGCACAGGGCCTTGATGTTTGTGGGCACTCTCACATTCAGTCCTACAAAACCTTTGCTGGGAAGGTGCTATGACGATCTCCATTTCACAGATGGGAAGGCTGAGGCCCGGGAAGGTTAAACGGCCTGCTGGGTTGTCTGCTAGGCTGAGGTTTTGGAGAGACCGGAAATGGGGGGTCCCTATCCTTCTCCTTCCCAGCCCTCGGCAGCTGTTCTTCAGGGGAGGAGATGGTCACCACGTGCTCCTTTGGGGTCAAGGGGATGAAGCTTTTGTTTCTCAGTGAGACTGTAAAAGCCTCTCAAAGACTCAAGATAAACGAGTAGCAATCAGTCACACCCCAGTGTGAATTAGGGAGCACTGCCTGAGGAGTTCACAGCAGAGGACCAGGCAGAGCGGTGGGCATCTTCCTGGATTTTGAGGGGGTCTCTGTGTAGGGGGTGCACCCTGCAAAATAGCCTTCTACTTCATTGTAGAAGCCACCGATTCCCAAGTAGCTGCCCCCATTTATGAGGCCTGTTCCCCTCCTGTGTCAGAGCCACTCTTGCTGAGGACCCTTCTGGAACCTTCCATTCTTGGCTGGGCTGCCCTCTGGAGCTACATGTATTAGGCCCTTCTTGCATTGCTATAAAGAAATGCCTGAGACTGGGTTATAAAGAGAAGAGGTTGAATTGGCTCACGGTTCTGCAGGCCATACAGGAATCATGCTACCGGCATCTGCTCGGCTTCTGGGGAGGCCTCAGGAAACTTACAATCATGGTGGAAGGCAAAGGGGCAGCCAGCACTGCACATGGCCAGAGAAGAAGAAAGGTGGGGGGCGGGCAGTGCTGCACACTTTTTAACAACGGGATCTGGGGAGAACTCACTATCATAAGAACAGCACCAAAGTGGGGAATCCACCCCCAGGATCCAATCACCTCCCAGCAGGCCTCACCTCCAGCACTGGGGATTACAATTCTATATGAGATTTGGGTGGGGACACAGATCCAGACCATATCACTACGGTTTTTTGGTTGAATAAGCTAAGACTCACCTGAACCTTTGTTGAAAATGCTAATTCCCTGGTCTCCTCCAGACATTGGGGAGTCTCCACTGGGACCCTGGAGTCTGCCTTCACTGGCTCTGTGCTGTGGGCCCTTGGATCCTTGTCACCGGAACCCCCATTAGAGCATATCTGGCACCAGATCATACCCTCTGCCAGCTCACAAGTATGTCCTGAGGGCTGCTGACCAAAGGCACCACCCTACCACTAAGTACAATTTTTTTTTTTTTTTTTGAGACGGAGTCTCGCTCTGTCACCCAGGCTGGAGTGCAGTGGTGCAATCTCAGCTCACTGCAATCTCCGCCTTCTGGGTTCAAGCAGTTCTTCTGCCTCAGCATCCGGAGTAGCTGGGACTACAGGAGCCCGCCACCTCGCCTGGCTAATTTTTTGTATTTTTAGTAGAGACGGGGTTTCACCATGTTAGCCAGGATGGTCTCGATCTCCTGACCTTGTGATCTGCCCACCTCAGCCTCTCAAAGTGCTGGGATTGCAGGCGTGAGCCCCCACGCCCGGCCTAAGTACTAATGTTTTATATTTTCATAGAGCCCCAGGGCTGCTTCACGTTTTTTCTAGGGCAGGAATTGGCTTTGGCCATCACGTGAAAACTCACGAAAGCAACACTACGGTGAATATGGAGCTATTCTGCTTAAAACAGGAATGGAGACCCCAAACCTGGCCATTCATCAGCCCCACCCCCTCTCTGTCTCTTCACCACTACAGCCACAGTTGGTGACCACTGATGTGGCAGGGGAGCTAATCTTCTGTGGGATTTGCCTGTGATATTATAAAATCATCATCTACTCAGAAAGTTACATTTTGCTACACTTTTCCCCCTCCTTAATGCTACCATTTACTTCTAGGTCAGCTGCATCTTACAAACATCCTAATCTGACGGCTTTAAAATCTATGAATCCATTTTCAGCCAAGTTTATTTTCACTAATAAAAAAATCTTCAAAGGAGACACTTCCTGCTGTGGACTGAATGTGGCCCCAAAGCTCATGTGTTGGAAGTGTAACCCCCAGTGCGACAGTGCGACAGTGCGAGGAGTAGGGGCCTCTTGACAGGTGTTTAGCTCCTGGGCTCTGCCCCATGAATAGGTTAATGCCGCTGCCTAGGGTTTGGCTCCCTTCTGCCCTCCCCTCCCTTCTGCCCTGTGAGGACACAGCACTCCTGCACCGCAGAGGTCACAGCAACGAGGCACCGTTTTGGAAGCAGAGATGGGGGCCCTCACCAGACAGCAAACCTGCTGGAGCCTTCATCTTGGACGTCCCCAGCCTCCAGAACTGCAAGAAAATACATTTCTGTCTATAAATTACGCAGTCTCAGATATTCGGTTAGAGCAGCACAAAATGGACTGAAACACCTTCCTAATCGAATCTTAGAGTTGGAAGGATGCAGAAGTCACCACCTGGCTTCCCACCCAGCTATGGTCTCCTGAGTGAATGTGGCCCAGCAATGCCTTGGTTCACCCACACAGACTCCAAGAACCGACGGTGGAATCTTTCCCACAGAGCCTGGTTGTAATCTCTGAATCCTCAAGAGGACACTCTAGACCCCGTTCTGCTTCATGGAGCCCTAAAAACAGGGCAGCAAGCTCTCCATTTCCTTCATATTCCCCCACAAAACCCAATGGAGTGGTCCGTCACCAGCCAGCCTGCCCTATTCTAGGTTCATCCCTATTTATCTGTGTCTTTGCGCCCATTGCTGATCCACAAGCTCAGGTGTGATTTGATCAGGTAACAATACATTGGGATTATCACCTCCTATGATATGCACACTATATCCCTGTTAATGTGACCAAAGAGTGAAATTTTATAAATGTGCGTATACACACACACACGTGCACATGTGCACATACATCTGCACCCCACACCCCAATCACAATTTAATGAGACTCACCTTTGGATGTTATTTGTCTCTCCAGTTTAGGAGCTCACAGCCACCAGAGCTCAGGCTTCTCACCCATCTCCTTCATGAGGCTCACATTCACACAGGGTTGGCAGCCCCTGTGCCCAGGGAGGGCACCCCGCAGACAAGCCTGGAATTGAGTCTCTCATCTGCCATTTGGGGCCGTAGACCTCAGGCAGGTCACTGCACCTCTCTGAGCTGCACATCCTCGCCCGTAAGGGAGTAATGGTATGGGCTGTGCTGAAGACCACATTGTCAGGCCTCTGAGTCCAAGTCAAGCCATCGCATCCCCTGTGACTTGCACGTGTACACTCAGATGGCCTGAAGTAACTGAAGAATCACAAAAGAAGTGCAAATGCCCTGCCTCGCCTTAACCTATGACATTCCACCACAAAAGAAGTGAAAATGGCCAGTCCTTGTCTTAAGTGATGATATTCTCTTGTGAAATTCCTTTTCCTGGCTCATCCTGGCTCAAAAAGTTCCCCCACTGAGCACCTTGTGACCCCCACTCCTGCCCGTCAGAGAACAACCCTCGTTTGACTGTAATTTTCCTTTACCTACCCAAATCCTATAAAATGGCCCCACCCTTGTCTCCCTTCGCTGACTCTCTTTTCGGACTCAGCCCGCCTGCACCCAGGTGATTAAAAAGCTCTATTGCTCACACAAAGCCTGTTTGGTGGTCTCTTCACACGGACGCGCATGACACATATGACAGCCCCAGTAGGGCTATTCTTCCTGCCTCCCGGGCCATGTCACTCACGTGCACTTGACCACTCGTCAGCTCTCAGTGGCAGTGGGGTCCCGGGGACCAGCCAGCAGCTGAAAGGCATCTGTCTCCTCCTCTGCTGGTGGAAACGGAGGGTCCTGAGAAAGAAAAGCACTGGGCTGCTTGTGTGCTGGGTCTCAGGAAGGAGTTCATGGGGATTTCTAAGCTGTGCAGCCACCCAGCCCCCAACCCCCCCACTCCCCTACAACACACCGGCCGCCCTGGGCCAGAGTTCGTTAGCATTTAAATGGAGTTTCAAAGCCCTCCGCATCCCCACCAAGGCAAATGGCCCTGCCTCGCCAGCACTTGTCCAGTGACAACACAGCAAGTCACTTACCCCCTGCTGAGAAAAACCAGCAGTAAGACCAGAGATAACAAAGGAGGCTGGCACGGTGGCTCCTACCTGTCATCCCAGCACTTTGGGAGGCCAAGGCAGTGGTGTGGGAGGAGCGGATCGCTTGAGCCCAGGAGTTGAGGCCCTCCTGGGCAACATGGCAAAACCCCACCTCTACAAAAAAAGAAAAAAATGTCCTGGGTGTGGTGACACATGCCTGCAAATCATTTCAGCTACTTGGAAGGCTGAGGTGGGAGGATTGCCTAAGCCCAGGAGGTTAAGCCTGCAGTGAGCCATGATCATGCCACTGGACTCCAGCCTGGGTGACAAAGCGAGATCCTGACTAAAATAAATAAACACACACAAAGAAGGCCGCAGCCCTTCCAGGGACACTGTGGCAGCCTTCTCTACCTGTCAGGTCCAGCAGCTGGGAGGCATGCGATTGGCTAACCAGGCTCAGGGTCCCCTGCAGCTCCCTGAAGGGCCTTGCCAAGGACCATCTCTGCCAAACCTCTCCCCCTACAGCTGAGAGCCAAGGACAGAGGCCAATTGCTTTGGGTGACCACACTCAGCCCAAATGCCACCTCCTGAGAAGCCTTTCCACATTCCTTCTCAGCAACACACAACCAGTCAGCACCCTGCCAGCCCCCATCCCACGCATTCACACCCACACTCTGTTATGAGCTTTTGTGAGAGATTTTTTTTTTTTTTTTTTGAGACAGAGTCTCGCTCTGTCGCCCAGGCAGGAGTGCAGTGGCTCGATGTCGGCTCACTGCAACCTCCGCCTCTGGGGTTCAAGCGATTCTCCTGCCTCAGCCTCCCTTGTAGCTGGGATTATAAGCGCATACCACCATGCCTGGCTAATTTTTTTATTTTTAGTAGAGACAGGGTTTCACCATGTTGGCCAGGCTGATTTCCAACACCTGACCTCAAGTGATCTGCCCACCTCGGCCTCCCAAGGTGCTGGGATTACAGGCGTGAGCCACGGCGCCCGGCCAGAGATCTGGTTGTTTTAAAGTGTGTAGCTCCTCCCCCTGGCCTTTCCTCCTCCTGCTCCAGCCATGTAAGACATGCCTCCTTCCCCTTTGCCTTCCGCCATGATTGTAAGTTTCCTGAGGCCTCCCAGCCATGCTTCCTGTACAGCCTGTGGAATGGTGAGTCAATCAAACCTATTTTCTTTATAAATTACCCAGTCTCAGGTAGTTCTTTATAGCAATGTGAGAACAGACAAGTACACACCTTAGTCTTAGAATTTCCAGCCTCCAGAATTGTGAAAGACAAATACTTGTTGTTGAAGTCACTCAAAAAAAAAGCAGATCAACCACTTTATTTTAAATCTAAGAAATAGGTCTCCCTCTGTCACCCAGGCTGGAGTGCAGCGGTGCAGTCATAGCTCACTGCAGCCTCACATTCCTGGACTCAAGCAATTCTCCTGTCTCTGCCTCCAAAGTACCTGGGACTAGAGGCATGCACCAGTACATCCAGCTAATTTTTTTATTTTATTGTACAGATGGGGTCTCACTATGTTGCCCAGGCTGGTCTCTAGTTGCAGGAACTACAGGTGTGAGCCACCAATCCCAACCCCAGATAAACCACTTTTTTTTTGAGATGGAGTCTCGTTCTGTCACCCAAGCTGGAGTACAGTGGAGCAATCTTGGCTCACTGCAACCTCTGCCTCCCGGGTTCAAGCGGTTCTCATGCCTCAGCCTCCTGAGTAGCTGGAATTACAAGCATGCACCACCACACCCAGCTAATTTTTGTATTTTTAGTAGAGACAGGGTTTCACCATGTTGACCAGACTGGTCTCAAACTCCCTGCCTCGAGCAATTCACCCACTTCAGCCTCCCAAAATGCTGGGATAACAGGCGTGAGCCACCATGAGCCACCAGATAAACCACTTTTAACAGGCGTGAGCCACCATGAGCCACCAGATAAAACACTTTTAAGAGTCTAGATCTGCACTGTCCATAGTGTAGCCACTGGCCACACAGGGTTACTTAAACCGACAATATTAATTAAAACTCAGTTCCTTGGTGGCACCAGCCCCATTTTAAGAGCTAAAGAACTGGCCGGGCGCAGTGGCTCAAGCCTGTAATCCCAGCACTTTGGGAGGCCGAGACGGGTGGATCATGAGGTCAGGAGATCGAGACCATCCTGGCTAACACGGTGAAACCCCGTCTCTACTAAAAAATACAAAAAACTAGCCGGGCGAGGTGACGGGCGCCTGTAGTCCCAGCTACTCGGGAGGCTGAGGCAGGAGAATGGCGTGAACCCGGGAGGCGGAGCTTGCAGTGAGTTGAGATCTGGCCACTGTACTCCAGCCTGGGCGACAGAGCAAGACTCCGTCTCAAAAAAAAAAAAAAGAGCTAAAGAACTGTGTGCAGCTAGTTCCTCCTACAGCAAGCCAGGCAGCTTGTGGGACACTGTCATCACTTCAGAAAGTTCTACTGGATGGAGCCATTCTTGACCTTTTTTGGGTTGCAAGAGGCCAGAATTGGAAAAGTGATCCCAAATGCTTACAGGCTCTGAATGGGCTGAGATGGTTTCCACAAAATAGGTCCTTGAATAGAAATAAAGAGAACCATGGTGAGTTGTTGGGAGGTGGAGTTACAATTCTGTCTTAGAAATAAAGAGAACCATGGTGAGTTGTTGGGAGGTGGAGTTACAATTCTGTCTCGCAGAAAGTGTGCACTTTGAAGAGGACACGGTGCCTACTAGGAAGGAAGAAGGAGGCGCATGGGCACTGGGCAGAGCCTTCTCTGGAGTCCGCCTCGCATCCCGAGGAGGTCAAGGCAAGCACTAGAAGCTGCAGGTCCGGCCTGGCCCGGCCGTGGTGCTGCTGGGGTGGGACAGAGAGCTTTCAAGGTAGGACGTAATTACCCCTTCCCTCACTCTGTCCTCACTAAACTTGCCAGCCCACCCTTATCTCTACCCTCAGCAAATGCAAGAGTGAGGACCCCTTTCCTCCCTGGCCAGAGAGCCTGGCACCAGGAGGGGGTCAGACAGGGTGGTTTGGATGTGGTCTGTCTTCACCAAAACTCGTCTCAAAATTGGGTCCCCAGTGTGGCAGTGGCAGGAGAAGGGCCTCGTGGAAAGCATTTGGGTCATGGGGGCACATCCCTCATGAATGGATTAGCCCCTCCCAAGGGAGTGAGTTCTTCAAGAAATGATTCATTCCCTGGAGAGGAGGTTGTTAAAGAGTCTAGTTGTAATCCTAGGATTTCAGGGCTGAGGTGGGAAGATCACCTGAGGCCAGGAGTTCCAGACCAGTGTAAGCAACATAGCAAGACTCCATCTCAAAAAAAAAACAACAAAAAAAAACCACTTTTTAAAAATTAGCCAGGTGTGCTGGCCACACCTGTGCTCCCAGTGACTGGGGAGGCTGAGGCAGGAGGACCACTTGAGCCCAGGAAGTCAAGGCTGCAGTGAGCTATGATAGTGCCACTGTACTCCCACCTGGGCAAGAGTGAGATCCTATTTCTAAAAATAATAATTTAAAAGATAAAAAAAAAAGAGAATCTGGCACTGTTGCTTTCTCTCGCCATGTGGTCTCCTTGCCCATGCCTGCCCCTTTCCATTTTGCACTGTGAGTGGAAGCTGCTGAGGGCCTCACCAGACACGGTTGCCCAATCTTGATCATTCCAGCCACCAGAACCATGAGCCAATCTCTTTTCTCTATACATTACCCAGCCTAAGGTATTCTGTAATAGCAACACAGAAAGGACTAAGACAGAGGGTGACTGGCCCCTGCCCCGCCATAGCCAAGGCTTGCAGCACTGCCCCCCAGCCCCGCAGGGCCACTGTGTGCCCCTTCATCTTTGGCCAGAGTACGAGGTGGAGCAGCTGAGCTCTGCTGCTGTCCTATCACAGGGCACACCTGGCACCCAACAGCTCAGGAGACCAACAACTGGGCAGGACCTGACCCCTGGCCTTTGTCTGCATGCACTTGTGTCTGGGAAAGGGCCAGACCCAAGCCAGAGCTGCTGCTGTCTAGGAGGGCCACCCCACACTTGCTGCCAAGCTCCTCTGGCAAGGAGCACACAGAGGTGCCCCTCAGCCCTGCGGTGACAGACCCACCCTCACCCAGCTTAGGACAAGGCTGTGGTCATTTCCCAGCCGGACACTCACTCAAGGTTCCACATTTGCTTTCAGGGATTTTGAAGTGGCTGCACCCATCCAGCCCCTGGCCTGGCCTGTAGAGGCCCTCGGGCAGTCCTCACCTGCCAGAATCGATGGCTCCCCGGTTCTGAGCTGGCCCTGGGGCTGTTCTGCTACCCTCCACAGATGACCGACATCTGTGGGCCCCCCACCTCATGACCCAGAAAGCACACCTTCAGAGAGTTTGGGGCCCCCAGCAGAGCCCTGGTGACCAGACTCCAGCATGCCAGGACCGGAAGTGTCTCTGGAAAGGGCCACCTCGGGAGTGTTTTCGATGCCTACTGCTTTTTTTTTTTTTTTTAAATCACATATAAGTAATAAGCAACGATTTGAAAGCAAGCAAATGTGGTTTGTGCATTAGACAGGATTTGAGCATGGGCCGCTCTTGGGCCTGGATCCTTTTTTCACCATTCCATTCATACGCCTTTTTTGAGGGGGCCTGGATCCTTTTTCAGCATTCCCTTCTTATGCCTTTTTTGAGGTATAGTTGTATTCGGTGTCAATCATAATCCCCAAAGACACAATCCTGAACTGCGTAATCCACAATGCTGAAATCCCTAAGTCTAAAATCCCTCATGTCAGATTAAAATCCTGAATGCCGAAATCCTGAAAGCTGAGTCCTGGGGAAAGGATTGGTGCCTGTCTGTCTGTACACAGGACAGTTGCACCGTGTTGGGCAGAACTATGAGGAAGACCTGTGGACCTAATTTCAGGTGTCAACTTGACTGGGCTAAGAGGTACCCAGAAACCTGGTAAAATAGTAGTTCAGAGTATCCATGAGGGTGTTTCCAGAGGAGATGGAAACATTCTCAGCTAAGCAGCATCTAAATTAACTTGCTTCATCATAAAACTTGAGAATAGCAAGAATGAATGTCTGCCCTGAAAAACCTTCATTGTGCTAGCATCGTACAAGTGCATTTCCATCCTGTTATTAGTTTTCGTCCCTATTTCAGAGTTGATAATACTTCGCTTACTTACTCGTGAGTCTGAGTGGACTCAGGGGAAGATCAGCCCTCGGTGTTGGCAGGCACCATCCAGTCAACCAGGGCCTAGAAAGAATACAGACACGGAAAGCACATCAGTCCTTCTCTGAGAGCTGGGACAGACTCTTCTTCTGCTGCCTTGGACATGAGAAGTCCAGGGTTGCCAGCCTTTGGACCCCAGGACATACATCAGCAGCCCCCTTGGGTCCTGAGGCTTGTGTGGACTCAGAGTTAGAGACCGCTGGACCACCGGCGTCCCTGGTTCTGAGGCCTTTGGACTTGGACTGAGCCTTGCCCCTGGCATTATGGGGTCTCCAGCTTGCCTGTCATGGGACTTTCCAGCCACCATAATCGCATGAGTCCATTCCCCAGGGAAATCCCCACTCTTTTTTTTTTTTTTTTTTTTTTTGAGGCGGAGTCTCACTCTGTCGCCCGGACTGGAGTGCAGTGGCCGGATCTCAGCTCACTGCAAGCTCCGCCTCCCGGGTTTTTACGCCATTCTCCTGCCTCAGCCTCCTGAATAGCTGGGACTACAGGCGCCCGTCACCTCGCCCGGCTGGTTTTTTGTATTTTTTAGTAGAGACAGGGTTTCACCGTGTTAGCCAGGATGGTCTCGATCTCCTGACCTCGTGATCCGCCCGTCTCGGCCTCCCAAAGTGCTGGGATTACAGGCTTGAGCCACCGCGCCCGGCCGAAATCCCCACTCTTATATCTGTATACCTATCTTATCAGTTCTGTCTCGCTGGAAAAGCTTAGTATAGATCTGGTACTGGGGAAGTCAAATATTCTTTCTTACTGTGTTTCTCACAACGTAATGGTACAGAGCTGTGAAAGTGGTCCCTTGCAAAAAGGCTGTGATAAGTTAAGTGTACAAGGCTACTTAATGATGGAATATTAAAGATTTAAAGCTAATTATTATTAAGGCTGTGAAAGCAGATATCGCTTAACTGCAACTGCTGACCAAAACCAGACTTGCAAATGGACAGCAAAGACACAATTTGTAGGCCACAATCACTCTCCAAGTGCCGCAAATGTTTCAAAGATCACAGAAGAAGTGAAAATGCAGGTGAAAAATTTAGGAAGTCTTTTCCACCAAATTATTCCATCATGTGCAATTTCCGCGCCTTCACACGTAGTGCCAATTTGCCATGCTGTATTTCATCTTCATATCATTTCCAACACTGGAGGCATAAATTATGTTAAGGCTGTGATAAGGTTTGGCTGTGTCCCCACCCAAATCTTACCTTGAATTGTATCTCCCAGAATTCCCACGTGTTGTGGGAGGGACTCAGGGGGAGGTAATTGAATCATGAAGGCCGGTCTTTCCCGTGCTATTCTCATGATAGTGAGTAAGTCTCACAAGATCTAATGGGTTTATCAGGGGATTTCCACTTTTTCTTCCTCCTCATTTTTTCTCTTGCCGCCGCCACGTAAGAAGTGCCTTTGCCTCCCACCATGATTCTGTAGCCTCCCCAGCCATGTGGAACCGTAAGTCCAATTAAACCTCTTTTTCTTCCCAGTCTCAGGTATGTTTTTATCAGCAGTGAAAAAGAACTAATACAGACTGTTAGAAACTTCTAATTTATTTTATGCATTTTTTGTAAATTTGGCTCCATGAAAGTGCATTATTGCACTGTTGACTTTGTATGTAAGCATTGTGCATATGCGTGAAAACATTCAAACTTCCTCACTAAATGAAGAGATGTCATTTTTTAAATATCTGCACTTGTGAAAGATAAAATGTCCAAAGATCCCAACTTTTTGGGCAACTGCATATGCAACATTGACCCATCTCAGCTTCCGACTGATCCCATCAAAAGGCTTAGGTTTTCTCTCATGGTATTTCAGATGGCTGCAGGTGTGAAGCTGTACATACTTACCAACAACAGTGCTACGCATTTATACATTTCCCTTTTTGACATACCTTTCTTTTTAAGAAACAGGGTCGGCCGGGCGCGGTGGCTCAAGCCTGTAATCCCAGCACTCTGGGAGGCCGAGGCGGGCAGATCACGAGGTCAGGAGATCCAGACCCTCCTGGCTAACACGGTGAAACCCCGTCTCTACTAAAAATACAAAAAACTAGCCGGGGGCGGTGGCGGGCGCCTGTAGTCCCAGCTACTCGGAGGCTGAGGCGGGAGAATGGCGGGAACCCGGGAGGCGGAGCTTGCAGTGAGCCGAGATTGCGCCACTGCACTCCAGCCCGGGCGACACAGGGAGACTCCGTCTCAAAAAAAAAAAAAAAAAAGAAACAGGGTCTCACTCTGTCACCCAGGCTGGAGTGCAGTGGCACAATCTCACATCACTGCAATCTCTGCCTCCCTGGCTCAAGTGATTCTCCCACATTAGTCTCCCAAGTAGCTGGGACTACTGGTGCATGCCACCACACCCGGCTAACTTTTTTTGTATTTTTAGTAGAGATGGGATTTCACCATGTTGGCCAGGCTGGTCTCGTACTCCTGACCTTGGGTGATCTGTCCACCTCGGCTATGCAAAGTGCTGGAATTATAGGCGCGAGTCACCAAGCCCGGCCTTTGACATACTTCTTTATGAATATGGTTTGTCTGCTTAAACTGTTGTTGTTAGTACATCTGAAGGTTTATACTTGCAAAAATATGCATGTTGCTATTCCCTATTTTATTGTGCAAAGTGGCCTATGAAAGCTCTGTCGTGTTTTTATGTTTCTAAAATAAATTCCCTTTTAAAATGTAAATATAGGCCGGATGTGGTAGCTCACACCTGTAATCCCAGCACTTTGGGAGGGCGGATCACTTGAGGTCAGGAGCTCAAGACCAGCCCGGCCAACATGATGAAACCCCATCTCTACTAAAAATACAAAAATTAGCCAGGCGTGGTGATGCACACTGGTAATCTCAGCTATTTGAGAGGCTGAGGCATGAGAATCGCTTGAACCCAGGAGGCAGAGGTGGTGGTGAGCTGAGATCGTGTCACTGCACTCCAGCCTGGGCGACAGAGCGAGACTCCGCCTCAAAAAACAAACAAACACCAAACAAACAAACGTAAACATATGTATTTAAAATATTTTTTAAAATTATTTTTTCCTGAATTATATTTTGTGAATTTTGATCTTTCAGGATTCCAACATTCGGAGTTACAGTGTTTGGGATTGTGTCTTTAGGGGTAGTGGCCCAAACCCAATTATATTCTGTAAAATTCACTCTCCTTCGTGTATAGCTGTGTGAGTTTTAACAAATGCATCCAGTTATGTAACCGCCACCACAATCAAGAGGCAGAACATTTCCAAATCTCCAAAGACTGTTGTCTGAGTGTTTCTTTGTGGTCAACCCCCCTCCCCCTACCACCTCCAGCTCCTGGTAAAACTGATCCGTTTTCTATCCCTACATTTTTGCCTCTTCTAGAATGTCTTACTAGACCTACGGTATGCAGACATTTGTCTGGCTCCTTTCATTTAGCAGGATGTGTTTGAGATTCATCCATGCTGTTATGGGTGTCAGTAGTTGGTTCCTCTGATTGCTAAATAGTTTTTCATTGACCACATTTTGTTTATCCACTCACGTTGAAAGGTATTTGGCTTGTTCCAGTCTTGGACACTTATGAATTAAACCACCATAAACATTTACATGCATTTTTTTATGGATATACATTTTCATTTCACTTAAAATGCCCAGGAGCAGAGTGGCTAGGTCCATGGTCAGTGTGTACTCTCCTTTACCAAAAACTGCCAAACTGTCTCCCACAGTGTCTGTACCATCTTGAATTCCCACCAGCAGTCTTTGAGGCTCCACATCCTCACCAATACGTGGCACTTATTATACTCCAGCCATTCTAGTGGGTGTGTAGTGGTCTCTCATTGTGGTTTCAGCTGCAATTTTCCAATGACTAAGGGTGTTGAGTGTCATTTTGTGTGCTTATTTGCCACATGCATATCTTCTTTGGAGAAGTGGTTGTCCAAATCTCTGGCCCATTTTTAAATGTCTTGCTGAGTTTTGAGAGTCCTCCCTATATTCTGGATATCAGACACACATTTTGCAAAGATTTTTCTCCCCGTGTGGGCCTTGTCTTTTCATCCTCCTAACAGTGTCTTTCAAAGAAGAGAAGTTTTTAATTTTCTTGAAGCCTAATTTATCATTTTATTCTGGTATGGATTATGGTGTTATATGACTTTTGGTGTTCTAAGAGTCCATTCCCTAATCCAAGGTCACAAAGATCTTCTCCCATGTATTTTTCTAGAAGTTTTAGTTTTAGGTTTTACCTTTAGGTCTCTGATCCATTTTGAGGTAATTTTTAGGCCACAAGGTATAGGTCAAGGTTTATTTGTTTACTTGTTTGTTTGTTTGCATAAGGTCACCAATTGTTACAACACCATTTGTTGAAAAGACTATCCTTTCAGCCGGGCGCGGGGGCTCAAGCCTGTAATCCCAGCACTTTGGGAGGCTGAGACGGGCGGATCACGAGGTCAGGAGATCGAGACCATCCTGGCTAACCCGGTGAAACCCCGTCTCTACTAAAAATACAAAAAAAACTAGCCAGGTGAGGTGGCGGGCACCTGTAGTCCCAGCTACTGGGGAGGCTGAGGCAGGAGAATGGCATAAACCCGGGAGGCGGAGCTTGCAGTGAGTGGAGATCCTGCCACTGCCCTCCAGCCTGGGCGACAGAGCAACACTCTGTCTCCAAAAAAAAAAAAAGAAAAGAAAAAAGAAAAAAGAAATTGGCCTCCAATTGAACTTTGTACATTGACCTTGTATCCTAAGACCTTTTTCAACTCACTTACTAGTTCCACTAGCTTTTTCATTTGCTCTTTAGGATGTTTTACATAGATAATTATGCTGTTTGCAAAAAAAAGACCATTTTATGTCTTCCTTCCCAATCTGTATATCTTTTATGTCCATTTCTTGCCCTATTGAACTATCTAGGACTTCGAGTATTCCGTTGAATAGAAATGGTGAGAGTGGACATCTTGCTTCATTACCAGCTTAAGGGGGAAAGCATTTCATGTTTCACAACTAAGTATGATGTTAGCTGTAGGTTTTTCATAGATGCCTTTTATTAGGATGAGGAAGTTCTTGTCTAATACTAATTTTCCAATAGCTGTTACTATGGATGGATAAATTTTGGATGGATTAAATTTTGTCACATGTTTTTCCTGCAACTGTCAAGATGATTATATGGTTTTTCTTTCTTGGTCCATTGCTGTGGTAAATACATTGCTTGATTCCCAAATGTTGAACCAGCCTTACATTCCTGTGATAAATCCCACTTGTTCATGATATATTATCCTTTTAATATATTGCTGGATTTGATCTGCAAATAGTTCATTGAAGATTTTTGCATCTGTGCTCATGAGGGTTCATGGTCTATAGCTCCACATTCACTTTTGCAGCATCTACCCTGAATAACGCACGGGGAGACCCATTGGGGAGAAGAATGTATGTTCTGACCTCAAGGAGCTTGTATCTGACCACATTGCAAAAGAAGATGCTTTTCAAAATAGAAAGTGTGATTCCCATCTGTTACTTCACTTGAGTCTCAGTACTCCCTTTAGAGCTGGGAAGCATATTACCATCTAGGCACAAGGGGGAAACTGAGGCATCAAGATATTAAAACCATCTAACTAGTGGCAGAGCCAGCTAGAACCCTAACTGCTCTCTCAGGCCCTGCTGCCTTCACTGCCTTTGACTGGAAACCTTCTGTCTTCATTCCTAAGGTCACATGCTTGGGTCAGCTTTGGTTACTTCAAAATGTACCTGAATATGCCCACTTCTCCTGACCTCCCATTCAAGCACCCCACAACAACCTAAACAACACTGACTCTGTTTACAAGACTTCCTGTCTCCATTCTGTCTGTGCAGCAAAAACAAAGACCATCACATTCCCTCCTCAGAACTCCCTAAATGGCTTCCATCACAATCAAAATAAAATCAAACTCCACATGGGGCACAGGAAGCCAGGTGTGATGGCCCCTGCAACCTCCCTGACCTACTTCCTGCCCTTCTCCCTCCCCCGGCCACACTGGCCTCTGGCCATTATGTGAACACACCAAGCTCATGGCTTCCTGGTGCCTGGGTGCCTGCTGTTTCCTCTGCCTAGGACACACTTAACCCTGAGGTGCTGTGGCTCACCCACTCCCTGCTTCATGAGAGTTTCTGCCCAAATGTTCTCTCCCCAGAAAAAGTCCTCCCTGGCCCCCTCTCCAAGCCCACTCAACACTCCATGCCTCCTCCTACCTTCTGCCCCGGACTGGCTTTCCTTCCTTCCAATGTCACTGGGGCTGTGTTCATGCACTCATTTTCTGTCTTTCTCACAAAAGTCTGAGCAACATGCAGGCGGGAGTCCTGTTTGTCCCCTTCACAGTCACGTCCCCATGCCTAGACACTAGCACCCAATAGGTACTCTAAAAATATGTGATTAGGGAGAGGAAGCATCATGGGCCTGCTGCAAGTATCCCCAGCCCAAAGAACAGAGCAGAACTGAGAGGTGGGAGGAGGCCTCACTATCACTAGCCTGCACCTCACCCTGCCACACCCCCCTCTGCTGTCTTCCATAGGCCTGGCCACCTCCCCCATGCAAGTCTTACAGCTGGGGCAGCTGTAACAACAGGGGTGAGCATTCACCCAGTGCCACAGTGTGCCACACCTGGGGGATGACGCTTTTCACATGGGACTCTCCCACCCCAAGATGGGTGTAATTTTAATGCCTGTTTTACATGATCAAGAGGACTAGGTTAATGTTGGACATGCACATAGCCAGTGTCTGGTCCTTAGTAGATATTCAGTAATAGCAAACTATTAACATTAGCAATATTCCCAACTAACAAGCAACAAATAGAGACAAACCAAGCTTGAGTAACTTCCCAGGATTAGAGAGAACGGAGACAAACAGATTGATATTCAGAGCATGCTCCACCAAGCAATTTAACTTGTATAAACTTCAGTCTTCTCATCTGTAAAAATGGATAATACTACCTGACTAGTAGAGTTCTATGGTGATTAGAGAAAATTATTTATAAAGACCTGACACAGTGTCTGGCACACAGCTCATACTCAGCCAAAGGGAGGCAGTAATCGTGAGAATAGTCATGATAATGGTGGTGGTAATGATGGAAATGGTGGTGGCATTGTGGTAATGCTGGTGATGGTGATGGTAATGCTGATGAAGGAGGTGATGATGGTGATGATAGAGATGATTATGATGATGATGGTGATGATGGTGATGATGATGAAGAAGGTGACAGTGATCATGATGGTGATGGTGATGAAAGCAATGATGGTGATGATGGTGATGGTGAGGATAGTGATGATGATGATGGTGGTGGTGATGGTGATTATGATGATTGAAAGCAATGATGGTTGATGATGGTGATGGTGAAGGTGATTATGATGATGATGATGGTGATGATGATGAAGATGGTGACGGTGATCATGATGGTGATGGTGATGAAAGCAATGATGGTTGATGATGGTGGTGGTGATGATGGTGGTGGTGAGGATAGTGATGATGATGATGGTGGTGGTGGTGATGGTGATTATGATGATGAAAGCTATGATGGCTGATGTGGTAATGATGGTGCTGGTGGTGATAATGATGGTGGAGGTTGAGGTAACAATGGTAGTAGAGGAATAGGTGAGGATGGCAAAGACTAGATTCACACCCAGCTCTGACCCCAAAGCCCAACTCCTCTTCAGCACACCATACTGGAATCCCTACTCTGCCTTCCAGCAGCCTCTGCATCCATGGTTTGCAAGCCTTTTGGTCTTAGTGTCCTTTATAGTCTTAAAAAATTACTGAGAACCGGCCGGGCGCGGTGGCTCAAGCCTGTAATCCCAGCACTTTGGGAGGCCGAGACGGGTGGATCACGAGGTCAGGAGATCGAGACCTTCCTGCCTAACATGGTGAAACCCCGTCTCTACTAAAAAATACAAAAATCTAGCCGGGCGAGGTGGCGGGCGCCTGTAGTCCCAGCTACTTGGGAGGCTGAGGCAGGAGAATGGCGTAAACCCGGGAGGCGGAGCTTGCAGTGAGCTGAGATCCGGCCACTGCACTCCAGCCAGGGTGACAGAGCAAGACTCTGTCTCAAAAAAAAAAAAAAAAAAATTTACTGAGAACCACAAAGCACATTTGTTTCTGTAGGTTATGTCTATCAGTATTCACCAAATGTTTTAAAATCTGCAGTTAATTATTCATTTAAAAAGTAACTATTATAAATCCATTACATTGTTAATGTAAATAACACATTATTTATGAGAACCAACCATATTCTACAAAACAAAAATATTTTATGAAAAGAGTGGCATTGTTGTACATTTTTGTGAGTCTCCTTAATGCCTGGCTTAACAGATGCTAGCTGGATCCTTGCATCTGCTTCTGTATTCTCTCCATTGCAATATCACACATAGGCTGCCTCCAGAAAACTCCACTGTACGTTGTAAGAGAACAAGGGTGGAAAGGGCAAATAGCATCCTAGTATTACAATGAAAATAAATTTGACCTCTTGGACTCCTGAAAGGGTCTCAAGGACCCCAAGAGGCTGAGTCTGTCCACTTGGGAGACTCCAGGCACACATTCAAAATCACTGCTCTAGCTCCTCTTAAATGAGTAGCCATCAGCCGGGCATGGTGGCTCATGCCTGTAATCCCAGCACTTTGGGAGGTCGAGGCAGGTGGATCACCTGAGGTCAGGAGTTCGAGACCAGACTGGTCAATATGGTGAAATCCCGTCTCTACTAAAAATACAAAAATTAGCCAGGCGTGGTGGCGGGTGCCTGTAGTCCCAACTACTCGGGAGGCTGAGGCAGGAGAATCACTTGAACCCGGGAGGCAGAGGTTGCAGTGAGCCGAGATCATGCCACTGCACTGCAGCGTGGGCGACAGAGAGAAACTCTGTCTCAAAAAAAAAAAAAATGAGTAGCCATCTCCAGCTGTGGGTTGTCTCGTTGTTCCTGCAGGGGTGACAGGAGAGCCGCAGGTCATGCATGCCCCAATACTGACTTGCCCTGAGTCCTGGGCGACCCTCCCTCCAGGTCTTGGTCATCCTTAGGGCCTTTCCATCTGCCTCTCAGTGCACAAGTTATACCTGCCAACCAACCCCAATTCCATAAGAAAGTGACTTCTCAGTGGTGGCCCTGTGAATACAAGCAGGGTCTGCAGCATCTGGGACTCCCCTCCCACCCCACAGACCTGGCCATGCGATTCTGCAGTCTTGGGTTTCTGTATCCTGAGAGGAAAAGGCGGCATCTCTCCTGGCCTCACAGGGTGGCCACTAAGCCTGCAGATTCCCTGGTCAGATCCTGCCTTGGGGCAGTCGTTTCCTTTCCCCGCCCATTCACTGTGTGTCACCAGGAAGCAGCCCCAGGCCTTCCCTAATAGGTGGAAGACAGAATGTGCCAGATTCCCCATGATCCTCCCAAGGGCAGTTTGAAGATCCCTGGAGGGAAGCCAGCCTTCCACCCCAATGTGCATTTGCCAAAATCCTGCTCCTCGGGGTATCCAGTTGTTCCTGGCTAGAAATCACCAAGCTGAAAGGGCAGCTTCTAGCAAAAGCGTAGACCCTCCACTGCTCCCGGGAGGTGCTGACCACCCCATTCAATCCTCTCCATTAGTAGGGGCCAGGAACGGCCTCCAGCTTGAGGCACAGAGCCAGGATCTGCTCCATCGAGGCTTCCAGGCCCCGAGGCTGTGCACTCAACAGAGACCCAGAACACAAGCATTTAGGACAGGAAAGAAGTTCAACCGGCTCACCAAAACCAACGGCATTCAATGGGAAAATCAGCACAACACTGCCAAGGTTAGCTTGCGCAGGGCCAAACCCCCAGGGCCTGTGAATGTGACACTATTTGGAAATAGGGTCTTTACAGATGTAATCAAATGAAGGATTTTCAGATGAAATCATCCTGGATTACCCCAGTGGGCCCTAAATCCTATGACTGGTGCCCTTATAAGAGAAAGGAGATGGAGATTTGAGACATAGACACAGACAGGGAAGGACGCCATGGCTGAGGATGGAGGCAGAGATTGGAGGGACGCCTCTCCAAGCCAAGCAGTGCCTAGGATTGCCGGCCACCAGAAACTGGGGAGAAGCAGGGAAGGACCCTCCCGCGGAGCCTCCAGAAGGAACCCAGCTGCTGACACTTTGATTTCAGGCTTCCAGTCCCCAGAACTGTGGGGCAACCAATTCCTGTTGTTTCAAGCCCCCTGGCGTGTGGTAGCTGTTTGTTCTGGTGGTTCCGGGAAGTGAGCACACCTATTTACAGTTGGGCTGTGGGTTGAGGAGAAACACTGGGGTTTCATTTGGTCATCACATCCACTAGGGTCACTGCGTGTCTTCGGGCTCCAGCATTCTGAAGTCAGGGATGGGGTTGTCCTCATGGGGTGTCAGCGACTTATTAGGAAGGCTCCAGGTCTCATTAACTTGGAGCCAGATCTGGGTGAGGTGACCCTGCGTACTTCTGGCTTACGGCAGGTGCTGTTAGTTCTTCCTGAGGGGCACATGCACCCAGGATGCAGGGGGCAGGCCTTAGCCTCTCAGGCCTTCAGCACTCTCCTCCTTGTCTGTGTCCCAGGAGGGCCCTGCTTTCCTGCAGCAGGTCCTCAGCCCCAAGCCAACGCGGAGGTTCAGAACCCAGCTCTGATCTCAGCAGTCAGTGCCAGGGAGCACCGCCTGAGTGAGCAGGCTCCGGGAGGCTGCTCCTCAGATAGCCATATCCCTGCGGGGTCTGCAGCCTCCCAAGGACACACCGGACCTCCTGGGTGAGAACTTGGACACGATGGGCCTCCCTTAGAGACATGTCTGCTCCAGGTGCCCCTTGCTCTGCTCCTTCAGGTACCAGCGCCGAGGAGACCCTGCCCCCAGCTCCCTGCGGCCTTACCCAGGGCTCTCGCCACACCCACGGCTGACCGACATGCTGTGCCTGCTCCTTGGGCGGGGAGGATCACTGCCTCCCTCCTCAGAGCGGGGACAGAAGCTTCCCCTGAGCCCCAAGCAGGAGCCTGGGCCCCCCGTGAACTGCCCCCTCCCAGCCTCCCTCCCTGCCTCCAGCAGCACTGTGGGGCAGGCGGACACCCACGACTGTGGCAGATGCAGCCCATGGCGAAGGGTGACAGGCAAGAGGCTCCTAAACCCAGGTGCTGAGCTGGGTGTGCCCCTGACCCCTGAGAAGCCGCCCGGCTGGAGCCCAAGGCAGCACCCCCAGCCAGCAGCTCCCCAGAGCAGCTGCCCCCAGTCAACCTGGGCACCAGCCAGGTTTGGGAACCTCTGGGCATTTCTTTCTTTACCCCATGAGGTTTCTGTGGTGTATCACCAACCTCACTGCAGTGCCCACGAGGCCCTGCTTCTCCTCCTGACCAGGTGCGGGAGAGGATGGCATAGGGCTGGCTGCACATAGCAGGGCCATAGGCAGAGCCCGTCGCCCTGGGAGTCAGCTCTGAGGACTGGCTCCACACTTGTGCGGAGGTCTGAGACGAGCTTATCCCACATATCCAATGCCGTTCAGCTGCACCCACAGCCCCCTGGAGCCACCTCAGCTTCCCACCGAGTCCTGCGGAGGTTTTGACCCTATAAATAGCATCTTCTTTTCCTTTCAGGCAGGAGTCCAAATACTGTCACCAAGAGAGGTGGGAAACTCCATTTTTATTACGATCATATTACAATGCCTGAATCACGAGTTTAGATATGGCTTTCTGGAAGACAGGGGTGTGTGCGAGTGTGCATGTGTGTGTGTGCACACCTGTGCATCAGAGAGAGAGAGAGACAGAGACACAGAGTAACAGAGTCAGAGACAGACAGGCAGACAGAGCTAGAGAGCTGGGGCGAGCCTTCAGGCAGCAGGCCTGCTCAGGATACATTGTGGACAGTGCGGCCCAAAGCTGGGAAGGGAGTCCTGCAGGCTGCCCCAGGAAAAAACCAAAAGAACAGACAACAGCCACTGCTCTGTCCCGCTCCCCACACCTGGCTTTGTGACTCAGCCCGGGAGACACCACCATAGTCTCCCTAGGAAGAGGAGGAGGAACGCATGTGGGGACCCAGTACGTCCCTGCTCCTCCTCAGGCCCCCAGCCCCTGCACCCCTGTGGGATCCAGGAGAGGAAAGGACTTGGCTCCCTCCCATGGCTGGTGGCCCAAAGTGGCAGCTATGTCCAGCCCTGAAGGAGGGAACAGCGGGGAAATCCTGCCAACCTGAATGCCAGCTTGGCTTCCAGTCCTGCCTGGGACGCTCCCCAGTGGCCAGCCTGGAGCTGGTGGCATCACCTCCTTGACTTTCCACTTCGGCATCTGTAAGCTGGGGATGCTAATAACCACAGGCTTGCCGGCAGTGTGGGGGGATGCAATCCGGTCACGTGAAGTTGAGGACATAGTGTCAGGTGCACAGCAAATGGTCCATATGTGCTGCGATGTTTTTGTGATTAGCTTTGTGCCATGGAGACTACCTGGACACTTTGAGTTTCACTGATGCCCCACTGCCTATGGGAGATGTCATCTCATCCCCCTGCACAGGGGAGGAAACAGAATTAGCAGCAAAGGCTCCCACAAGAGACCACACCTGGGGGTGGATGTGCCCTCAGGGCAGCAGGGAGGGCAGCAGAGCCCAGGCTCACCCCTGGATCTCCCCACTGCAGCCCAGGGAAACCGGGCAGGTGCCCCACTAGGAGTCAGAGACCTACCTAAGTCCAGGTTCACCCCTTACTACTGGGACCTCAGTTTCCTCATCTGTCCAAGGGAGAGAAGTGGTTATTGCTGCCTCAGAAGACTGAAAAGGACCAGGCATGGTGGTTCATGCCTGGAATTCCAGCACTTTGGGAGGCCGAGGCCGGTGGATCACGAAGTCAGGAGTTCAAGACCATCCTGGCCAAGATGGTGAAACGCCGCCTCTACAAAAAATACCAAAATTAGCTGGGCGCGGCGGCAGGCACCTGTAATCTCAGCTACTCAGGAGGCTCAGGCAGGAGAACTGCTTGAACCCAGAGGGTGGAGGTTGCAATGAGCCGAGATTGCGCCACTGCGCTCTAGCATGGGAGACAGAGTGAGACGCCATCTCAGGAAAAAAAAAAAAAAGCAGGCTGAGAAGGACTAAAGGAGATAACCGACAACAGTTTGCAGGCCCACATCTGCTGAAGGTTTCTCCCCAGGGGGCCACACCCAGCCCCGCGGGCTCCTGCAGTGGCTGCAGCCCTGAGCAAGGCTTTCCTGGTTGGTGGCACCTTCTCTGGATTGGGCCCAGCCCTGTTCCCACGTGTCCTGGCCACCCCAGCCCTTTCCAGGGAGGCAGCCAGATGTAGCAGAAGGGGCAGGGGCTTTGGGGGGCCTCCTCTGAGCCAGTGGGTCTTCATCATGAATCAGGTGGCAGAGCACAGCAGATCAGAGCACAGTTCTGGAGCCAGAGAGATTGGTGACTGCCTCGCCTGCTGTGCCTCAGCTTCCCCATCTGTAAAATGGAGTCAATCACGACAGAACTAGCTCGTAAGTTTGTGAGACAGATGAAATGCACCAAGTGTCTAAAGCCTTCAGAAAAGGGTCTGACAGAAGAAAGGTGCCCACAGCCATCTTATTCACTCCTCAGTTGGTGTCAGGAGGAGTAGATGAGATGCAAAGAACCTGGGACAGGGTAGGGGCTCCATCAGCAGGAGGCCTTGGTGCCTTAGACCAACCACCCGAAACCAAGGAGTGATGCCAGCAGGTGGACATGTATTCACTTCTGGGGCAGGGATTCTTGACCACTGCATGACCAGCATTTGGGGCCGGGTCACTCTTTGTGGTGGAGGCTGTCCTGTGCATAACAACATATTTAACAGCATCCTTGGCCTCTACCCACTGGACACCAGTAGCAACCTCCAATGACAACGGCCAGAACTATCTCCAGGCAGTGCCAAATGCCACCTGGAAACTGGAGGCAAAACCGCTCCTAGCAGAGAACTGCCATTCTGGAGACTTGGATTGGAACTGCTCTGATTTTAAATTGCACTCTGCTTGCAAAGCATTTTTTAAATTCTTACTTATCACAGACATATTTGTCTGAATTACCATAAATTCCAAACTAACAGCTGGGCGCTGTAAGCCGTTCCTTCCCATAGTTCACTCATGGTCCCCAATGCCCAGCAACAGCCAGCACTTGCAAAGTCTGTTGTCTCACAGGGGACTCACAGAAGCTCATGCAGCGGAAACTGCTCTGGTCATCATTGCCATTTACAGATGAGGAAACTGAGGCACAGCCAGTTGCATGAACTTGCTCAAGGGCTCCTGGACGGTGGGGCCTATCGGGCGTGCCCCCCTAAAGCTGGTGCCATTGGCACCTGGCTCTGCCCGTCTCTGAGAACTCTCACGCCCTCATTTCCTGCGCTGACCACCAGGCACAGATGCCGTGTTCATCTGACAGGAGAGGAAGGGGGGCCTGGGAGGAACAAGCCACAGCCTGGTGACGGAGCTTCTTTCTGGCAGCAGCAGGATTCAGACCTACCTCTTGTTGGGGCTGACCTCTTCGGCTCACTGCCTCTCCGAAACCAGGCAAGAGGCTGGAAATGGGGCTTTCTGGAAAAATGCAGACTCTGCTGGGAAGCAGGGCAGACACCTGACACCTGTCGCTCAGCCTGGCAGGTGGCGTGTTCATTTCTTGTGTGGTCATCTGGCTGTCACACTCAACCCAGTGAGAGGCTTAACTCTCGTCCTGCTCCACCCCAGCCCCACCCTGCTGTCATCTATGGCCCCTTTCCTCACCCTGTCAGGTGCCTCTTTGACTTTTGACCTCTGCCCTCAGCAGTGTCATTTCATGAAACCCAGGCCCCGGACAGCCAGCATCAAGCAACTGGCAACCTTCCATACTTCGGCCCCTGAGACCTCTGCCCTAGGGATAGGGGCTTTGTTTTCTTCCATAATTCCCTTTGGATTGGCCCCAGCAACCAGCAATTTACCAGGCAGCAGCACCCCAGCTTTGGGTGGAGTCTTCATAGAGCAAACCCAGCAGGTGTCTGTGGATCCCGGATGCACAGACCCTTTCCTGGAGAGGCAGAGGCCACCTGCCACAGGCCACGCGGAGCAGGGTCCCACCATGGCCCTGAGCATCTTGACTGAGCAGTTCTGCATCCCAAGACCTCACAAGGTGACTATGGAATGGCAAGGCTAGCCCTGGGGGTAAGCTTAGGGCAAGTCCAAGTAGCCAACTCGCCTTCATAAGCCGTGGGTTCCTGTGATCGGCACACAAGCGGCTGGTGCTGCTATCCACAGGAGGATACCCACCAACTTGTCTAAAGGGGTGGGCAAGGCTAGGGCTGAGAGGAGAAGGGGTCTGGGTTGTTGTGGGCAGAGCACCTGCATGCTGTGCCACTCCCCCTTCAGGTGCTGGAAGGAGTCTTCCTGGGCGGCTCACCCTCCACAGCCCTGCTGGGAGGTCTTGCACACGCCCTCGATAGCCAGGCTTAGGGCCTCCCGAATGCACCTGCAGCGTGAAACCGTGGAAACACGCTTGTCAGTGGCAGTTCTGTGTGGGAAGGAGCCCGGGGCTCTCTGCGGAGGGTCAGTTCTGTCCCTTTTAAGGTTCTCCGTGGAAAAGGCTCAGCGCCCTTTTGGGTCTACCTACATCTGGGGATGCTAGAGCCCAGCTCCCAGTTTTGCTGATCATTTGGGGGCATACCATAGGAAGGACCTGCAGGGCACCTCAGGCTTGTATACTATGGCTGCAAACGCCTTGGGGCCAACCCTGGGCTCACACCCAATTCAGGGTCTACAGGCAGGGAGCCAGGGGCCAGGGGAGGACTTCTCAGCTCCCACTCGGGATGCTGTTTAGGGGAATTAGAATGTGTTTTATATATAAGAGAACTGAGGGAGTCTAAAAAGGTCTCTGGGGGGTAGAAAAAAGTGAGGAGGAAACACAGGAAGAAATGCACATGAGGGAGGTTCTTGTCAAAAGAGTCCTGAGAAAGACGTACAGTTAGAAACATAGAGTGTGACTGAGGGTCCTTCTTAGCACATAAGGGACAGGGACAATAGTCTTAGATGTCTGGGGCTCCTCTTGTGTTCTGATGGTTCCTGAGACGGGGAGAAACGGCGACAGTTTCTTGGGTTCAGAGAGGGAGAGAAGGCGCCTCACACTCTGGCTAGGGTGGGCTGGGGGCCTGCACCCCTAAATTGGAGAACCCCACTAAGCTGACCCCACTCACCACTGCCCACCCCGCCAAGCCTCCTGGCCATTTTCAGCGGAGTGTCCCGACCTCTGGCCGCCCGGGTGAGTGTGAGCCCCGGAGCGCGCGCGGGGGGTTGGGGGGCGAGGAGAAGCAGCAGCCGGTGGGGGGGCCCCCTGGGCGGCGCCCGCTCCGCGCGGCGATTCGGCCCGGGTTTTGCGGCCGCCGCGCCTCCTCCTCCCGCCTCCGGGCTCCCTGGGCCTCCTCCCTCCGCCGCGCCCTCGCTCCGCCTCGCGCGGAGGGACCATCTGCTGGCATTTCCTGCAGCCGGGCCCGCGCCTCCAGCGGAGCCCCCGCGCGCCCGGCCGTCCCGGAGCACCGAGCTCGCAGCACGGTAGGAGGTAGGAGCGCGGCGGCCCGGGGGGCAGCGGGGGACGGCGCGGGGATGGCGGACTGGGAAGAATCCGGAGGGCCCCGCCGGGCAGGGCCGGAGCGAACCTGGGGCCGCGGGGGGTCTGCCGAAGGGATCCGGGAGCCCGCGCTGCAGCCCGCGGACCCTGGCAGTGGCCAGTGCGGGGAGCCGCGCAGGGGCCGGTCGCGCGCGGGGGAGCCTGGGGGCGCCCCGGGCCAGGGCGAGTCGGCGCCTGGCGGGTTGGGGCGGGTGGGGCCCGCGAGTGGGAAGTGGCGCGCCCAGCACGGCTCCCCACTTGGTGGGGCTTAAAGGAGACGGGACCGCCAGGCAGGGTGGCTGGGTCTGACCGCCCAGACCCTGGCCAGTGCGGGGGTCTGTGTCCCCAGCTCGGCCGACGCGGGCTCCAAGGAGCCTGCGTGGGGTCTGGGATCTGAGTCTGGCGTCCCAGCTGCGGGCTTGGGAGGGCGGCTGTGTCTGAGTCCGCAGAGTCAGGGGGCTGCCTGGATTACAGGCCAGGGAAGGACCCTTGCCCACAGTCCCCATCTCTGGGGCACTGACCCCCTGAGGATGTGGAGCCTCAGGGACTGTTGAGGTGCCTGAGTCCTCAAGAGGGTCTGGTGCACTTGAAGATTCCTCCCGGGGAGCGGGGTACGGGAGGGTGGGGCAGGCAGGAAGGAGGCTGGAGTCTGCAGCCCCCCGCCCCGGGCAACAGGCCCGTCCTGGGCTTCCCAGGCACCGCCCCGACCCCCACCCAGACCTCTGGGCTGCCTCCTGTCAGAAGCCAACTGGAGTTAGGGTTTGGGGTGACTCCTGGGGGTATGGAGGGGTCACAGGGTGGGCTTACCTGCCCCTCTCTCATCCCTGGGCTGAGCCCACTGCCCTTCCCTCATTCTTGGGCTGAACGGGTCTGCCCTGCCGAAGCGGCTGGGTGGATTTCGTCTCTTGCCATTTGGTAACTTGCTCCCCTCTGTGTGTTGCCCCAGTCTGTTCAAGGTGCCTTTTACAGGCCGACTTCTGTAAGGGTCCCACCCCACCTGATACAGCCTCCCAAAGTCGGGAGAAGTGGGCCAGCCTTTGGGATCCTAGGTAGATGCTTTTGGGTCTGCCTGCGCCAGGGCTGATCCAGATCCCGGACTGAACAGAAACCCTGCCCCCACCCCCAAGAGTAAGGCGCCTCTGCACGTTTTTATCCCACCGCCTTGGTACACAGGGGCCTTGCGGTTCCTTGAACCTGCCAGGTGAGAGGGGGCTTTGCAGGCATCAGGCAGGTTTGGGGCAACCTGGGGTGGCGTCAGGTGCCCGGCTGTTCCCTTCAGGCCTCAGGCTCCAGAACTCCAGATCCTATTGTCTGCTTGCACGCGTGTGGGGCTGGCCCGGGGTGCCCAGGAGGCAGGCACTGCGTGTGTCTGTCTTGCCAGGCTGTGTGTAGGAAAGGTGACACAGCAGATGGGCCTCATGAGGAGCCTCTGACCCGCAGTCCTGGGCCTGGTCTTGGAGAGGCTGCCCTGCAGATGTTGATCCCTGGGCAGCCATCCTGCGTGTCCAGTGGAGGCTCCTTGCTGGGTCCAGATTGGGCCATGAATAGGCCAAGTTCTTCCAAGGACTGCTTTCAGCTCTTCACAGAACGCGAATGCAGGAACCCCTGCCCCGCCCCCACCCAGGGTTGTATTTACTATGCTGAGAATGCCTGCTATCAGTTTCTCTCCTGAAATCCTGGCCTTGCTCTGAGCTCTGATACTAATCTGACATGTAACGCTTGCGGGAGGGAGAAGCACCCCGTGACAAGCCGGCGGGTAGAAGGGCTGTGTGTGTCTCTGACAGCTGTGTTTTGGGGACTGGTGCTCTCTGCTGATGCTATGGTTAAGCCCGCACGCGTTTGCACACATACAGGCACAGCATGCAGGTGGAGAACTTACCCAAGATGACAGAAGGTGCATCCCACCCCATTCCCATTTATTGTTCAAGGGACAGGTGAATCTGAGTCTGTGACCGCAGCTAAGAAACGTTGTGGACCCAGCTCAGGGTTCTCCCAGAGAGGCCTGGGGGGTTGGAAGCTCGGACCTCCTGGACAGGGGGTTGTAGAGGGGCCGAGGCCCAGGGGTGCATCGTGCCAAAAGGATCCCGATCATTTTGATAGGAAGGGAGCTGTCAGGGAGGGAGCCGTCAGGTGCAGCTCCCCTTGTGGAGTCCAAGGGCCAGGTGGGTAGAAGTGCTCACTGCTTGCAGGGTTGGCAGGGCAGCCCAGGGAACGCACTGGTGTGCTGGAGAGTGGATGTTGGGTGGTGCAGATGAAGGCCACTGGCCTCCCAACAGGGACAGGCATGCTGCCCTGGATGTCCTTGTGCTCCTTGTGACCGGCACAAAGGAAAAGAATATTGTTCTTGATGCCAGCTTTGCTTGATGACTTACTGAGCCTGCAGCTTGAGGAGGCAACTGACAGCCTGAGGTTGGGGCTCCTGGGCTGGTCAAGATTTTTAAGGGTTTTGGGGCCTTGGTGACTGGGTCTTGGCCACGGCTGGGTCACCTTTCCCGTGGAGATGTATGGGCAGATAGTGAAGCTGCTGCAGAGAGTGGTAGGGTTGGCGGTCGAGTACAAAGGACTTGGACTGAGGACCGCGTTGTTCGCTTAGCATCACAGCTGTTCTGAGCCAGGGCCTCTGGGATCATGTCCACGAGGGTGTGAGGTTGCCTTGTGCTGGCATCTACACTAAATGGAGCCCTGGGCACCAGCTGTGTCCTCAGGACCAGGGCTTGAGGTGGGAGATGGGGAGGGGATGGGACATGAGCCTTGTTGGCTGGCTTAGAGGGATCTAGAATTCCTAGAGGGCCTTTGTTGCAAATCTCAGAGCCACCCAGGGTGAAAGCAAAAGCTTTGCTCGGCTAGCCTGCCTCACATCCGGCTGCTCCCTCCAGGGCTGGCCTCCACTCCCCTCCTGGCCCTACCAGCTCTTGCCTGGAGCTCCACATCAGCTACCTGCAAGGTTCCCCTTTCATGGCCTTCCTAGCCCTTCTCCAGCCAGCAGCCAGCAGCCAGCAGCCAGCATGTTGTTTAAAAAGATAAACCACTTCATGTAGTTTGCCTACTTATAGCCCTTTGAGATTTGCCATGGGTCTCAGTAAGTCCTGACCCCTTTCCAGACCCCACAGGCCCTAGACACCCCTCCACTCCGCCTCCCTTCCCCTGTCCTCCTCTCCCCCTTCCCTCCCCTCCCTCTCCCCTCCTTGCTCCCAGGGGTCCAGCCTCAGCCCTGGCTTCTTACTCCAGGGCCTTTGCACTGGCTGTGCCTCTGTTTTTGTCCCCTCCTTGTATCTACACTTGGTGGGCTCCATCTAATTCAGGTCCCAGCTCGGATGCCACCTCCGCTGAGAGATCCATTCTGACATGATATCCATTCCAAAGCAGTTCTCAGCTCTGTGTTTTATTTTCTCTTTATTTATACTGAAATGATCTTGTTTGTTTAATTGAATGGCTTCCTGTGGAGAAAGCAATTGGGCCAAGCTCGGTCCATGGTGGGCGCCGCTGGTGCGTGGCATCTGTCTCCATGCACGGTTGCCTGCAAGTCTGCTCCGGGCTCTCTTCCCAGGGGCTGGCACACAGTAGGTGCTCTATGGTTAAGTGAGGGACATGTGGAAAGCCATCATACTGTCTCATCCCAGGGAGGCCAGTATGTTGAGACTGGCTGCCCCCATCTAGCAAGTCCCACCCACCATGTCCTGGTTTCACCAGCATCGACTGGTATGGGATGTGACCAGCTTATTTCCTCCATGCCCTAGGATGGCGAGGACAAGAGTGTGTGTATGACTCTTCCCAGGGTCCCATCATCTCTGATTTAGGAATGAAGCCCTTAGGGTGTCTCACCTCCTCGAGGTGCCTAATATTTTATTTGGTGAATGCAGATGCACTTAACTGGCCTGTGGATCCCCTCTGACCCTGCTGACACGAAGAGAAGGATGAAGGGGAAAGATGAGGTTCAACATCTGAACAGTATTCCCTCTAACTATGTACATTCTTAGGGAGTTTAAGTGGGAAATAGGGAGGAGATGTGGGGGATACCCCACCTCGGCAGGCAGCTGGTCAGGCTGCCCGTTGTGACCAGCCTGGGGTCGCCTTCCCTTCATCCAAGGCCAGGGGCGTTTGCAAACCTGTATTAAGCCCTGCTGTACCTGGCAGAGCAGAAGCACCACCCCAGCTTGGAGACAGCAGGCCCCTGACTGCCGGCCATGGATAGCCCCTTGGGAAGTGCCCTGTGCTTCTGAGCAAGGAGGGAACGGGCCTCCAGGCACTCGGGGACGGCACAGAGGGCGCTCTGTCGCCCGTGCCTTTGTCCCCTTCTCTCGCTGGCCCATTCTCAGCTGCTTCCTCGCGGGGAAGGGCCTTCCTTGGCCAGGGGAGGGAGCGCTCAGTGGCCCGGCACTGCGGAGGTATTGATGTGCAATTGGGGTGAATACGGCGGTCGGTGTGGGGGTGGGGGCGGGGGGTTGTCATTTAAAGGGGCATTTGGGGATAGTCAGCAGAGGAAGGCGTGGTGTTGGGGCGGGGCATCCGCATCTCCGCGCCCCTTTGCTGGCAGCCAGCGGGATTTCTCATGTCTAGCTATTGCAGCGAATAAGACAGTCAACTAAAGGGCGTGCCACTGTAGGTCCTATTTGCTGGGCTGCCGCTCCAGGCAAAGGCATTTGTATGCCTGCCTATTAGGGTGAATGTGACGCGGGGAGTGTGGGTCGCTTAAAGGGCCGGGACTCTGGCAGCAGTGCATCCTGCTCATGCCCGCCTATTGCGGTGAATACGGTGCAGTAGTCGGGTCGCTTAAAGGGTCCTGGCCTCCTGCTTGCTGGACTGTGCTGCTTTGGGGCAGCTCCTGGTCCCGGGCGGGAGGGGAGCACTCTAGGGAGGCTCCTCACTTTGGCCACAGGGAGACGCTGGCCCGTGGGGCAGGAAGGCTAGATGCCCTTCTTACAGGATGAGCCTCACCCCCACCCCACCCCCTGCTGCCTTAGGAAGTCACCCAAATTTAGCAGAATTCAAGCCACAGCCATTAGGCACCAGGGTGGGGCATGTGACCCTGTTCTGGAGGGCTGGCGGGGCCAGGGCAGGGAGGGGGCTGGGCCTAAGAGATTGATGGTGGTGATGGTGGCAGGCACTGCCTGGGATCTGATCAGAAGGCCTAGCTGAGGAAGACGCAGCTGGAATTCTTCACCCCAGGTGCCAGGGTCAGCAGATTTTATTTGCCTCCTAAACCTTGGTTACCCCGTCTGTAAAGTGAGGCTCATGGCTGGCCCGTGAGAAGTCCCGAGATGGTCTTTGTACACAAGCTCTGGGTGAGCATTGGCCATTGTGTGGGTGACTGGCATGACCCACTACCCCACCCCTATAGGCTGCCAGTCAAAGGTTTCCACCCTCTAGCCACCATCTCCCTGGCTTAGATAGTCCTGGGCCACCCCAGGTGGCCCTGGCCCTCCCCAGGTGGACCCTGTCCCTGCCGGCAGACCCTCCACCTCTCTAGCTCTCTCCTCTGCTCCTGAACTTGGCATTGGTCTCAGGCTGCCCTGAGCTGTCTCAGGGGACTCCTGACCTGTGAAGGGGCAGCGAGTCCATGGGAGGCAGTTGGCCTGGGCTCTTCGAGTCTGTTGTCCTTACCTGTAGAGCAGGGACCACAGCACATGGTGCTCCTGAGTGCAGCGGATCCAATGAGTGGCCTGGCACAGGGCCAGGGAGAACTGGGATGCCTTAGTCTCTGGCCCACACACTCCCTACCAGTGAGCACTTTGTGGGTTAGGTACCAGACCTCGTTAGCCTGAGGCTGGGGTGCTGTGGACAAGGTGCTGGGACTTAGTGTTAATGCTCAAAGATGAGCTGCAGAGGTAGTGAGGTCCCCCAGCCCCGGGGACACCTGAGAGTTCTCCCTCTTCCCCGCGCCAGCCTCAAGAACATACCTGGGCAAAAACCAACCCTCATGTTTCATTGTCTGTGGCCTCAGGGTGTGTGCACTCTTGCCTGTGCCCTCACCCTGCTGTCCCTTGTGTTCAGAGTGTGGCTGGTCCAAGGGCTCACAGCTTCTGACAGGCTCCCCTCTGAGACGGAGGAAATGGGGCCCAAGAATGGCAGGGTCATGGTGCTACTCCTCGCTGGGCCTCAGTTTCTCCATCTTAAGGCACCCCCATCCCTGACACTTGCTCCCAACCCCTACACCTGTGGGGCTAAGGCACTTGCACACAGGCAACATCCCGGCAGGAACTGAGAAGGAAACTTGGACATCCACAGCTCCCTCTTCACTCCCAAGGTCCCGGCTTCTCCAAAGGCTTCTGTCCATCTGCTCCTACGCCTTGAGCTGTTTTATATCTTGAGAATGCACCCCAGGTTTTATGCAGAAGGAAGCGTCCACTAATTTTTAAAGGTTTGAGACTGAGTGATTGGAAATCTTTCTCATCCTTCCTCCTGCCTCTCTCCTGCACCAGTGTGCAGCCCGGAAGAGGTCTCATGTGTCACTGACCATGCACCAGTGTGCAGTCTGGAAGAGGTCTCATGTGTCACTGACCATGCACCAGTGTGCAGCCCAGAATAGGTCTCATGTGTCACTGACCATGCACCAGTGTGCAGCCCGGAAGAGGCCTCATGTGTCACTGACCATGCACCAGTGTGCAGCCCGGAAGAGGTCTCATGTGTCACTGACCATGCATCAGTGTGCAGCCCGGAAGAGGCCTCATGTGTCACTGACCATGCACCAGTGTGCAGCCCGGAAGAGGCCTCATGTGTCACTGATCATGCACCAGTGTGCAGCCCGGAAGAGGCCTCGTGTCACTGACGCTCCATGAGTCTAACTTCTGCATGTGGAGTGTCCCTGTGGCTGATCCTGGGGCGGTGGACTGGCCTGATGCTGCCAAGGACGCCCCACTTTCCCACAAAGCTCCACCCTGCTATCTTGCACATCCTGGGGCCAGGACAGGAAGAGCGCCCTGTGGATCGGAAAAGCAGGTGCCCTTGTGGGCACCAAGAGCCCTTTGTGCTTTGTAGGATCACGTGCTGCCACATGGCACCCTCTGATCTCCTTGGGGCAGAGGAAAAGAGCAGCCAGCTTTGAAGGGAACCCTCGCCCACTCCAGCGTCCATGCTGGGTTTCTACTTTGGGCCCAGCTCCTGCAGGAACGCACAGACCTCTCTCGCTCTGAGACCTACATTCTGCCTTGGAACGGCACAGCTGTCCCCAAAGGCAGGCCGGGGCAGGCAGCTTGGCCACAGGAGGCTGGGAGAGTTTGGAGCGTGAAGAACACCTAGAAATGTCAGAATGTGACCCATCTGGAAACCTGAGACAGGCCGCTTCGGGACAGGGCCTGGTTGCTTGTCCCATTACCGTGCCACAGTGGGTCATCCTCCCCAGCCTGGCACCACGGAGGCTCCCAGAGAGAGGGGGACTGAGGTGCTCTCTGTTGGTGACTAGCACCCAAGGGTGCTTGGCCCCAGTGTGCTGCTGAACACACATGGCTACCGTGGTCGAGGCCATCAGGAATCCCCACCCTCGTGCCCTGCACCGAGTGCAGCTGTGTGGCTCTTTGCCGCCCAGACCCTCCCTGCTCGCAGGTGCCCACCAACAGCCAGAAGAACCTTCCGGCTGCTGCAAGCCCAGCAGGCTGGACAAGTTTCTCCTTCATCTGGTTGCTGTAAGCAGAGGAGAACGAGTTACTCAGTCCCCAGCCGGCCGGGGGCGGGGCCGCCTTCGTCTCTGCTCCGTGGGCTGCTGGGTGCTCACACTCTAAAGTGATGTGGGTGGCAGGAAGTGGCCTTGTGGCGCCCACCCGCTGAGCACAGGGCTGGCCTGTGAAGCCACCCTAGTCATGGAGCCAAGCTGGCTGGGGCTCTCCTGCCCCTGTCTGTCTTGGCACAGGCCCTTCCCAGGCCTGCAAAGCCTGCTTCCATCGGAGCGCTGCCTCAGTACCCGCAGCACACGGGACATCTAGGCTAGCTAGCGTGGTACCCAGGACCCATCTTGGCCTCCCTGGGTCTCTTGGGGACATCACCTTCTCCTGGAACCCTGTCTCATCAGGGTGACCTCTCAAAAGTCCAGCCTCATTCCTTATCTGCCCCTTGCCATCCTTTTACCGGTCAGGGTCTCTCTGCTGCTGGCCCTGGTTCCCTTAGATCTGGGCCCTGCAAGGCCCACTTTTTCCCACGTGCTCAGGAAGTGCCGCTTGCTTTCCTCCCTCGTGGGCCGTGAGCCTGCTCCCGTGTGTTTGGCCTGTGTGATTTGCACAGAGGCACGCAGCCCTCTGATCGTTAGTGCGTGAAGCCAGGTGCCCTGGGCCGTAAGCACCGCCCTGTAAAGGTGCCCTTCACCTTCTGACCTGTGCGAGCTGGGAGTTTGCTGCCCTTGGGGGCCCCGAGGAGTGACCCGTCTGACCTTGTGGACAGGGGCACAGTGCTTAGAACATGGGCTTAGCAGTTGGCAAAGCAGGTGGGAATCCCCACCCTGTGGGGCCGTGGGCAAGTCCTAAAGCCCCAGACTTTGGTTTCCTTGTCTGTGAAATGGGCCATTGCAGGGACAGCCCCCTGGAGGTGCCTCGGGACGTGGTGGGAGCATGAGCCAGCTCATCGTGAGTGCCAGCCCTAGGCCTGTGTGGAAGTGGCACGGGCTCTCAGAGCAGGGAGGGGCCACCGCCTATCACGCCTATCATTAATGAAAACTTTCACCAGGAAAGATGTAAACACAGGAACCATACAGAATAACAGAACCAACCCCAGCCTTGTCAAGGTCCTGGCACCTGGCTGTATTTGCTTTAGGCGTCTTTCAACAGCTACAAGTTGTGTGTAGGGAGGGCCCCAGAGCTCCCTGCTTTCCCCAGAGCCGCTATCCTGGGTTTCCAGGCTCATGCTCCCAGGCGAGTTTTGGGCTTTACTATATATGGATGGATCCGTAAACACACACAGACAGATGTCACGTGACCACCGATGTTCTGCTCACATCCTTCTTTCTGATCGTTTTAGAGTCACAGAGAAGTCGCAAAAACAGTAGTTCACTGCCCTCTGCAACCTCTTCTTGTCTGCATGGTTCTGTATTCCTTGTATATTTTCCTTGCTTTATGTATGTAATCACATGGATTTCCATCCTTCGGAAGGACTTTCTGGTACTTCCATTCCGTCCCTGGAGCAAGGTCTGCGTTCTGGTTTCCTTGGGCACAGCCGAGGGCACTCCCCCAGGGGACTGACCTGGGGTGGGGTCAGCAGCCCAGTGGGATGTGGCCCAGTCTCTCCTGTGCTCAGTGCTGCCTTCCCTTCCCCCTTGTCCCAGAGGGAATCATGCCTACCGCGCCCCCTTACTCTGCCTCAGCATAGGGCAGCGGGAGGAATCCTGGCCCCCAAGAAACACACCTTACAGAGATGTTTGCCAGGGCCCCCCAGGGGCCTCTCAGTGACCAACACATTTTGTTAATTAAAACCAGGAACACAGGCTTGAGCCTGAGACTGAGGGTCCAGGAAGGGCAGGGTCTGGCAGAGATTCTGCAGGTCTGCTCACAGCCTGTTCCAGCACTGCAACCCCTTGCTGAAACCACACGTGTGTGGCCTTGCCAAAGATGGGGAGACGGGGCTTGGGAATACCGGCCAAGCCCCAGACCCGCAGCACCTCCACAAAGCTGGGTTAAATGGAAGCGAACTGTCGGCATAATGGCTGCTCCCCTAGCCATCCGGCTGCTTGGGACATGAGTGGCAGAGCTGGGGTGAGTGGCAGAGCTGGGATGAGTGAGTGGCAGAGCTGAGGTGAGTGGCAGAGCTGGGATGAGTGAGTGGCAGAGTTGAGGTGAGTGAATGGCAGAGCTAGGGTACCCATCCCCCCTCGGTGCTTGGGATCACTCCAGGTCTCCAGCTGGGACGTGGCCCAGGCAGGATTTGAGCCCAAGTCTGCCAGGGTGTGCCAGGCATTATTCCTGGGAGAGGGGCCCTGTGGCACCTCCAGATGTGGCCAGGGAGAAATCCCCTTTTCCCAAGGAAGCTGGTGCTATAGTCCATCTGTCCTAGGAAGGCCCTCCTGGGCGGGTGTATGAGTTTGCAGGGGTTTCCACCGCTAAGCAGCCCAGACGTTGATTCTCTCTCAGTTCTGGAGGCTGGAGTCCAAGATCAAGGCCTTGCAGGGCTGGTTTCTCCTGAGGCCTCGCTCCTGATCGTGCAGGCAACCACCTTCCCCCTGTGTCCTTGCAGGGTCATCCCTCTGTGTGCCTGTGTCCTCATCTCCTCTTTTTATAAGGATACCAGTGAGATTGGACTAGGGCCCACCCTAATGACCTGTTTTAATTTAATGTGCTCCTTAAAGACCCCATCTCCAAGTACAGCCACTTTCTTAGGTCCTAGGGACTAAGATATCAGCACATGAATTGGGGGGACACAATTTAGCCCGTGACCGTGGGTAGTGGAGCGGCCAGACTAACCCCGGGCGTCTCGTCAGTGGGTTCTGTTTGTATTTCCTGTGAGGACCCAGCGTTTGCTGGGAGTGAGATTCTGATGTGATCAGAGGCTTTCCACACCCTTGAGTGTGTGCAAAGTTCTCAGATTTCACCTGCTTGAATCTTGACTGTTTTATGCCCTCCCAAGAGCCCCAGCTCAGCTGGAACCTGGGGGAGCTGTAGAGACCCCTGCTTGTGAAGGAAGCATCAGCAGGAACACGCTCACCCTTCCAGGCTCACCCCTCCTGGGCCACATGCCGTCAGCCACTCTGTCCCACCGGGATGCGGGTCACTCGGCGTGTGTGGGGTCAGCAAGCCCTCTACGACGCATCCTGCCACCCGCTGGCAGGTGCTGCACGCAGGGCCGTGCTCTCCAGGTCCCAGCATCTGGGCCAGTATCTGCGGGCTGGAGTGTGTCAGCCGCCCCTTCGCCTTTGCCCTCCAGTTCAGCAAACACCTCCTACAGCAGCCCTCTGGACACCACATGGGGCCTTTCCTCCCAGGGAGGGCGGATAAGGGGCCACACACCAGCGGCGGTTTGAATGCTGTGTATTTCCCGGGCACAGACCTTCCTCAGGGGCTGTGGGCCTGCCCTGGGGCTCCCTGCTGTGTGTGCAGTGTCCACAGCACTGTCGGGGAGCCCGTAACCCTGGGGCTCCCAGCTGCAGCCACGTTATCTAGGCTTCACCTATATGGAGCCTCTGCTGTCCAGAGCTCCGACGAGAACTCCAAATGCAGCAAAAAAGAAAACGAAAACGGAAGCCTTCTCCCGAGCAGCCGTTGTGGACACCCACCCGTACTCACAGCCGGGCCTGGTGGGCCGCTCGGGAGTCGCGCCAACGTGGGCCGCTGCTTCCCGGCAGCTTGAGCCTGTGGTCAGTTTTTAAACTGAGGTGTAACGAATGACCACAGGCAAATAACTGTCCTCCCGCCCCGTTCATTTTTTTTAAACTGTGTCTGCTTTGAATGTGCAAGGAACATGCTGTTTGTGTCTGGTGGGCGCCTGTTCTCCTGGCTGTGGCCATTCATTATTCCTGGGCCTCAGCCCTAGCGACGGTGCTGGCGTCATCAGCCCCCCGCAGCTTGCCGGAGCAGGAATAGCCCCGGGAATTTGTGACCTCAGTGAGCCACATCTTCAGGCTAGAGGGAGCTTTCCTGCACAAGAGCAGCTTATCCCACGGAGGCTCAGATCTTTACACACATTTGCGCTGTTCCGTGCATATCCCAAAATGCATTGCGTGCAACCTTGAGGTCTACATGAGAGACACTGGAACCCTCTTCCTGCTGACTTGTGTCATTGTGACAGTTAATTTTGATAATGATTAACATGTATTTTATTGAGGCTTTTGGAATGACTTATCTCCTTTAACCCTTGAAACAACCCTATGCCATAAGTTCTTTTTTTTTTTTTTTTAGACGGAGTCTCGCTCTGTCGCCCAAGCTGGAGTGCAGTGGCCGGATCTCAGCTCACTGCAAGCTCCGCCTTCCGGGTTTACGCCATTCTCCTGCCTCAGCCTCCCGAGTAGCTGGGACTACAGGCGCCCGCCACCTCGCCCGGCTAGTAGTTTTTTGTATTTTTAGTAGAGACGGGGTTTCACCGTGTTAGCCAGGATGGTCTCGATCTCCTGACCTCATGATCCACCCGTCTCGGCCTCCCAAAGTGCTGGGATTACAGGCTTGAGCCACCGTGCCCGGCCAACCTATGCCATAAGTTCTATCATTGTCCCCATCTTACAGATGGGGACACGGGGGCTCAGAGAGGTGAAGAAACCTATCCGTAGTCACTCACCCCTACATGACAGGACTGGGACTGGAAGCAGCTCACCTCGTAGCCGGGACTCCCTGGCGCCTGGGGGATGTTGCACTCTGTGGGCTGTTTCTCCCTGTACTCAATGGCCCCAGACTCCTCCTCTTCTCCTTGTCGGAGGAGCTGTCAGTGATCATTCCCACCCACTGCTGTCTAGGAAACCAGATGAGTAAGATTGTTGGAAAAGTGAGTAAATCAGGAGCGGACGGACGTGGCAGGAGGACCCAGGAAGTGCCAGCGAGGCGTGAATGAGGCCTGGCACGCGGTATTTCATGGTGCTTGATTGGGCTGTTTAGGGGGAGTCTTTTCTGTGTTCCTCATTTTTCTGATTCTCACTCAGCATCCAGTGCGGATCACACGGTATTGACAGCCAGCAGCGTGTATCAAACGCCTGCTTGCACCCAGCTCTTCCTGGAGGTTTTGCAGGCACTGGTTCTGTTCACACTTAAGTGCCCTTTCAGGATAGAACTAGGCTTAGGGACGCTGCGTGCCTCGCCCAAGCCCGAGCCCATCGCACCCTGCAGGCTACTCCGATAATCCTGCAGGCCCCCACTGCTGTTCCGGGTGGGATCCCTGGGAGGGGGTGAAAACCAAGGCCTGGTCCCTGCCCGCAGGAGAAGGGAACATAGGGGTCTCTTGGTCAGGAAGGAGCCCCACACTTTGAGCAGCTTCTGGCATTTTTAGAACAGCTTTCAGTGTGCGCAGACCACCTTGGCAGTCCAATGTCACCTATACTGTTATTTAAGACCTAGCTCTTTAATAAATCAACTCACTTCCTTTTGAAGTATATTTATAACCTAGAAGATGTGTTAATCGTTGCTGCAGTTAAAAAATCAACATCACCCGTGATAAATTGCAGGTAACTATGAAAACATGCACAATGCACACGAACCACTGACTACATGTTAGCTTTTGGGTGCTCTGGCCACAGGGACTCACATTGTTTGCTGTGAGCTTCGCGCCCAGGGCCACCCTGCCTTCCTTAAATAGAGAGATGAGCAGGGGCAGAGCCACCATAAAGACCCATACTCTTGTCCCTTGATGTAATCAGGAGGCTGGGAAGAGAATGGAGAAGGCCTCGCTTTCTCACTGTGACCTAATGGTGAAGGCCGCCTGTACTGCTGGTGTCACCTGGGGCATCGGTGACGTGCATACTTCCAAGCTGGCTTGAGAGGCAGAGGGGGCATCTCAGTGGCCAATTCCAGGGGATTTGAGAACGGGCCCCTCTCCAGGAGCAGCCTGAGGAACAGGCAGCTGTCGGGGCCGCAAAGCCCGCCCCGGGGAGGCAGGAGAAGGTGACCCCAGTGACAGGGCCCATCCAGGTTCCCAGCACAGTGCGGCTGTGTTGCATGGAGACCCCGTCCCACGGGGCAGACTGGCATCTGCCGAGTCGCGGCCCATTCTCCAAGGAGTCACCGGTTTTCTTGTTGGATTAATGCCAGGACAGCGTGTTCAGCAGGGATTCCAGAGGGGTGTGAGAACCGTTTTTTGTGCCATGGGGGAAATAAAGGTACATGAGGCTTCCTCTTCCACCCCTTGGCTTTTCTTTTCTTTTTTTTTTTTTTGAGACGGAGTCTTGCTCTGTCGCCCAGGCTGGAGTGCAGTAGTGCAATCTCGGCTCACTGCAAGCTCCGCCTCCCGGGTTCACGCCATTCTCCTGCCTCAGCCTCCCAAGTAGCTGGGACTACAAGCGCTTGCCACTGTGCCTGACCAATTTTTTGTATTTTTAGTAGAGACTGGGTTTCATCATGTTAGCCGGGATGGTCTCGATCTCCTGACCTCGTGATCCGCCCGCCTCAGCCTCCCAAAGTGCTGGGATTACAGGCGTGAGCCGCCGCGCCCGGCCCCCCTTGGCTTTTCATGGGGGAAAGGGCAGGAGGACGGTTTGGTTGCGCCCCCAGCACATGGGGAGTGGGGAAGACAGCTGTGCTGACAGGAAGCGGCGGGTCAGGGTCAGGCTGATGCTGGGTGTCTGGTCACCTGCTGTGTGGAGCGGGAGTTTCCATGCCGGTGGCAGAGGGGCTGAGGAAGAGGCGTTCGCACCATTGGCCAGGCTCTTCCCTGCTCCCAGCTCTGTACCCAGGGCATGGGTGCTCTGGGGCTGCCATAACAAATGACCGCAAACTGGGTGGCTTAGAACAAGATTCTAAGATTCATTCATTTACAGTGGTGGGGCCCAGAAGTCTGAAATCCCAGTGCTGGCCGGCCTGCACTCCCTCCAAAGGCGCTGGGGGAGGATTCTTCCTGCCTCTTCCAGCTCCCGGGGACTCCAGGTGTTCCTTGGCTTGTGGCTGCATCGCTCCGATCTCGGCCTCTGTCTTCACAGCACATTCTCCTCTGTCTGCGTCTCCTCCCCTGTCTTGTCACACGTGGACCCCAGTCATTGGACGAGGACCCCAGGCAGTGACCCTCTTTCCAAGGTCAGGGTCACAAGTACTGAGGTTAGGACTTGGATGCATCTTGCATGAAGACACAATGCAACCCTCCACCGCTGGGAGAGGGTGGCCACAGTGGGCAGCCTGCCGTGACTCCGGGGAAGATGGACTAGGATCGGAACCTATAGAAAGACCAGGGGTGGCATTCTGGGGCATGGGGATGACATCACAGAGGCAGGCGTGCGTGATCACAGTCGTGTGTAGTTCTAGGGAGCAGGGTGTATTTCACAGATGAGAATAATGAGGCCTTTCAAGAAACCAGGAGCTGCCTGGGGCACCCAGGCTGTCAGCAGTGAGCTGGGAATGAAAGTTGGATGTGGCCACCAGGGAGACCCCACCCCAGGGAAGGGAAGAGTTCTGCTCCCGCTGGAGGCATGTTTGTCCAGCTCTCACGACACCACAGGCCGCCGGCCTGTGTCTGTGAGGTGGGACACCTTGATCCCCTGGCCTCCTGACCCCTGGCTTACCCCTGAGATGGTTCCTACACGCTATGGACACGGTGGCCTAGCTTGGACAGGAGGGGCATGCCCACCTAGGGGCTGCTGGGCTCCTCCCTAAGGAGGAGGAGGAGCTGCTGGGTTCCTCCCCAAGGCTGCAGCCTGGTCCCAGGACCCCGGAAGACAACCTGGGACAAGGCTGTGGTTGCATCAGACATGTTTACCTGGGAACCAAAAAACGTTTTTTAAACAAAGCCGTCTTTAAAAAGTGAGAAGGAGAAAAGTACTGTCTGCTTCCCCGGGGAACTTGGGATCCTGGCTCCTGAGGGCGACCTGCCTTTTTGTACTGGCTCAGCCTGGAGCCTCCTGCCTGGGCTTCTGGGCAACAGTGCCCTCTTGGGAGGCAGCAGCTATGCCAACAGGGGAAACAGCCACTGGTTGGCTTCTGCATCCTGATTTGCTATGTGTGTGTGTCTGTGTGTGTGCATGCATATCTGTGTGCTTATGCATGTGTGTGCAGGCATGCATCTGTGCACATGTGTATGTGTGTGTGCCATGCCTGTGGTTGTGTGTGTCCATGCATCTGTGTGTGTGCCTGGGATGGGGCGGTGAGCAGTCAGGATGAAAGAGGAATGCAAGGCCACCATCGCACTCCTGCGTGTCAGCACCTGGCACACAGGGGACACTCACCAGCAGCCACAGCTGGCCCTTGTGCCCTGGCTATGTGGTGCCTGCCAGGGCAGTGACCACCCGTTGACTGGTCAGTGAGGGTGGGGTCATTCATTTGATGATCAAAGAGGAAGAAGGGACAGGGAGTAGGGGCCTCGGGGAGTACCACTGTGTGCTGGAAACCACACGTCCTGATAGGACCTGCCTCCCAGGACGACTGTGAGGACCAAATCAGATCAACGGAGCCCGAACAAGGCTGCAGCAGGCATCTGCTGCTTGCCTGACGCACCAGCTGTCCCCACGGCCTGCGTAGGTGGCACCCCTGCCACAGGCACACGTGGGGAGGGGAAGCTCATGGAGTGGCAAGCACTAGGTAATGTTGATGGGGACAGGGAGGATGCTGGCAAGAGGGTCAGCCACGGTCACAGCGCCCACTGCCTCCCTCACCAGAGCCCAGCACACTGCAAGATCTTGCCCCTTTCCCAGCCACCAGATAGGGTAGGGGGGCCGGGAGATCTCCCAAAGGGCGACTGCCCCCCGACCAGCCCACGCCTGTGGGAACAGAAGACTGCTCTGGGGGACCTGACTTGGGGCCTCTGCTGCATTCTGGCCTTGGGGGCTTCCAGCGTGGTGGTGTGGACGCTCAGGGGGCCTGTTTCAAGTCTCATACTCCCTGGACAGTGGGAGAGCCATTCTGATAAGGCTGGAAGCCTCTGGAAAGGGCTGTTGCTAAGACACAGGGCTGGAGGGGCCAGGAGGTGGCTTTGGCAGCTGATATATAAAGGTGGCCTGTGGTGGGCCCAGTGGGGAGGTCAGGGCTGGGGCAGGTTCTGAGCCTCTGGGGGTCCATGCTCTCTGGAGGCTGCAGCCCACGGAGGAGACCTGGCCGAGACCTGGCCGGCCCCTGCCAACCCACAGCAGAGGCTATTCAGCTCCTCCTCTGCTAATTCTCCAGCTCATCCTGAGTCTTAATCCCTTTATCTTAATAACCTCTTTTATCTTGTGCCGGTTACTTGATTCTTCACCTGTTTGAAGCCTCTTATCTAGCTGGCTGTCACCTTTGCCTTCTTAAAAACCCTTAGCCTCCCTCGGGGGATGGAATTCTGCTGTCACGCCCAATTTCCTCTCCTGCTTTGAGGCTCTTCCAAAATTCTGCTCTTAAAACCCCATCCGGGTAGTGGATTTCCCTTCACGTTGTGCCTTCAAGAGAAATCTATGGCCTCTCCTATTGGGCTTCGTATGATAGAAAACATCAAAGATGTGCAGAAGTGCAGAGGACAGTGCCCCCGCCCCACCGTCATGGAAATCAGTCCCAGACAGCGCCCCGTCTCCTCCACCTGGACAGCCACTGGAAAGAGACTCCGCGCTTACCTCCAGTCCTCTCTCTTCTGTGACCTCTGTTCTTCCATCTTGTTACCCACCTTCAGGGCTGCCAGCAGGAAGGTGTGGGGGGCAAAGCACATGTCATGGGAGGGGCACTTCCTCTCCACCCTCCGTGGTCCCTCAGCCCTTGCCTCCCCAGGTCAGGGGTGGGGGCCCACATGTCAGCATCGGATAGCAGAAGGAATGGGGAAGGTTCTGGAAGGTCCCACCCCGATGCCCCTCATGACCTTGGGGAGTATGTGGTGGGGTCCAGCCCACCCTCCCAAAAGACACCTAAGAAAGTCAGCAGGTGCGGTTTCCGACCTGCTCCCCAGGGAGTCCCCGCTGTACTGTATACACATCATGGTCAGACTCACCCAGAAAGCATTCACTGGCACCTACTCCATGCTCAGGCACTGGGGGTGCAGGGAGAGCTGTCTGCTCCATGCAATGGGAGCCTCTGCAGTGAGTGTGCCAAGTGCTGGGTGCTGGGGAAGTGAGGAAGATGAAGAACAGGAGAGTGACCAGGCAGGAGCCCAGCTAGTGGCCCCAGAGGTCCTGGGAAGCAAGGACAGCTCAGTGAGGCAGGGGCCATGGTGGGCGTTGAGTCGCAAGAACAGGCTCCTGGTGGTGGAGACCCAGACAAGACGGAAGGGCCTGGGTCATGCCCATCAACTCCCACTCTCTGAGGCTGGTCCCGTTCCTCCCCAGCCCCTTGCATGCCCCTGTGCCCTGTCTAGGGCCGCACCCGGCCTTCCCTGCCCCAACGCACCCGCGTGTCCCTGGACACGCTCACTCCCATAAAAGCCACTGCCAGCCATCCGCCTCTCTTCCGGCAGATATTGATTACAGAGCATTTTAGTCCCAAGGGTAGATTTCTGGAAGTCCATCCGCGGCTTAAAGGACACAGGAGCACTTGGCGCCTTGATTCGAGTTCACAAACGGCCCTCTGGAGAGGTCCGTGCAGCTCTGCCTGCGTGGCTGCCGTCCCAGCTGGGCCTGCACAGGGCTGTGTGCCCATAGCAGGGCTGACTGGGCTGACCCACAGCCTGGGGCACGAGGGAGAGGCTGGAAGCAGGCCTTGTCACCATGGGCTGGCCTCGGCTGTGGCTGTCCCAGCCCAGGCAGCTTGAGGTCACGCCAGGTTGGCCCGCAGAGGCAGGAGCCGTGCCCAGGCCCGTGGCCAGCCCTGTAGGACACAGAGTGTCAGACATATCCAGTACTCGAGCTGGTCCCTGCTCCCCCTCCTCCCAGGGCCTCTGCCAGCATCCTCCTGGGTGGGCCTGGCCGAGCCCTAGCCCCTGACTCTGGAGCAGGAGTCCCAAGTCCAGCGCTCAGGCCTCACAGAGGCCTTGCAGCCTCCCACCCACGCGGCCCGCTTGAGACAGGGTGAGTCACACGGCTGTGGTTCTGCCTTGGGGAAAAGTGAAGCCCAGGACAGAACTGGGGCCTCAGCCCGCCCAGAGCTAACAAGGTACAGGCTGTGCATTTAGCCCAGGAGAGTTATGACAGCTGCCAAGACCCCCGTGCTCTCAGCTGAGCCACCTCAAAAATCCCAGCCCCTTGTCAAGACCAGAGCTGGGTGTGCTGGGAAGGGGCATGAGAGGCGAGTCATAAATAGAAACACCAGCTCCAGCCACAGCGAAGGGGCTCCTGGCTGCCAGGGACCCCACAGTCTTTGTTGCCCTGTGCTGCCCTGTGCCAGACCGTTTCAGAACAGGCTGTACGAAGGCCAACTCCGTCATCTCCCAAACCCCAGAGGGGGCCCCAGGATTGTCCCCCTCCCCAGAGAGAAGCCTGCAGCCTGGAGCTGGCCTCTCCCCAGGCACTCAGGCGCAGCTGTGTGCCCAGTGGCTTAGCAGCTCTGCAGAAGGCAAGCGATGGAGTGCCTGAAACCGGGTGCGATGGAAACCGGGTGCCAGAAATGCACCAGGTCCCTTGTCCCAGCCATGCTGTGACAGGGTCCAACAACCGTGCCCACGGGCAGGGGGCTTCTGACCACCATGTCCCACCCAGCCTCTCCTCAGGCCAGAATCTCCACCTGCATCCTCTCTGTCCCCGACTCTCAGAGGTCCCACCAAATCCTATAGAGGAATCCACAAACGAGACCCCTTTCCTACCTTCCCGTGAGTTCGCCTCCTCGTCTGCCCTCATCTCCCCCCACACTCCGCCAGAGTGAGCTCTGGCTCCTCAGAGTCCCACATGTCCTGGGAGTTTCCTGCAGGAAAGAACAGTCTTCCCCAGAGGTGGCTGTGCGGGGGGCATGGCTCCTAAGGGCAGTGTGTCAGTCTCACTGGTCTGCCTGCCCTGGTCTGAGAGCTCCAGTGGAGCCGCTGGACCCTGGCTTATTTTTCTGTGTAACCCTAGCATCTGGTGAGATGGAAGGGCCTGGATTAGAAGTGACACGCAGCCTCCGTGGGCTCCTGGGGTCAAGGCCACTGGGTCTGGCTTGGTTCCGGCAGGGCGGAGGGCTCCAGGTGAATCCTCCCTTCCGCAGGTGGAACAGCAGCTGAGGGTGGTGTTCAGAGCACGTTTGCCGACTGTGACCCTGGGAGCATTTACCAGCGTCCCTGTAACTCTCAGCCCACCCAGAGTCATCTGGGAGTGTCGTGGAGTTGTGACCTTCCTCCAGGTAACCAAGTTAAGTGAATGCAGGATGGGCTACCAGGTGCCCGTTGCCAACCACTGAAGTTGACAGGCTGGGCTTCTGGTCCGGTCTTGGTCGGCCAGGCCCCGCTTCCCACCAGGGTCTCCCTTCTCATCTGTAAACTGCACAGGGGCTCTAAATGCCACGTTGGCCTTGCTGGTCTGGGGTCTGAGGGTGCGAGTCTGTGAGTGTCCTCCAGGAAGCAGCCCCCGGCGCAGACCCCCACTCCCGTGGTGTGTGGGTCTCGGCCGGCGCTGGGACTGCAGCCGGGTCCGATGTTCCCAGCCCTCAAGAGGCCAGACTCCCACCCCAAGAACATCATGGCCAGGACAGCAGGCAAGAGAGTGCCAACTCACTGGGCAGGGGTGGCTTCCAGAAGGTTCAGTGGAGGCTGTGGGACAGTGGGAGACACTGCTGGCCCGGGAGGTGGGGATGTGACCAAGTGAATGGGGCTGGTGAAGCAGCCTGGCCTGTGGGACTGGTTGCAGGGGCTGCCAGTGTGACAGAATTGTGGGCCTTGCTGCGGTGGGCACTGAGCTGGCACAGCTGGTGGTGGAGGGAGGGGCAGGGCCTGAGGCTTCATCTGGAGGCTGGAGCCCTGAGGGAGATTCATCAAGGGGCTGATGGGGTTGAAAAGGTGGCTCTGCCACAGGCGATGGGAGGCAGTGGGGCAAGTTGATTAGGCTTTGCCTAATCCAGGTGGGCACGGGGCCAGCACAGCTGCACACAGAGAATGTGAGGGCCAGACAGAGCAGGGAGGGTTGGGCTTCTGTGGCTGAGGGGAGCACAATGCCCCTTCCGTGGGGAGTTGCAAAGAGCCAGGCTGCCCCCCAGAGGCCTCCACTGGGCTAGATGCTACTGAAGCTGCCTGTAATGGGGTGAACCGTGTCCCCCAAAAATGTGTCCAGGTCCTAACCCCGGGCACTTGTGGACGTGGCCTTGCTTGGAAGCCGGGTCTCTGCAGATGTGACTGATGATCCTGGTATGAGACCCTCCTGGAGGATCCGGGTGCCAGGGGGTGATTCTCATAGGGCCTGGGGAATGGGCTGCAGCCTGGCCCCAGGCCTGACCTCCCGCCAGGGTGGCTGCCTGAGCGTGGGGATGCCCTTGGGGCACTGGGGGTTGGCGCTAGCAGACTCCAGACTTGCAGAATTTATAAGGGGGGCGTGTTTTTCCCATTATAAAATGATCCCCAAGAGGCAACATAACATGGGGTGTCCCCAAAGTCAGAGGACCCGCGTGTGTGGCTGATTGGCCAGATGCAGGTGGTTTAATTTGGGGCCGGCGTCTGCTGTCTCAGTGTCGGTGGAACGGGGTCAGGCCGGACCCAGCCCGCACTCCCCTGCAGAGGTCGGCTGGTCCCGGCCACTGAGGCTGGCGGGTTCACTGCTGGCTGTGATCACGATCAATGCATTGACGGGAATGTGAAGTTGTGGAAATTCCACTTTGTTTTTTAAAGAAACAGCATCGGTCACCCAAAGTCCGCTGCCGGCAGCGTTTCTGCACACTCCAGCTCCCCATCATGGGGGCTTTACCATGTCAAGGACACCTCACCCTGTTCCTCGGCACCGTGGCACCCGACTTCCCTGGGGCTGTCATTGTCAGCGGTTTCATTGTATCCCCCAGGGTGTGAGCTGCAGAGGAGGGGGCACTTTCTGTCCCCTCCTGCCTGTCACTTCTACCCGCGATGGGTTTTTTGTGTATTTCTGTCTTGATGCAGCCTGCTTGAACCACCTTCCAAACAATAAACCCCTGTCTGGTCTCAGGGCTGTGGGACGCCCTGAGGATGGGGGAGCCATCAAGGCTTGCCGGGCTCAGTGGGTATTGGAGCAGCTGCCCCCCGCCAGGTCTGACTCAGTGTGACTTGAGGCCATCGACCCTCGGTCCTGTTGCCCAAACCCAGTGCCCACCCCAGAGCTCCCATGGTACAGGATGATCCCAAGAGCTGCTGATTCCAGCCAGACACGGTGGCTCCTGCCTGTAATCCCAGCACTTTGGGAGGCTGAGGTGGGCAGATCACGAGGTCAGGAGATCGAGACCATCCTGGCTAACACGGTGAAACTCCATCTCTACTAAAAGTACAAAAACAAAAAAAATTAGCCGGGCGTGGTGACAGGCACCTATAGTCCCAGCTACTCGGGAGGCTGAGGCAGGAGAATGGCATAAACCCAGGAGGCGGAGCTTGCAATGAGCCGAGATCGCGCCACTGCACTCCAGCCTGGGCAACAGTGCATGACTCCGTCTTAAAAAACAAAACAAAAAAAGAGCTGCCAATTTCACAGCATCTGCTGTGCACTTCAGCCCGGGTGCCTTCCTCGGGCCCTGCCCAGCTCTGACCACAGCCAGGAGCTAGGAGGACCCCCCCGGGCTGTGGTAAAGCAAACCAAGAGCCCAGGGCTCCAGAATCATCTGGTCACCCTCCGGTCTTAGTGAACTCCAAAGCCCATGTTTTTTTCCCAAAGAGCCTTAGGAAACCGGGAAAGAACCGGGCCGGGCCCTGGCAAGCACCAGCTTGCATTCCGTGTCTGGACCTGCCTGTCCTGGATACTGCGTGGGCGTAGAAGCAGACAAGATGTGGCCTTTGGTATCTGGCTTCTTTTACTTGGCTCATCTCTGTGGCTCGTCTGTGTCGTCCCATGTCGTCGCCTGTGTGAGTGCTGTGCCTTCTTCCTCTCGAAGGCCAAATGTTCTTCCATCCATCGCGCAGATGTGACCCATGTTTATCCGTTGACCCGTGTGGACGTCTGGCCGTGTCCGCTTTCTGATGGCCCCGAGCCATGCTGCTGGGAGCGTGCGTGCGCGTACCACCTGGGGGCATGCACTCCTTTCTCTTGGGTGCGTGTGCTTGTTTCTCTTGGGTGTGTTGTGTCGGTGCGTTTTTACCCACAGTGCAGCCCCCTGTGGGCCCCTGGACACTGGTCCACACACTGGGCTGTACCTGCCTCCTCTGCCCTGCTCTGCAGACACCAGGACAGTCCAGACCTAGATGCGGAGTCCCTAGGGTCTCTGCTCACACACCCCCACCCTACGTGCTGTCTGCTGTCCTGGGTGACCGGTTTTGTCCTTTTCTTCCGGCCTCACTGTTTCTGTGTGTGCAGGGGATGGGCAGTCACTGCCCTTCCACCCGCAAGGCTGCATGGGGATCGGGGATCCCCAGGTGAAGGGAGAGCTGCTTGTCTTCCAGCCTCCACCCCTGCACACGACTTCCTGCCAGGCCCCGTGGACACGGAGACAGAGGGACAGGTCTCCACCTGAGTGGGTCTATGTGGAGAGGCGGAGACATGAAACCAGCAGTCCTGTTGATAAACGCACCACCCAGGCTCTCCGCCCGCGAGACAGTAACTCTCAGGCCTGTAGGATGGAGTCATTCATTTCATTTCCCTGGGTCTCAGTTTCCTCATTTGTAAAACTGGAGGGAAGCTAAACATCCGGGTGAAATCTGACCTCCTGGGACACGGAGCGGTGAGTGGGGAGGAATCCTGGGCCCTGTGGCAGCAGGGCGTGGAGGGGTCATGGTGGAGAGGCAGGGGCTTCCCAGTTGTACAGACCAGCAGCCCAGAAAGTATTCTCTTGGATCATGCGAGCATTGCACTCCCCCAGCTGTGGGCAGCCCCGTGGACTTTGGGGTCGCGCCAGGGCCCAGCACCTCCAGCACCAACCTGCTGTGTGGCCCTGGGCGAGTCAGCTTCTTCTCTTGGCCTCAGAAACTGCAGCTGTCGGCAAGGTGTGGTGGCTTACGCCTGTAATCCCAGCACTTTGGGAGGCCAAGGTGGGTGGATCACTTGAGGTCGAGACCAGCCTGGCCAACATGGTGAAACCCCATCTCTACTGAAAAAAATACAAAAAAATTTAGCCGGTCATGGTGGCAGGTGCCTGTAGTCCCGGCGACACGGGAGGCTGAGACAGGATAATCGCTTGAACCCAGGAGGCAGAGGTTGCAGTGAGCCAAGATCGTGCCATTGCAGTCAGGGCAACAGAGTGAGACTCTGTCTCAAAAAAAAAAAAAAAGAAAAGAAAAGAAACTGCAGCTGTAACATGGAGAGAAAGTGGGGAAATGGCGCCTTTGCTGTCTTGGGGCTTTTCTCCTTCCAGGATGTAGAAACCTCCCAGTCCCTGCACTGGGTGGGAGGTGGGTTGGGGGGTGGGTGTTCCTACTGCCACCCCATTTAGCATCCTGTGCCCAGGGGAGGATGCACATGCAAAGGTTGCATGGACACCTTGGCAAAGCACTGGGACGCATGGGAATCGCAACTTAGCAACACATTGAGCAAGGCGCGAGCTTTCCGTTCATAGAAGGGTTCCCCTTGGGGGTCAGCGAAATCCAGCCCCTCCCTGTCCTCTCTGCGCAACTCGGGCCGTCATGGACCCCATTCATCCCTTTTCCTGAACACCCTGGCAAGCCCTCCACCACAGCGGAAGACAGATTGGGGGTCCTTCTGTTGGAGACCCCCCTGTTTCCTGTGTGAGACAGATTGGGGGTCCTTCTGGAAGCTCTGTTCTGAGGGGAACCAAGGAGGCCTCGGGGCTGGACCTGCCTGCTGGGGCGGGAGGGGTTTCTAGAGTCTGTGTCCTCCCCACTGTGCAGTCACAGGGAGGAAGCTGGACCCGAGGGTCCGTTCCCAGGTGAGCAGGAGGCGCTTCGTCAAGGGACATTGTGCATTATCCAGGGGCAGTCACGACCTGCTGGCGTCCCCTGTGCCCTCCCTGCGTCACGCATGATGACAATACCGTCTGCTGGGCAGGGGAAGATTGGGTGGCTGACAGAATCGAAGCGCTTGAAACAGCCTGGAATGAGCCTTTACGGGCTGACTTTGTTGTTTCTGTTGTTAGGTGGTTTTTATTCCTGTTTTGGGAGTCTCTCCGTACAAGACATTGGGCTGACCTCCCCGACCCAAGTGGGTGCCCCCAGGGTCCTACCTGCCAGGCTTTGTGTCTTATCTGCAGTGTGTGACCCCTGACCCTTGACAGATGGCATCAGGGAAGGAGTGGCTCTGAGGTGGCCACCTGGCCCTGGGGCTCCCTGGGCTGTCACACCCATGGGCTGACCAGAGCACCAACTGCAGCCCTGCATTGGCGGGTGGGAGTGGGGTAGCCACCTCACCTTGATACACCCAGGGGCAGCCTCAGCTTCTGGACATGAGGGGCCGCCCCAGGTACCTGCATACCCCAAGGAGAGCTAGGGTGGGACGTGCGGGCAGCAGGTGACCTTGTGACCTCTCTGGTCTTGGAAAGAAAGCTCCTACAGCCAGTCCTGGGTAATGTGAGCCAGGGAACAGAGGAGAGCTGGGATGACGATGCCTCTCCGGGATGATGATGGTACTGGCGGGGTACCATGGTGGGCAGAGGGCACTGCCCAGGGTCCTGCCTTCCCTCAGTGCTCCTCTCTGCTGGGGGAGGCCCTGCGTGCTCACGGAGTGTTGAAAGTGGGCTACCAGGTCAGGGCCTTGTGTTCCCCCCTCAAACTGGGACCCCTGAGTGTCCTCATAGGCCTCTCAGGAGGACATGCTGTGCTGGCTTCTCCTGGGCTGCCTTGGCCCTGGGAAGGGTGTCCTGGCTCGGCTGTGAGCCCCACCCTGCCTGTCCAGCACCTGAGGGATACAGGGGAGAGCTTGGCTGTGTGTGTCACACCTGGGTGGCACCACGCTGGCCCTTCACAGAGAGCAGTGCTGTGGGCTGCCTCTTCCTAAGGCACCCATAGCTGAACCCAGCAGCCTGGCCAGGGAGGCTCCACTGCAATGATCCCCTCCCTCCTTCTGAGGACTCAATCTCTGTTAATACAGCCCGAGATGGTGGCTGCAATTTGGGAGACCTTGGCCAGGTTCTCCTCTGCAGAGGGAGCTCCTTGGCAGACCGCCGCAGACCCCACTCTCATGCTGCACTGACAAGCGGTGGGCCCGGAGCTTGCGATGAATGTTCGTGTGAGTCTGGCTCCTCAGAGCACGGCGGCCACCTCTGCAGTCCTGCCAGGAGCTGCAGGGAAGAGCTCCTGTTAGTGTCCTTGGCCACAGGACAGAAGGACCAACCACAGGCCAGGCCGTGAGTGCCCCACCCCCACCCCCACCTTCTGCCTCTGCAAGTGAACGCACCCTAGGGGCTTGTGTTCCTTCAGGGCGCGTGGCTGGGCCACGGGGACTCCAGCAGGGAAGGCTGGCTGCCTGAAGGAAGAGAGTCGCCAAGGGAGCGGGGGCAAAGCAGTGCTTGGACCCAGGGTCCAGGAGCCCAGAGAGGGGAGCCGAGGGACAGAGAGAGAGGCGGGGAGGCTGGATATGCCCTCAGGAGGCCTCTGGAAGTGGCTCCTCACTGTAGAGCAAGGCCTCCCTGGGGCGGGGGCTTGTCCAGAGGCCAGAGCAAGGGCCGCTACCTCCATCCTGCCACCAAACACCTGCGGGCAGGGCTGGGTGCCTGGGCTGGTGATTAAAGCCGCCTGCTCACTGGCTTTCCCCAGCTCACCAGAGGCCACTCCTCCCTGCCTGTCCCAGAACGGGCTCAACTCCGTCACCGGGGTCTGTCTCCACCTCTGCCCCAGCCCGGTGGCTCCTCCTTCCCCCATCACCCCGGCAGGTTGCACGTGGCCCCACAGAACGCTGGCAATAGCACAGCTGGCACCTTCGGAACTGATGCCCCTGGCAGACCCCAGCAGGCTTGGCCATGGCCCCGGACCCTGGGGCCGCCCCTCCTGCACGGCCTCCTGGTCTCGGCTCACTCAGCTGGCCGGTGACCACGTGCTCCTCCAGGGCTGGAGGCTTCCACTTGTCTGGCTCTCAGGCCCACTGCCTCATGGTCACCCCAGGGTCCCCTGAACAGCAACAGCTGTGGAAGGTCCTCATGGAGGTGGTGTGTGGGTGGGCAGTCGGGGAGACTGAGGCTGGGGGGTTTTGGGGGAGAGTGTGGGCCTGCTTGCACCCCAGGCTCCCCAGTCGGTGTCAGTGATGACCCGTCACCCAGTCCCTGCCCTTGGAGCTCAGGTGCTCCTGGCGGGCGGAGAGAGACCTCAGTCTCAGCCACAGCAGCCGCATCCTCTTTGTTTTGCTCTGGTCTTCTGGTTGGAGTTTTTGCCCACACGCCTGGCTCCAGGCTGCGCTGGAATTAGGAGGATGAGTAGGCTGGGGCCAGATGAGGAGACACAGCCATATGCTCAGCTTCTCAGCTGTGTGTCCCTAGGCGGCCACAGCCCAGCCGCTTCTCCCTCTGTCCCCCCACCTGGGTAGTCAGTGGCCGGCAGGGCAGTCCACTGGGGGTGGCACACCGAGCCCAGGAGCCTCACCAGGAGGGCCAGGCGAGGGGGTACTGGCCTCACCCAGAGGAGGCCCCAGGTGTACCTGAGGGCATTCAGGACAGAGGCCAGCCCCACAACACAGCAAGCAGGCGTCTCTTCTGGAAGTGGGTGTCCAGGCTCCCCTGGGCGCCCAGGTTCATGTCCTATTTCCAGTGTAAATGCTGAGGCTCAGCATGGCGGGTTTGAGATTGTGTCCACAACCCCAGCAGGCCCCTGCCTCCAGCTGCACTGCCTCCAAGTGACGGCCCCCACCCCCTTACCCCCTCCCCGGCTGACCGCTGCTGCCACCTGGCTGCAGCTTGCAACTGAAAATCAGAGTATTCTTTCAGCTGGGACAGGGGGCTGGGTCTGGCTGGGACCTGGTGGGGCCAGGCCTGCCTCAGGGACCACGCCCAGCCCGGCCCCCATGGCCAGGGCTTCCCAGGGCTGGTGGAGTGATCGGCTATGGGGGTGTGGGGTTGGGGTACTAACGCCAGCTGACCCGGTAGCCGCTCTGAGCCTTCAGTGGCCTGGTGTCGATCAGGAGGACAGGTGGACAGGGCCGGGGACGGGCTGGCCTGGCCGGGCCCACAGGCACAGGACTTGGCTGAGGCAGCCCGGAGAACACCCAGGCATGGCTCGAAGCGGCATCCTCGGCGGGGCAGGCCACTTCATGCGCCCCTCTTGAGGTCCAACCACTCCATGGCTGCCTCTGAGAAATGTCTTCCCAGAAGGAGGCCTGCCCTGCCCCGTCACCTCCTCTGCTATCTCCAAAGTGCATTTGGGGCTTGAGCTGTGCTCCTTTGAGGGGGTCCCAGGCATAGTGTGGCCCACGAGGCCTTGGATGGGCCGTTTCTCCTCTTGGGGCCCCAGTTTCTTCTTCATGTGTGTGTGTGTGTGATGGGGGTCTCACTTGGTAACCCAGGCTGAGTGCAATGACTTGACCACAGCTCACAGCAGCCTCGACCTCCCAGGATCCAGCCATCCTCCCACCTCAGCCTCTCTAGTAGCTGGAACCACAGGCATGTGCCACCACAACCAGCTAATTTTTTTTATTTTTGTAGAGACAGGGTCTTGCTATGTTGCCCAGGCTGATCTCGATCTTCTGGGCTCAAGTGATCTGCCCGCCTCAGCCTCCCAAAGTGTTGGAATTACAGGTGTGAGCCATCACACCCGGCCCACTGCATCTTTAAAATGTGATGATGACCGCTGCTCTCCGCACCTTGCGAGCATTCTGAGAATCATATCAGATGGGATAGAACATCCAGGAGGGGCCGGGCGCGATGGCTCAAGCCTGTAATCTCAGCACTTTGGGAGGCCGAGACGGGCGGATCACGAGGTCAGGAGATCGAGACCATCCTGGCTAACACTGTGAAACCCCATCTCTACTAAAAAATACAAAAAACTAGCCGGGCGAGGTAGCGGGCGCCTGTAGTCCCAGCTACTCGGGAGGCTGAGGCAGGATAATGGTGTAAACCCGGGAGGCGGAGCTTGCAATGAGCTGAGATCCGGCCAGTGCACTCCAGCCCAGGTGACAGAGCGAGACTCCGTCTCAAAAAAAAAAAAAAAAAGAACATCCAGGAGGGCCTGGGGGCTTTAAGGTCCATCAGTGCAGCAGATGTCCTGGGGAAGACCCCGTCCCAAGCCCCCCAGGGCCCAGCTGCCACAGCTGAAGTGCATGCCACGGCTCTCTGAAGAGGCTGCTGCTCCTGCGGGGGTGGGCAGGCTGCCCACATTAGCACTAGGCATTCGGTCCACCCAGACACAGCAGCCTGGTCCCTTGTGCTGCTGTCTGCTCTCAGGGAGGGCATCTGCTGCTGTGGTGGTCTCCATGGGGTGACTCAGGAGGCCTGGGTGGTTTGCTCACAGCAGGATCTTCATGGTCACTTGCACTGGGACCTTAGCAAGTTTCTGGAATGCAACTGTATGGTGTTGACATGATGGCTGCTGTCCTTTAACTGATGGCTGCTGTCCTTCCTTGGGACCCACTGACCTCTCCCTCCCATGTGTGAAGAGCCAAGCATGTGGGCTTACATTCCTTTATCCTTGTGATTTCAGAGCATTTCCACCCCCTGCAGTCTTGAATGAGAATCTATCTGGTTTAGACAGAAGTATCTGTGCCAGATGTTGCTGCTGAAGGCTGACTGCGAGCTCCTGCTTTTCTGGCCCCTGCCAATTGATGGAGCACCCCAGTGGCCAGAGCCTCCTCTCTGCCCCCGTGCAACTCAGCCCAGCCCTGTCACTCTGGGCTGTGGGTGAGGAGGCCACACAGGTGTGGAGGGGGCTGGGTCTGGGCTCACACCTCTGCAGGCGCCTTCCCCAGAGCCTCCTGTGGGCCTGGGACATCATCTCCCTGACTCAGAGCAAGCCCTGATTTACAAACAGGGCCCGAGAGATGAATGTGGCCAGCTGAGGACACACAGCCATTGGAGGCAGGGTTGAGCCCTTTTCCCCAGCTCTGTGGTCCCTGGGCCTCTGCAGGAGGACAGGGGAGGAATTGGGCACAGGGAGGATGCAGAGTGAGTCCAGGACTCCGTTGGATTCCTTCTCAGAGCTTCAGCCTTTCCCAGAGCGGAGGCAGTGTCTCTGCCCCGGCTGAGGTTTAGCTGAGTGTGGTCCCAGCTGACGGCTCTATGTGACCCGACGAGGCGCCAGTGACCTTTCTTTACAAAAATCCCTTTATCCCATCCTGAAGGCGAGTGTCTGGGAGGCAGGGGGTGGGGAGCACTTTGGAGGCCGGATAACTGCTGGGAAGGGGGGAGGCAGGGGGCCATGTGCGCTGGCTCTGGGTGGGGACCCCGAGGGGCCTGGGCCCCATGCTGCCAAACAGCTGGCCTTGGCATGGGGTCAGAGAGCATGGCCCCTCCCCGAGTCTCCAGAGGCGAGCATCCTCTGGGACACAGAGCTGACCAGGTGGAGGCAACCTGACCTGTCCCTCCGCATCTGCTCTGGACTGGCACCACATGGGACCTCTTGTCCCCCAGTGGTGGGAGGGGTCTTTTGTGCCTCACATGAGAGATGGAAGGAAGAGCATGCTGCAGCCTAGGCAGTGGGGGTTGTGGAGGGGTGGTCAGCCCAGTGTCAGAGCTCACTTCCTTCCTGTGCCCTCGCCTCTGTCCCCTCTGCAACTCCTAGGTGGCCCGGGAAACTCAGCAGGGCAGGAGGAAGTGGGAGCCATGAGGAGGGGACCAGGAGGTGCCTGTGGCTAACAGGAAGGGCGATCAAGCAGTAGCTCTGGGCATGGGTGGGACCTGCTGTGGGCAGGGCAGGTGTCTTCGCTGTGGTCTCAGGAGTGCAGCAGCTGCACACCACCATCACGGCCACCTGCAGTCCCCAAGAGCCCCACATGTCCGCCTGGCCTGGGCATTCTGCAGCCTTGGGCACAGGCAGGGGTGGGAGTCTGGGGCTGGCCTGGAGGAGGATGCTGGGGTCTCAGGAGAGGACGTGGAAGGGGCACCCATCCCTGCCTGCCCTGAGGAGGCCCTGAGGAGGGCCTGAGGAGGGCCTGAGGAGGCCCTGAGGAGGCCCTGAGGAGGGCCTGAGGAGGGCCTGAGGAGGCCTGAGGAGGCCTGAGGAGTGGCCTCTGCCTGACTGCCACGGTTCTGGCTCTCTGTCCCACTTACTCCCTGGCCCTCCAGAACATTCCCCGGCCCTTAGCAGCTCCAAAGTCTCTCAAGCCGCCTTCCAGCCATGAGCAAATTCATTCTAGAGATGCAGCATTGGCCCCTGTGTGTGCCCCACCCGACTGAGTCCAGAGGTGCTTGAGTAGTCAAGGAAATCAGCTGGGCCTGTGTCCCCTCAGCGGAAGCACAGCCTTGCCCAGCCCAGCCAGGCTCAGCTAAGGGGAACCCACCTGGGCCAAAGCGAAGCACTGCCGCGGTGCACTTCAGGTCCAAAGAGACGGGCGGGGGCCGTCAGCTGCTCCTGAGGACCGACAGCAGGGGAAGGTTCCTGGACAAAGGGGCTGCGTCTCCAAGGAAGAAGGAGGAGCCCCCTGCAGAGGGCCAGGCAGAAGCAGAAGCCCAGCTCGGGGCCTGGGGTGCAGAGAAAGGGGGGCCTTCTGTGGGCCAGCCTTCTCCCGCGTTCCCTCTCCAGCCTAGTGGGACCATGAGCGGGAGGCTGGTGGTTGGCTCTGCCCACTGACCTGCACCTGGCACCCACACTCGCCCCTCCCCGACCGTCAGCCTCAGCCCCTCTCTGGGTCACAGGATCACCCTTACCCCACCCCTAAGTCCCAGCAGACCTCTGAGGAGACGCACTCACGCAGCCCCTGTGGGCTCCCCAGCCCATCCCGCTATATGGCAGAGGAGGCTCTGCTCAGAGCCCATTCTTTCAGTGGACAGCGGGTCTCCACCGCAACCCAAATCCAAAGTGTTCCCTTCTGGTGCCCCCCTCCCTCCTTTCCAAAAGGCCCAAAGAGGCACAAAGTGGCACAAAGTCATGACTGAGAAGAGCGGCTGGGCAGGGCAGCCACCTGGGATGGGCCAGGGGCCAGCAGGAGGAGGGGCCGGGGGACCAGCAGGAGGAGGGGCTGGGGGTCCAGCAGGAGGAGGGGCCGGGGGGTCCAGCAGGAGGAGGGGCCGGGGGCCAGCAGGAGGAGGGGCCGGGGGCCAGCAGGAGGAGGGGCCGGGGGCCAGCAGGAGGAGGGGCTGGGGGGCCAGCAGAGGAGGGGCTGGGGGGCCAGCAGAGGAGGGGGGGCCAGCAGGAGGGGGGCCGGGGGCCAGCAGGAGGGGGGCCAGCAGGAGGAGGGGCTGGGGGGCCAGCAGGAGGGGGGCCAGCAGGGGGGGGCCAGCAGGAGGAGGGGCTGGGGGGCCAGCAGGAGGGGGGGACCAGGGGGGGGCCAGCAGGAGGTGGGGGACCAGCAGGAGGGGGGACCAGCAGGGGGGAACCAGCGGGGGGGCCAGCAGGAGGGGGGACCAGCAGGAGGGGGGGCCAGCAGGAGGGGGGCCAGCAGTAGGGGGGCCAGCAGGAGGGGGGGCTGGGGGGCCAGCAGGAGGGGGGCCAGCAGGAGGGGGGCCAGCAGGAGGGGGGCCAGCAGGAGGGGGGGCTGGGGGGCCAGCATGAGGGGGGGCCAGCAGTAGGGGGGCCAGCAGGGGGGGGCTGGGGGGCCAGCAGGGGGGGGCCAGCCCTGCCTCACCTTGAGACTTCACAGGCTGGGGAGTGGCCCCCACCCTGGTCACTAGGTCTACCCAACAGCTGAACAAAACCTGGCACTGCCCCAGGCAAGGGGCACTTGGAGAATTGGTTCCTGGGGGCACACGCGACCCCCCACGCTGGGAGTCGTGCCTGCTGGGTGGCCAGCGGATGGCTACAGGGGCAAACACAGGGCCCCTGGAGGGGAGCAGGAGGCCCTTCCTGTCCTGTCTGGTGACCAGCAGGAGGCCCATGAGGCGACTCAGCACCTGACACGACGTTGGAAGAGGAAATTTCCTTAGGCCCCCCAGGAATGGAAGCTGCAGAGGAGGGTCGTGGCTGATTTGGACTTGGGGTCGGGTGGTGGCTTCCAGGCCCACCTGTCACCTGCCTGTTTCCTGCTGAGCTCCAGGCCTGCACCCTTCCATCCTCCCAGGCTTGGCCAGAGCTGGGCACTGGGGACCACATACATTTAGTGACCCCCCATCTGCCAAGCCCTGCCTTCTTCCCCAGCCACTCCCTGTTCCCTGGCCTCCTGGCCTGGCCTCCAGAGTGAGCCTCCTTAGGGGACCTTGGGGTCTTGGGGCTGGGACCCCACCAGGCAGAAACGTGACCTTTCAGACTGGAATTGCCCACACTTCCTCTCTGGCCCCAGGGACAGTCTCGCCGTGGGAGGGGCACTCTTGGGCTCCTTCCTCCCAGGCCTCACAGCATCCCTTCTGCACTTGGACTTCAGGACTGTGGGGGTAGGATGAGACCACAGCTGGGGGTGGACACAGCACCGTGCACAGTGGAGACCACAGCTGGAGGTGGACACAGCACCGCGCACAGTGGTGGAAAAGGGTTTGGCAACTGCAGGCTGAGGCCCAGCTGTGTACAGATGAGCAGATCGTCACTGAGGGCTCTGGGGATGAAGGTGCTGCTGGCATCATGGATGGGTCAGCCCCCCAGGGAATGGAGGCTGCTGAGAGCGACCATCACATCAACCCTGGGCGGCCTCAGGCAGGCAGAATCCTGAGGGCTGGGCCCAGAGGGTCCACCTGGAGTCCTTGGTCGCTGGAGCCTGGCCCGGGGCTTCCCCGCAGGCAGTGCAGGCCAGTGGCGATTGCAGGCCTTTTGTGTTTCCCAGCTTGAGTGGGATCCCAGGTTGCTGCTGCCTCAGCCAGCGTGTCTGTTTCCTTGTCCACCCATCCTTTCCCTCCCTCCCCTCACAGGGGGTTCCCAGGAGGGGCTGTGCTCCCTGGGGCTCCCAGCCTTCAGCTTTCAGTGCTGTGGATGAAAGTCCTGCCAGCGCCGAGAGGGCCTCATTCCTCAGCAGCTCACACCCTGCAGATGCCAACTCTCCGTTATTCCTTAGGCAATGCCTGGTGTGGCAGATGGCCGGGGGATGGGAACCTCACTAGGGCTCCAGTGGAAATCAGCCCTGAAACTAACCCTGCTCACCTCTCTGAGGACTCTGCCCTGATCTGGAGACGTCAGGAACAGTGGGGAGGCAGACGGTCGCCCCAGGCACCTCCACTGGGGAGTGCCTGCCACACAACCACCCAGGGTCTCCACCCCGGAGCCGTGTGACACAGGACAGGCAGCCTGTGTGAATCCAAACACGGGAAGCACCTGCCGCATATCCCTGCCCTGGCTGCTGGGACAGAGCCATGATCAGACCCTGCCATCCTTCACCTGCGCTGCATCTGTTGAGGGAAGAGAGTGTGCGAAGAACAAAGAAGTGCAATGTGGAGCCCTCCAAGGACTCCCAGTGTTACGTGGAGAATCCGAATTGACTCCCAGAGTGGCCAAGCCTCTGGGAAGTGACATGGAAGCTGAGAGTGGAATTTGAGGAGGACCTGGCCATGTGGAGATGGTGGGCGGGCACATTCAGCAGGAATGGTAGCATAAAGGGGCCAGTGTGGCTGGAGCAGAGTAGGCGCCAGAGTGGGCTGGGGAATGGGGTGGCAGGGAGGGCTTGGGGAACAGGGATGAGATGAGACTGGATTTGTTCTAAATGCCATGTGGAGCCGCTGGGGAGATGTGGCCTTTAAAATGAACAAAACATCTCCCCATCAGGTGACCATATGGGGGCACTCAGCCGGCACCTCTCAGCTATAGGGCATCAGGAGGTCCAACGGATGGGGGACTCCAGAAGGGCTCCACAGACCAGGATGCCTTGTGAGGCGAGCTGCTGCCCACCCTGTCTGAGTGGGTCAGAGGTGGTCTGCAGAGCGCAGGGCACTGGACACTGGTCTGGGGTTGTTGGCACACAGAGTGATAGTCCCTGGTACGTCTGGATTGGTGAGTGCTCCGTATCAGTGTTTCAGTCATTATTTGAATACCACCTCAGATGTGTCTGAGTGTGAGGTAAATGGGAAGGAAGGCGGAATCAGGCTGGTCAACTGACTGGCTGGAAAGCTTCATGGAGGGAGAAAGGGGTGGCAGGTGGGTGGGTGGATGGATGGATGGACAGACAGATGGACAGGAGGATGGGTAAATGCCTGAAAGGGAGGGAGGGTGGGTGGGTGGGTGGGTGGATGCATGCCTGGGAGGATGGATGGATGGATGGATGGATGGATGGATGGATGGATGGTTTGGTGGGTGGATGGATGGGAGGATGGATGGATGAGTGGGTGGGTGGATGGACGGATGGATGGATGAATGGGTGGATGGATGGATGGATGGATGGGAAGATGGTGGATGGGTGGATGGATGGATGGATGCCTGGGAGGATGAATGGATGAGTGGGTGGATGGATGAGTGGATGGATGGATGCCTGGGAGGATGGGTGGATGGATGGATGGATGAGTGGGTGGATGGATGGATGGATGAATGGGTGAATGGGTGGCTGGATGGATGGGAGGATGGCAGATGGATGGATGGATGAATAGGTGGATGGATGGATAGATGGGAAGACGGTAGATGGATGGATGGATGGATGGATGGATGGGTGGGTGGATATGTGGATGGATGAATGGCTGGGTGGATAGGTGGATGGGTGAATGGGTGGGTGGATAGGTGGCTGGATGGATGGATGCCTGGAAGGGAAGACGTATGTATATATATAGATGGAGGGATACCAGCGAGTGGGAGAATGTGGTGTATAGATGAGTGGATGATGGTGCTCACAGACTAAGAAGTCCCACTGGCTGTCATTGGTGCTGGGAGAAGGCATGTGGGGTGTCTGAGCAGAAAGGCACCAAGATCCCTACGCCCTCTGCACCTTGGCCCAGGTGGAGCTGGAGCAGACAGCCAGACAGGGCAGCTGAGGCTAGGTTGTGAGCCCCTCTCCCTGCCTCAGGAGGTTCCGAGTGAGGGAGAGCTACCTGGGCATCACTGTCACCACACTGCCTGGGACATCCCGGGGCTCTCTGTGGGTCCTGAGAGCAGAATCGCTGCTGACACTTTGGCTGCCCAGTGCGCAGCCCAGCCTCGGTGCTTGGAAAATCTTAGCTGGCTGAGTAAGCCTGGCCTCCGCTCAGCTGCTGGTTCCCAGCCTGAGCCACACCTGGGCAGGTAGGACATGTTTGTTGTGATTGACAAGTAGGGGCAGGACTTCTCACCCGCCCACTTCCCTGCGGCAGGTTCACTGAGCCGAGCTGAAACGCTGAGTGGGCAGACGCTCAGCAGCCGGGTTTTAGGATCGGTTCCACCTGGCTCAAGGATGGGCATTGCTGATTGTTAGCTCTGTGACCTGGGCCAAAACCCCAGCCTCTCTGAAACCAGCTTCCTTGTGTGTAAGATGGCCAAGGTCACGAGCTGAGCCAGGTGTCGGGTGAGGGAGGGGCTGGCCCAGCCTGGCTGCAGCCTTGGAGCCCCTCCCAACTCTGACTTCGGGACTGGGGGCACAGAGGGGGCTCTGGGGTGGTGGACAGAAGCCCCCGGGACTACAGACACCCTGAACCACCTAGCCCACTCCTGAAGGCACAGCAGGAAAGGCTCTGTGTGTCTGAAGCCCCGCCCATTAAAGCCCAGGGCCATGAGAGAAATCGAGGCCTTTGTCCCGGGCTTGGCAGGATGCTACTGGCCTGCCCAGAGGTGGCAGGAAGCAGCCCCAGAAAATTGGGAAAGGAGGAAAATTGACCAGTAGTTTTTAAGGAGCTCGTCCTTAGGAAGTGGACACAAGATTAGGAGCTGGAGAGGATGCTCTGCCAACCCCTATCAGGTCACGATTACAGGGTGGGGTCTTCCATTCCCTGAGCCACGATTTTCTCATCTGTAAAATGGGCTGAGACCTAGGTGGATTTGGCGCCGTCAACTTCAAGTGCCTGCAAAGGCATGACTGCAATCGGTTATCCTCTGCTTGGCCCAGCACTACTAGGGGTAGGGGTGTGGGGGAGCAGGACAGAGGGGACCGCCTGTTGTCCACAACCAACCTCCTTCCAGGGGAGGAGACGAGAAACCTGCTTCTGAACCCACAGGGGAAAAGCAGGTCTGCCAGTGAACGGGGCTGGGAGAGGGATGCAGGTGGGTGTCAGGGCCCGGCTGTGGGGCCTCCCTCTTTTGTGAAGCAGGGAGGAAGCTCCCACTGGGAATGCAACGTCTTAGGCTGGGCGTGGACGCAGATGTGCCTGGCTGTGAGCGCCCAGAGCTCCCTCTCTTGCTGAGGTGCATGTGGGTGCAACTGAAACCATTGGGGCACCCAAGCATCAGGCGGGCTTGAGCAGAGGCACTCCTGGGACCCTTAGGTGGACAGCAGGCCAGGCTCCCGGACTGCCCAGCGCCATGCCAGCCACTCCCTGGTGCTCAGGGGCCACCTGGTCTCACCCCGCTGCATCTTCTCCATGGGCAGACACGCTCTAGACCCCTCCCCACCACAGAGCGCTGTCACGTGGGAGGGAAATGCAGGAGGGAAAACCTGTGTCCCCAGGTGGGTCTGCTTGGCTGCGGCCAGGGTCTCACAGAACCTGGGGTGGGGATTCTGAGAAGGATGTCTTCTGAGGGTGCTGATGAGCCTCTCTGACCAGGGCTCCGTCCAGCCCTCCTGCCAGGCCTGGAAAGGGCTGGCACTAGCCAAAGCCATTCTCCTGAGCTGGGCTGCCCTGGCCGACCACCCATGACCAGGCTCCCAGGACCCAGGCCTTCCTCACCCTGCCTCGGAAGTCCCCTGAGACCGAGACTTCTCAGCCAGGGGCACCCCCACCATGTGGTTCTGAAGCCCCTTCTTGGGCGGTGACCTCCTGCTGTGCCTCCTTCCTTCCTTCCAGAAGCCCCCGAGTGCCCACAGCATGAAGGAGGAGGCCTTCCTCCGGCGCCGCTTCTCCCTGTGTCCGCCTTCTTCCACCCCTCAGAAAGTCGACCCCCGGAAGCTCACCCGGAACCTACTCCTCGGCGGAGACAATGAGCTCTACCCACTCAGCCCAGGTCAGTGCCGGCCACGAACAGGGCATCCTGGCCCCCACCTTGGGCCCGGTGGGGTGACCCCAGGCAGCCCAACCCCTCCGTGCCCCTCAAGGTCCACAGCCTCCATGCTGGGGACTGTGCAGGTTTCATGATCAAAGGGTTTGTAGCTTGGTAGAGCGCCAGGTAATACGGCTTCTTGGCTTGACCTGTGGGGCCAGGTGAAGCCCATCTGGTTGAGGAGCGGGCTCCCACAGCCCAGGCTTTGGGAGTTATGTAGTGCAGTCATCCCAAAACAGGCTCCAGGGACAGGTGACCTGAGCCCCAGTCCTGGCAGGGTAACCCCAGGCCAGCAACTTGACCTCTCTCGGCCTCAGTTGACTGATCTGTAAAATGGGACAATATTAGTATCTACTCCCAGCTACACACGGGTCCTGGGCTCTGGGAGGGAACAGTTGGAACCAGGTGTGCCTTCATGCAATTGTGGATAAAGCACCTAGCACACAGACTCAGAACCTCTGTCCGCCAATGCTGCCACGCTCCAGGCCCCTCCCTGGCACCTAACTATTCACAACCCTTGCCCCTTGGGCTAAGACTGCTGTCCCCCAGAAACCCAGCCTTTCCTCCCCTGTTCCCCTGAGAGTAGGCGGTAGGGGCTGGCACCTGCCTGGAGGGCCTCGCCCCAGCCCTGCCTGGCCATGGTCATCTGTTCTGCCCTGGGGGGAGTGGGAGAGCTTTGGGCAGACCCACCATCCAGGCTCAAGGGGCGTGTGGATGGTCGCAGCCAAAGTCCCACCCAATAGGTGGAAAAAACGAGTCCCAGCGTAGAGGTGGCCTTGCTGAAGGTCCTATGGCAGGCAGGGGCACTCGACACCCAACGAGGTAAATCCCACACCTTTTATTCTCTGCTGTCACGTTCACCCTGGCCGGAGCCTTAGAAGCACTTGCAAAGTCAGGGGTGGGGAGGAAGGGCCCGGTCCCAGCTGCTGGTCAGTTTCCCAGGGACTCGGACTGCAGAGCAACTGGCCCAGGCGGTGCAGAACGCGGGCTGGGAAGGGCCTTCTCCGAAGAACGGAGGCAGCAGGTCCCGGGCCAGGGGGGTGGGGTGGATGTGGACAGGCTGAGAGGAGAAGGACCAGTGCTGGCCTCCCCCTGCCCAGGGCACCTGCACCCTATCCCTTTGAATGCTCCTAGGGCTCCCGCCTTTGAGTCCTCCCGGCCAGGAGGCAGCATCCACATGGAAAGTAGTTTGCTAGCGGCCACAGGCCCAGGCCCCAGAACCATATGAGAAAGCACCAGAGGAAAGAGCGCCCCTGCTGGCCTCCCTCCAGCACTGCGGGTCAGGCGCGTAGCGCTCTGCAGATGGGGAAGCAGAGGCTCTCCCGGGTGGGGGAGCAGCCACCGCCGGCCAGGGGCAGCGATGTCCTGTGACTGTGAGTGGCCACAGTCCAGGACCTTTGGACAGAACCACTTCCTCAGGTCACTGTTCTGGCTTTTCCGTTCTTCGTCCCCACCCAGTCCCTGCCCAGGGCTGTCAGGGAAGGACGGCTGCAGACTCCAGGCCTTCCAGCTGGTCTGTGGCGTCTGTCCGTACACCCAGCCTATTGCTGGCCTGTCGCCTGTGGTCTTGGCAGGATGGGGCTCACTGCAGACCTCAGCCCCTTCGAGTCTCAGTGCCAGGGACCGGGGCAGTCAACCCTCACGCACCAGCCACAGAAGGCAGCGGAAGTGGCCCTACTGGGCAGGCCTCAGGCCTCAGGCCCCCCCTGCAGCCATGCCTTCCTTCCTCCTGTCCATCAATCGTATCTTGGGAAACTGGCGCCAAAGGAAACAGAGCCAGGCAAGGGGAGGCCATTTCCCCCAGGAGCAAACGCAGACACCTCAGGTCTCCCTCCCTCGCCTCTCCCTCCTTACCCAGCCTGCCAGGGTGGGATGACAGACAGGACTGACCACCTCCCGGCAGGAGCCCTAGCACGTAGAGACCGGCAGCATCCGGCCAGAGGGATGCACAGTCCAGGGGCCCCAAACCTGCCGTGTGCCTTTGAGACTGGATGTCACATTCTTTGTCTGAAAACTGGGAACTCTGGCCTTAACAGACCCCAAATTGCACACCACAGCAGGCCCAGGGCACCGGTTCCTACCAGCTCCTGTCCCAGCTTCCTCCCTGTAGGTCCTGGAGGCCCTGCCAGATCTCCTGGGTCCCTCCCACAGTGACGCTCGCTGGCGTTTATTACACCTCTCAGGCAGTGTCCTGTTTCTGCTACCACCTCCAGCTGGCTTCCTGCCCCTCCCAGGCCGTCCACACCCACCTGCAGCACACACCCGCCTGCAGCACACAAGGCACACAAGGCACACAAGGCAGCACCGTCCACACCGTCCACACCCGCCTGCAGCACACAAGGCAGCCAGCCTGAGAAGCCTGGCCCGCCCACCATGCCTGGGTCCTAACTCCCAGTGCTCTCTTGCAGGGAAGGACATGGAGCCCAACGGCCCACCGCTTCCCAGGGATGAAGGGCCACCGACCCCAAGCTCTGCCACGAAGGTGCCACCGGTAAGAGCCTGGGTATGGGGGGATCCATGAACCAGAGCCTGGCCCTGGGGACAGCAAGAAACGGCTGGGGAAAAGGACAGCAGGGCGTCCAGCTGAGCCTGCCATTCCAGCCTGTTCCGGGGAAACAGCTCGCAATCCCAGACTGTGCTGCTCTGGGAGGGCTGCTGATGGATATTTGGGCTGTTTCCACCGTATAGCTGTCGTGAAAAATGCTTCTGTGAACATGTGTGCACGTGTATTTATCAGTTTTCAGTTCTCTCGGGTATAAACCTAGAGTGGAATTGCTAGGTCACATGGTAATTCTGTGATAATACAGAATTCTCAAAATTCTCTGGTTTAACTTTGGGAGGAACTGCCAAACTCCTTTCACAGTGGCTGCACCATCTTACACGGCCACCCACACAGTGCACAAGGGCTCCAGTTCCTCACATCCTCACCAACGCTTGCTATTTTCTGATTCGTTCTTTTCTTTTTTTTTTTCTTTGAGGCGGAGTCTCCCTCTGTCCCCCAGGCTGGAGTGCAGTGGCACGATTTCGGCTCGCTGCAAGCTCTGCCTCCCAGGTTCACACCATTCTCCTGCCTCAGCCTCCCGAGTAGCTGGGACTACAGGCGCCCACCACCACGCCCGGCTAATTTTTTGTATTTTTAGTAGAGACGAGGTTTCACCATGTTAGCCAGGATGGTCTTGTTCTCCTGACCTTGTGATCCGCCTGCCTCGGCCTCCCAAAGTGCTGGGATTACAGGCGTGAGCCACTGCGCCCAGCCTCTAAATTATATTTTTAAGGAATTTTCATAGGTTGCAAAGTTCTGGTCAGACTGAAGTTCACGGTTCTGAGTAGCACTTCTCATCTCTCAGGTGCCTCCTTGTGGCACTGTGCACTGATGCACAGTAGCACTGAGGAGTGAGCAGAGGACCTGGCGTGCCTGGACAGGGTACCCACCTGGCCTGCAGGAGGGAGGAGTGGGCAGGCACTCTCTGCAGTGCTGGGGCTGCAGGGGCTGCAGTGACCAGACCCCAAGGGTCCTGCCCATTTGGGGAGCAGGGGTTGCAAGTGCTCTGTCCCATGCCCCACAGTCTTGCCTCTATTTTCCCCTGTTACCTCAAACAAGCACAGCTCCATTCAGCTGCATCTAGTGGGAAACTGGGCAGAGGGGAATTGGCAGCAGGTTCATGCATCCATCCATCCATCCATCCATTCATTCATTCGAGATGCTTGCTAAGCCCCCAGCTGCCAGTGTGAATGGGCAGTAGGGTAGAACCCTCCCCTGGGAGGAGCCATACACAATCATCAGTTCACCACAGAAATGGCTGTGTGACTGTATTGCAAAAGTCCTGGGCGGGCCAAGGGTGGTATGTGTCACCAGGACCTGTGCCAGCAGGGACATGAGCTGTCCTACTTCTGGGGAAGCAGCTCAGGGAGAAAGAAAGGAGCAGGGGCTACCCAGCCACAGGGAAGAGCATTCCAGACTGGGAACAGCATGTGCCAAGGTAACTAAGGACGCCGTGAACAAGACTGTAGCTCAGGGGACTCCCAGGAGGGCAACTTAGGACACCTTCTCTGCCAGCCTGGGTCCCTGGAGACCTGTCACCTGGCCAGGGTCTGGCACATGCCTTGTCACTTGGATCTGCCTCCTCCTTATCACTCATCATCAGCCCAAAGATTGCTTCCAAGTCAGAGCCCCCCAGGCGCCCCGTCTTGTACCCTTTTCTTCTCGTGATCCTGAATGCTCTGACTTGGTTAAGAAAGTGCCACACTGGAGCGACACTGCCTGGGTTCAGTCCCAGCTCAGCTCCTTATTAGCTGTGTGACGTTGGGCAGGTTTCTGAACCTCTCTGTGTGTAGGCTCTTTCTCTGCACATTGCTGGTAATAACAATGATGATCTGAGCTGTGGGATCTGATGGGCTTACACCCATGCACAGGACTGCAGAACCGCAGCGCTCACCTAACCCCTGGCTCCTCCCACCTCTGCATGCTGGTGGCTGGTCTGTCTCTCCCTGAAAGAGCAGGACACTGGTATCTTTACTTTCTAACCTCAGTGTCTAAGGCCAAGCCTGGCTCCCCGTGCTGCCAGGACTGCCAGTCCTTGGAATGGTTCCATGCCCTGCCCCTTGCTAGCTCTTCACTTCTCTGTGCCTTGATTTCCCAGGCACAGAAATAAAATAGGGACCGTAACCGGCCCCACCTCATGCTTGACTGCAGAATGAAGGGGATGAATACAGGCAGCACCCGAACAGGACCTGGGGCCCCAGCAGACAAGGCTTTAGCTCTGTACTTAGCACCATCATGATTGGGGTGGTGGGCAGTCCCCAGCATCCTGGGCTTCCGGCCAGGAGGAGCCCTGAGGGAGGCTTTCCTCGCACTGGGGGCTCCCCTGGAAAGTGCTGAGCACCTGCAGATGCCCAGCTAGAGCAGGGCAGGGCGGGCACGCTTTCTCTGGAAAAGGCCAGACAGCATTTAGGCCCTGCTGCGGTGCAGGCTCCGTTCCAGGTTCTCGGTGCAGCCGTCCAAGCGCGAGAACAGCCACAGGCAACGCGTGCCAGATCGCCTGGCTGTGTGCCAAGAAAACCTTATTTATGGACTCCTCATTTGAATTTCATATAATTTTCACATCTCACAAAATATTCTTGTGATTTTTTTTCAACTGATTAAAACTGTGGAAGCTGTTCTTAGCTTGCAGACCACATGGAAGGAAGCAGCAGGCAGGATTCAGGTCGTAGCTTGTTGTCCCCGGCCTGCAGCCTTTAGACCTGGTTCTGTGTCCTAACTACCCCCCTACCTGGCCTCAGGTTCCCCATCTGTAGAAGAACCATGGTCCCTTCTGCCTCCAAGATCTTGGGACTGCTGCCCTGGGCCCGTGCAGTCAGCCACGTGTTGGACTCGGGTTCGGGGCTGGACAGTGACGCCCGCCCTTGGCTCCCAAAGGATGGGGTGGGCACCTCCACTACACACCCCCCACCAGCACATTGGCCCTGCCCAGAGCTGGGCACTTGCAGTGGCCAAGGAGCAGCCATGCTGGGTACCGTGCAGGGAAGACAAGGCAGGGAAGCTGTTCTTTTCGGTGGATGCAGGGCTGGTCCCCAGAGACCCAGCCTGAGTGCTTGTTGCCACCATGTCGTGGCCACCGCCGAGCTCCCCTTCTGCGAACTCCACCCTCTGGCACCCTGACGGCCTTCCTCAGAGGCCTCCCAGGTGTCCCCTCAAAGAGGACCGTCCCTCAGGGCTCCGTCAGACCCATGGAAAGTCCGCCCTGAACCCGTATGTCCCCACATGTCCCTCCTTCCTGACCGTCCTGCCGCATCCCAGCATGTGCCCCGAGGAGGATGGGTCCCCCCCGGTCACTGGCACGCGCCCGTTGAGGGGCTCTCGTGAGCCACCCTTGTTCTTCCCTCCCCACATGGCAGCCCTGCAAGTTCTGGTCAAGGGGACAGAGGGTGCCAGGTGGGAGGGAAGCAGAGCACCCTTCTCTGACCTCTGCCCCTCATATCCTTGGCATCAGGCCAACTTGGGCTCCTAGCCCTGGGCCAGCCCCTGTGCCCGGTCCACCATACCCACTTCTCTCTCGTAGGCCGAGTACAGGCTGTGCAACGGGTCAGACAAGGAGTGTGTGTCTCCTACTGCCAGGGTCACCAAGAAGGAGACTCTCAAGGTGAGTCCAGGCCCGGGGAGGGCACAGCCGTGTCATTGTCAGACCGATGGCCGCCTGAGCCAGGGAGATCACCCTCCCCGCCTGTCAAAAGGAGGGGGACAAACCGCACCTGGTCGCCTCCACGCCCCCTGCTTCCTCTCCTGCCCCTGCCCCTGGACCCCGCCCCGGGCCGGACGGTGGGAGGAGCTGGGGCAGCTCGGTGCCTTCTCCCGTGACCCACCGCGGGTGCCCTGGGCCCAGGCGCAGAAGGAGAACTACCGGCAGGAGAAGAAGCGTGCCACGCGGCAGCTGCTCAGCGCTCTGACAGACCCCAGCGTGGTCATCATGGCTGACAGCCTGAAGGTAGGTGACACCCGGCCTCTGGCCACCCAGGACATGGGTCAGCATGCTGCTGCCATGGCAAAGGACCACAAGTGGGGTGGCCTGAAACGATGGGAATTCACTTCCCTGCATCCAGCCGCATCACTGCAGCCTCTGCTCCATCCTCGTGCGGCCTTGCCTTATCCACCTGTCTCCCCCTTTCTGTAAGGGCACCCGTGGTAGGAATTATGACCACCTTACTCCAGTGTAACCCCATCTTCACCTGATGATGTCTGCAAAGACCCCATTTCTGAATAAGGTGGGGCCTGGCCAGTGGGTGGAGGGCACTGGGGAGGGAGGCATTGCTGTGGCTTCCGGGAGAGGACCCCACATCAGGGCGGGGTGTCCTGTGCTCAGACCTCACGAAGACCATGGCCGTTCACTCAGCCTCTGAGCCTCCATTTCCCCTTGCGCACAGTGGAGGTAAAACTACCCAACTCGAAGGCTGCTGGGCAGCGCATACCGGATAAGTATGCCCGGCCCTGGTGTCTGCAGAGCCCTGGCCCATGTGGGCTCCTTCTACCCACATACCAAAATTATGAATCAAAAGTTAGGTGCAAAAGTGAGTGTTCAGAAGGAGAAAAGAAGTGACAACTACTTTCAGAATTTACAGAGCTGCCAGGCCAGGCGCGGTGGGTCCCGCCTGTAATCCCAACACTTTGGGAAGCCAAGGCGGGTGGATCACCTGAGGTCAGGAGTTTGAGACCAGCCTGTCCAAAATGGTGAAACCCCATCTCTACTAAAAATACAAAAATTAGCCCGGCACGGTGGTGGGTGCCTGTAATCCCAGCTACTTGGGTGACTGAGGCAGGTGAATCGCTTGAATCTGAGAAGTGGAGGTTGCAGTGAGCCGAGATTGTGCCACTGGCCTGGGCAACAGAGACTGTCTCAAAGAAAAAAAAAAAAGAAAAGAGTTTACAAAGCTGCCAGTTACAATAGTCGCACCACTCATTGCTGGTTCCTCCCTAAGGGCCTTGACCTTCAACATGACCTTCACAAGTAAATTTGTCCTTGTTGCCACATGTTTCTTTGCATTCACCATAACACATGGGCTCCTTTTAAAACCTAAATGAGGACCCTGCCCCAAGTTCCACTCTGAGTCCTGGGGTCCTGCTCGCCGTGGCCTGGCCCCTGCTCAGGCACGCGACAGACACAGGACACCACCCCAGGGAGTGGGGGCGAGGAAAGGGTGAGTTCTGAGCTGGTGTGGGGCAGTGAGGGAAGAGAAATGCCCCTCGGCAGCCCACCTTGGTCTGTGCCCGGCTCCCCGCCAAGCCATCAAGATGCCCCAGGGTGGTGGCCCCGGAGGGTGGACATTGACACCAGCACCCTCCCTCAGATCCGTGGCACCCTGAAGAGCTGGACCAAGCTGTGGTGCGTGCTGAAGCCGGGGGTACTGCTCATCTACAAGACGCCCAAGGTGGGCCAGTGGGTGGGCACGGTGCTGCTGCACTGCTGCGAGCTCATCGAGCGGCCCTCCAAGAAGGACGGCTTCTGCTTCAAGCTCTTCCACCCGCTGGATCAGTCCGTCTGGGCTGTGAAGGTGCTGCAGAGGGATGGGGTTGGAGATAGAGGCCCCGTAGGGCCAAGGGGCTCATTCCTGGAGGGTGGAGGGTGGAGCCAGCCAGCTACATGGCCCCCTGGGGGCGTTGGGCAGGTCTCTCACCTTCTCTGAGCCCCACATGCGGTGGGGGGCGGGGTGGGGGTAGGGGGGATGATGATCAGATGTGGTCACTGGTCATCCAAGTGAAGCAAACAGTAGGGCTGCAAGGAGGTGGCCAGCTGGCAGCAAGGTCACCCCAGCCCCTCACCCAGCTGCTGTCCAGGAGGGAGAATAGTAACCACTCCCCAGGGGTGGCTGAGGAACAGTTTCCGGCCCTCACCCCTCCTAACCGGGGCTGCCCTGCCAGCTCTAATGCGTAGGAAACCAGAGAAACCCAGAACACCTGGTTACATTTGGATTTCAGCGAGTCTGAAAATCCTTTCATACGAGTCTGACCCCGGTCGTGCATGGGAAATACTTAGACCAAAAAGCTACTCGTGGTTTTTCTGGGATTCAAACGTCACTGGGCATCCTGGATGTGCATTTGCTGATTCTGGCCACCCCGAGTCGGGAGGCTCAGAGCTGGAAAGCTGAGGGCAGAGCTGCCGGCTAAGAAAAGGGACAGAGCTCCCTCACCTACCCGCCTCTCTGTAGCCAAGTGTCTACCTGGCCAGGTGCCTGGCCCCACCTGGTGGCCCTGTGGCCCTGGGGGTATCCAGGTGGTCCCCGGCGTGGGTCCGCATGGTTCTGCCTGACCTGTCTGTGTAGCTGGTCCTAGGTGTTGCCTTGGGTGACACCCAGATCCTCTCTCTCCAGGGCCCCAAAGGCGAGAGCGTGGGCTCCATCACACAGCCCCTGCCCAGCAGCTACCTGATCTTCAGGGCCGCCTCTGAGTCCGATGGTAAGTGCCTGACAGCTTGCGCCTCTCTCCAGTGCCCCCACCTGAAGTGGGCCCCCTTTTGAGGTTGTAGCCCAGGTACAGGTGGCCCCAGTTCAGTCCCTTCCACTGCCTGGGGGCAGCCTAAAGTCTGGCCAGGATGAGTCTGGCTCAGAGCCAGGCCTGCACTCACAGAGCCCCCATTCCTAGCCTCAGTTCCCCATGGGTAAAACGTGACATTAAAATACCACCTGTCAAAGGCCAGGCGTGGTGGCTCACACCTGTAATCCCAGCGCTTTGGGAGGCCACGGCAGGTGGATCACTTGAGGTCAGGAGTTCAGGACCAGCCTGGCCAACATGGTGAAACCCCAACTCTACTGAAAAATACAAAACTTAGCCAGGCATGATGGCAGGCAACTGTAATCCCAGCTACTCAGGAGGCTGAGACAGGAGAATTGCTTGAACCTGGGAGGTGGAAGTTGCAGCGATCCAAGATCGTGCCATTGCACTCCAGCCTGGGCAACAAGAATGCAAGTCCATCTTAAAATAAATAAATAAATAAAAATACCTGTCACCTCAATGGTATGAGAACCCAGTGACATTATAAAAGCACTCATATAACAATTACTGAGCTCCAACCACATGCTAGTGTGAACCCCAAACATCTGAGATAGGTCTCAGATAATTTAGAAAGTTTATTTGGCCAGGCTGGGTGCAGTGGCTCACACCTGTAATCCCAGCACTTTGGGAGGCCAAGGCAGGTGGATCACCTGAGGTCAGGAGTTTGATCAGCCTGATCAACATGGCGAAACCCTGTCTCTATTAAAAATACAAAATTAGCTGGGCATGGTGGTGGGTGCCTGTGATCCCAACTACTCGGGAGGCTGAGGCAGGAGAATCACTTGAACCCAGGAGGCAGAGGTTGCAGTGAGCCAAGATCAGGCCACTGCACTCCAGCCTGGGCAATAGAGGGAGATTCCATCTCAAAAAAAAAAAAAAGTTTATTTTGCCAAGGCTGAGGCCACGCCTGTGACACAGCCTCAGGAAGTCCTGACGATGTGCCCAGGGTGGTCAGAGCACAGTTTGGTTTTATACATTTTAGGGAGACATGAGACATCAATCGGCACATGCAAGATGAACATTGGTTCGGTCTGGAAAGGCAGGACTATCAAAGCAGGGAGGGGGCTTCCAGGTCATAGGTAGATTAGAGACAAATGGTTGCATTCCTTTGAGTTTCTGATGAGCTTCTCCAAAGGAGGCCATCAGATATGCATTTATCTCAGTGAGCAGAGGGGTGGCTGAGTAGAATGGGAGGCAGGTTGGCCCCAAGCAGTGCCCAGTTTGACTTTTCCCTTTAGCTTCGTGATTTTGGGAGCCCAAGATATTTTCATTTCACATTTCCCCCCTTTTTCTTTTTAAAAATCTTTTGGAGAAAGCATTTTAGAAGAAAACGAGTCTCTGGTCTCAGGTTCCACCTGATCTCTCATGGCTAGGATGGTTTATTCCTACACAGGTAGGTCCCAAGTTATTAGGAAAGCTCATTTTTAGAAGATTATGAAGTCTTGTGTCCTATGAAGAGAAAATAGGGGAGGAAGGGAGAAAAACAACAACAAACATAAGAACAAACATAAGAAATTGGTATAGGCCACATTACTCTGAAGTCCATACATCAGTAGGCAGGTATGAAAGTGGCTTATGTATGTAAGTAGGTTGCTGTTATTTTCTTCTGAAGTTTAAGTTGCCTAGCTTCAGCTTGCAGGGCTTTAAGAAAGCACAGCTTAGTCTTCAGTGACTCCAAATTAGGAAAAACGGGGAAAAAAAAGAAGGAAAAAATTTGAAAACATTATTTTGAAGACTTGTAGCCAAGAAAAGTTAGAATTTCGTCCAAACTGTAGAAAATAACAAAAATTGAAAAACATTAGGGAAGACTAGAATCTAACAACAACTGTACTATAGGTTTTGAAACACATTTTTTTCTCTCCAGTTTCCCATTTTAACTAAGGACGAATCGTGGTAGGACTGGTTTGCTTTATTATACTTGGACTAATTATTTCTATACACTGCAGCAAGAGTAATTATTTTTTCCATAGGCTTTTAAGTTGTCTTTGATGGAACTTTGTTCCATAGAAGGAATCTCAGATAAGACTTTTTTAAAACTGAGCCTAGTCATGGATTTGTGCCATGAAATGCCTATAAATTGGGTGAATTATCATCTTCTTGAAGTTCCAAGATAAATTTGAAGCTCCTGGGCCTGTCAGAAAGTGACATTCTTTACTTACCACAGGTCAGGGACTGCGTAGACGAGGTATGAGGCCAGTTTTTCCAAGGGGCTTTCATCGGCTCCATAAGTCAAGTTTGAGTCCTTAAAGGAAAACAGATTCTTATTGCACTTATGCAAATAATTACATTGTTATAAGTTATGAATACTCACAGATAGTTTCCAAATTCTGTAAAAATCAGGTAGAGAGAAACAAATATGCTCCAAATTTTGTTCTTAGGAGTATACTTTACTCAATTGTTAAAAGCCATAAATAGCTTAAAGTTGTCTTGACTCTGAAAAACAAAACAAAGGATCAGCAATGTTTTAAGCAAAAAGTCAAAAAGATTACTTCACACTTCTTTGTTGTTGTCGTTGTTGTTGTGATGAAGTCTCGCTCTGTTCCCCAGGCTGGAGTACAGTGGCGCCATCTTGGCTCACTGCAACCTCCTCCTCCCGGGTTCAAGCGATTTTCCTGCCTCAGCCTCCCGAGTAGCTGGGGTTACAGGCATCCGCCACAATGCCCATTTTATTTTTGTATTTTTAGTAGAGATGGGCTTTCACCATGTTGGCTGAAGTTTTATAGCTGATTATAAAACCATTATAAAACCACCTTCTAAAGAGGACCAAAACAAGATGATTGTCTGTGGATGACAAAAAGTTTTAGCGCAGCCATAGTCAAAGACACAATTGACAAGGAAATTTGTTACCTCTGTGGCACAAAGTAATTTAACATAACAATTATAATTATTACTGATAATGTACATTAGGTCATATCAGAATTATAGGAGTTTCCCATAATTTTGGAACACATACCAATAACATATTTATACAAATACAGCCCAAAGAAAACCAAACACCATTTTATATTTGACAATGCTTCGTGTATAATTTTTATACCAAATAAAAGCCAAACATGTCATTTTTGGACTTTAGGGAACCTATTAATAATATCTTAAAGGATTAGATTAGAAAAAGATATAATTTATCATTTGATTTTGGAAAGTTTGTCAAGTATTAAAGGTTTAAAACACTTGATATTACAAAATAGGATTATAAGTCATTGTAAAATCATTCATTTGAACAAAGTGATAACTCAAGGATTTTTTTTAGAAAGGCAAAAACCTTCATTCTTTGAGACAGGAGACTTCGTTTTCCAAACAATAAGCCCTAATAACATCATGAAGCCAATTAAATTGTTTTCCAAAATTAGTCTATAAAATTTTCATCTTGATCATAAGATATAACTTCCATAAGCCTTTATAACCTTTATTAAGGAGTCAGTTATTGTTTTATGAAAACCTTGTTTATCTGACACAGGGGCCCATATGCCAGTCTTGCATTAGTGTGTCTTTGACATTAATGATTAATTTATAGAGAAACTGAACTTTATTTTTTTTTTTTTTTTTGAGATGGAGTCTCACTCTGTCGCCCAGGCTGGAGTGCAGTGGCACGATCTCGGCTCACTGCAAGCTCCACCTCCTGGGTTCATGCCATTCTCCTGCCTCAGCCTCCCGAGTAGCTGGGACTACAGGTGCCCACCACCACGCCTGGCTAATTTTTTGTATTTTTAGTAGAGATGGGGTTTCACCGTGTTAGCCAGGATGGTCTCGATCTCCTGACCTCGTGATCTGCCCACCTCGGCCTCCCAGAGTGCTGGGATTACAGGCATCAGCCACCGCACCCGGCCGAGAAACTGAACTTATTTTATCTCTCAAAGTCAGCCCTTACAATCTCACATGCCTACCTCTTCTAGGATAGTCTGTGGGCCTTGAGGAGTTGAACAGCTTTAATTTCCATGTCTCAGGAATGTGGCTTATTTTGATTGGCATCTTCTACCAGGCCTGAAGATGAAGCTTTAATTGCTGTCAGTGTTTAAAATTTAGAAGGCCTTGGTGTTCTTTTTAGACCCATGAGTCAAATCCCTATAACTTGATATCACAAGGATTTTAAAAGCACATACAAAAAGATACAAGGATGTAATAACCTTGATTAAAAAACATTTTTAATCTCAGTTTTTCCTAAGCAAACCAAACTTAATAATAATGGCATAGGAATTATTTTGATAAAACATAAAATCTGTTAGGCCACTTACCAAAAGGCAGAAGAAAATACCTTCTGCAGTGTATAGAATATTATGTTAGAAGAAAACATTTTCTTTAAGAAAACATTGTTAGCATCAGGCCATATATACACAAAAAAACAGAACCTGAGGAGGAAAACAAAACTTATATGAGCTGAAAATGAGTTGAAGGGAAGTGTTACTATTTTGTGCCTTTTAAAAGGGAAGAGAAAGCTAAAACTGGCAAGATGCAATAAAAGTTGAACTTTGGGTTAAAATTTTAAAATTAAAATCTCTTGTAAATGATTAAGAGTAAATCAACCCCTTAAGAAAATGTCATTGTTCTAACCAATTATTTAGTCTATAACTGTTTTTTTACATCAAACCCAATATCTAGAAAGACCATTATAATTTCCCTTTAGTCATAGACAACTTGATCATATAAAAGGTTTTTTTTTTTTTTTTTTTTTTTTTTTTTTTTTTTGAGACGGAGTCTCACTCTGTCTCCCAGGCTGGAGCGCAGTGGCCGGATCTCAGCTCACTGCAAGCTCTGCCTCCTGGGTTTACGCCATTCTCCTGCCTCAGCTTCCCGAGTAGCTGGGACTACAGGCGTCCGCCACCTCGCCCGGCTAGATTTTTATATTTTTTAGTAGAGACGGGGTTTCACTGTGTTAGCCAGGATGGTCTTGATCTCCTGACCTCGTGATCCGCCTGTCTTGGCCTCCCAAAGTGCTGGGATTACAGGCTTGAGCCACCGCGCCCGGCCTGGTTTTGTTTTTTTAATAGATCCTCTTGTTGTGACTTACATAGATCATTCATGACATACTTGGACTTTCTCGTTTGTCCTGAACATCCCTCTTTCTTAAACAACCAGTCATTTTATTCTAGGACTAAATTTACCATACAAGATTCTTTCTCATATGAAATTATTTCTCTTTAAGCTTTCTTACCCCCCACCAAAAAAAAATTCTTTGTAACTTTCTTTACATCTCTTTTACTCTTTTATTTCCTGGTTCCTTTTACCTTGTTTTATACATGACCTTTAAATAAGCTTTGAATTAGGCAAAAATTGTTCACCTTTTTAAAAAGGATATGCTTTTTCTTAGAAAGTGTATTTTCCTACAAATATATTTTTATTGGAAAATACCCAAATCGTGAATTATCTATTATTTAATCTAACTTTAAATTCTAAATTATGATGAGTTTGTCTACAAGTATTTGTCCTATTACATTCACCTAATTATTTTAATCATTTACCTAGATTATTTATAAAAAACTGCAATTGGCATTATTTAAATTATGGAACCACCATTGCAAAATTATAACTGAGACAGTGAAAGAGATTTGACCTAACTGACTCCATCTTGCGTCTAACCTCCAAGCTGTCCTTGTTCATTCCTGGGCATAGGTCAAACTAACTTTGGGAGGAACTTAGTTTATAGTTTAGCTGAAACAAAGACTATAACAGTCTTTCTCAAAATAAACCTTACTGCCTGTGGACTAGACTACCTAAAGCCACCAGATTAAAAGTTATGGTAATCTTACTAAATTTAAGACATAGCTATTTTTGTTAAACCAATGTCAATGTTTTTTTTTTTTTTTTTTTTTTTTTTTTTTTTTTTTTTTGAGCCAGGCTGGAGTGCACTGGCACAATCTTGGCTCACTGTTAACCTCTGCCTCCCAGGTCAAGTGATTCTCCTGCCTCAGCCTTGTGAGTAGCTGGGATTACAGGTGCCTGCCACCACGCCCGCCTAATTTTAGTATTTTTAGTAGAGACGGGCTTTCACTATATTGGCCAGGCTGGTCTTGAACTCCTGACTTTGTGATCCACCCACCTCAGCCTCCCAAAGTGCTGAGGTTACAGGCATGAGCCACCATGCCCAGCCGTCAATGTCTTATTTATTAAAGATTACACAAGCAAAGATCATTCTGTGTTGGGCTAGGTTTATAGTTTCATAACTCTTATGCCCTATTTTGACACCTTATGGTATTTGGCAGGATAAGTATGAAATTGCTTGATTAATAATGCAAACAAAATGTATGCTAGCAATTCTTAGACATTTCTAATATTACTTTACCAATAATTTTAAAGCTGGCTTATTCATTAAAGATTTTACTTAAGCCGGGCGCGGTGGCTCAAGCCTGTAATCCCAGCACTTTGGGAGGCCGAGACGGGCGGATCACGAGGTCAGAGATCGAGACCATCCTGGCTAACACTGTGAAACCCCATCTCTACTAAAATATACAAAAAAATTAGCCGGGCGAGATGGCGGGCGCCTGTATCCCAGCTACTCGGAGGCTGAGGCGAGAGAATGGCGTAAACCCGGGAGGCGGAGCTTGCAGTGGCTGAGATCCGGCACTGCACTCCAGCCTGGGCGACAGAGCGAGACTCCGTCTCAAAAAAAAAAAAAAAAAAAAGATTTTACTTAAGTTACATAAACTTGAAAAAGCATTGGACTCATCTTTTCTTTTTTCCTGATCAAGTATTTGATTCAAGTGCATTTATTTTCTTTTTTTTCTTTTTTTTTCTTTTTTTTTTTTTTTTGAGACGGAGTCTCGCTGTGTCGCCCAGGCTGGAGTGCAGTGGCGCGATCTCGGCTCACTGCAAGCTCCGCCTCCCGGGTTCCCGCCATTCTCCCGCCTCAGCCTCCGAGTAGCTGGGACTACAGGCGCCTGCCACCGCGCCCGGCTAGTTTTTTGTATTTTTAGTAGAGACGGGGTTTCACCGTGTTAGCCAGGATGGTCTCGATCTCCTGACCTCGTGATCCGCCTGCCTCGGCCTCCCAAAGTGCTGGGATTACAGGCTTGAGCCACCGCGCCCGGCCAAGTGCATTTATTTTCTTAAGCCAATCAATTAGAGCCCTATTATATCTTTTCAGTAGTGAAACATTGTGTACACAACACAGAAATACACAGACATATTAGGCATGCCAGTAGAAGTACATCTTATAGGTTTATAAAAACTTTTTTTTCCTATCTTAGACTTTCAGATTCTTGAGAACCTATTTCACAACCCTAGGCAATTGTCAGCTAAATAGCCTTAAATCTGCATATTAAAGGAAACAACTCAGGTGAAAATCAAATAGCAAAATTTGCATCATAAGGTACAGAGAGAAAAAGTCTGGTGGTGCTAGAGGCAGACTAAAGATGGATGCCCAATCAAACAAAATTATAGAAGTCTATCATAGTATTGCATAAGGAGACCAATTTTATTTAGTAGGGACTACCTATCATTTAACTGGATCTCTGAGCTCTGAGAAGAGCCCACACTGAATCCTGGGTCTCCAAAAAGGGAGAATTATTATGAGGTTAGACCACGTAATGCTTTTATAGTGCACTTAAAAAAAAATGTTTTTAAACAAAGACATTTCTTTTTTTTTTTTTTTTTTTTTTTTTTTTTTTTGAGGCGGAGTCTCGCTCTGTCGCCCGGACTGGAGTGCAGTGGCCGGATCTCAGCTCACTGCAAGCTCCGCCTTCCGGGTTTCCGCCATTCTCCTGCCTCAGCCTCCCGAGTAGCTGGGACTACAGGCGCCCGCCACCTCGCCCGGCTAGTTTTTGTATTTTTAGTAGAGACGGGGTTTCACCGTATTAGCCAGGATGGTCTCGATCTCCTGACCTCGTGATCCGCCCGTCTCGGCCTCCCAAAGTGCTGGGATTACAGGCTTGAGCCACCGCGCCCGGCCTAAACAAAGACACTTCTAAGTGTCTAAACCACACTCTTCCTTAAAAACCCAAGAGTAACCTCTGTTGCAATAACTCTTTTAGTCAAAAAGAAAACACGAAACAGCTTACACAATACAAAAGTAAGCAGTTTAAGAGCTGAGACAAACTTGTCTGTTTACATTCTTGGGGTTTCATAAGAAAAAGCAAGTTTCTCCCCCAGAGGGAGTCTGGCACCTTCTCCATTTTCTTTAAGGAACCCCAGGCTACTATAAGCTATTTTAGGTCCCCCATGCACCAGAGGGTGCAAGAGAAAGGAGAGACAGCAGAAGTAAATCAAGAAAACAGAATTCAGTCAACTGAGAAGAAAAAAACCTTTTACCCAAAAAAAGACAAGGTCCTAGGAGAAAAACAAAAACAAAAACGTGAAGGTCTCTTAAATACAAACACACACAAATGCACACACACACCTGCACACAAACACACACATATGCACACACACATATGCACACACATCTTGGATGTTAGCTTTTCATTAAACTGACTTTTAACCATTGAGCTTCTTTAAAAAAATCTTTTTAAATCTCATTCCATATTTCAACTGACCAATTTCAATGAGGACACAGAAGTACAGTCATTACTCTTTCAGTTTGGCCTGGCTAGTGAAAATGTGGCATTGTTACATCAATAAAGCCCCTTAGTAGTCAAAAATCAAAATCTTTCCTCTTGTTTTTTCCTTTTGCTGGCCATTTTTCTCCCCCCATCACACCACCATTGTGTGTGTGGCGGGCAGGGGAATTTAGCCACTTCAGAGGCCTTGTTCCCCATAATTTGGAACTTCCTTGGGATTTGATCAAGCCAGATAGAGTTCAATGGGAAAAAGACCAAAACAACAAAAACAGAAACAATCAACAACAAAAAAAACAGTTAAGCAAAACAAACCATCACACAACTTCTGTGATTACTGAGCGCTCTAATAGTAAGGAGAAATTAAGACCAGCTGGTTATTAATCTTAACTTTAGCCAAGACAAACCACAATTCAGTTACTTACCTAGGGATGGGTCTCAGGCTGAAAACTGCTCTCCACTGTCCTAGAAGCAGGAAAACAAACAAACAAATAAACAAATCTCATCTTCCCTATTGGAAGGGAGCTCAAACTCCATAAAGGAACTACCTGCCTTCTATCGTCATGGAAGCAGGAAAAACTTGCCTTCCTTGTGTTGGAAGCAAGTAAAACTCCAAAAAGAGAAGTTGTGCAGCAAAGTAAACTTTAGATCTTGGCCACATTTTGAGAGATCAGGGATTCTCTGGGGTGGGTGCTTCCGGGACTCAGCAAATTGTCTTACTGGTTTGAGCCATAAAGTTAGCTCAAGCTGGTACGAAGCACCAGTAGGAGACTTGTGAAAAGTCAGGGGCATTTCCACTCAGAATCCCTCAGTGGATACCAAAACGTGAACCCCGAAAATCTGAGATGGGTCTCGGTTCATTTAGAAAGTTTATTTTGCCAAGGTTGAGGACGCCCACCCATGACACAGCCTCAGGAGGTCCTGACGATGTACCCACGGTGGTCAGAGCACAGTTTGGTTTTAGGGAGACATGAGACATTAACCAACATATGTAAGATGAACATTGGTTCGGTCTGGAAAGGCAGGACAACTTCAAGCAGGGAGGGGGCTCCCAGGTAGATAAGAGACAGATGATTGCATTTCTTTGAGTTTCCCATGAGCTTCTCCAAAGGAGACAATCAGGTATGCATTTATCTCAGTGAGCAGAGGGGTGACTTCAAATAGAACGGGAGGCAAGTTGGCCCGAAGCAGTTCCCAGCTTGAGTTTTTCCCTTGAGCTTAGGGATTTGAGGGGCCCAAGATTTTTCTTTCACACCAGGCACCATTGAACCAACAGGTTCTACGTTATCATCCACATTAGACAGATCAGGAAACTGAGGCACAGGCAAACTGCCAGCAAGAAAGTGCTAGAGCCTGGACATGAATGTGAATTTCCCTGACTGCCAAGTGCATTGCACGCTGTTGGTGTGCCCTGAGTGGCCGCTCAGGCAGCTGTGACTGCGGTGATCCTGCACCTGGAGGGATTCCCTCTTGGCGGTGCGTCCCTCTAACCCAAGGTTGGGGCCTTGCCCCACCGCACCCTTCTGTGGCTGCTCTGGGTAAATGTGGTTGCTCCACCTCCTCTAACCCCAGCTGGTGCCTCCCAGAGCAGCAGGGTGAGGGGCTCCCATCCCACCAGTGGTGCAGACCTAAAGCAGCCTGGCCTTGACCACGGGGCTCTGGTACCTGTCAGGTTGGAGTCTTGGTGCCACATCACCCCTGGTGGTCAGATGCCAGATCCCTGCTTCCTCCTGGGCCATCCTGAGTCCCCGACTCTGTGCCAGGTCCCATGCAGGCCCTGAGATGGACAGGTTAGCCCACAGCCTCTGTGCTCTTGGGTGAGTTGGATAACCAACCATCTGATAAGGCAGGTTGGGCTGAGGCATGAGCTGAGCCCCTGATAGGGTGGGGGCCACCATCCGGGAGGAGGGATGCCCCCCACCCCTGTGGGTATCAGGGTGGGCTTCCAGGAAGAGGAGGAAGAGGTCTCAGAATGAGCTTCAAAGGATACATAGTATTCAGGATATCTAGTCCTTTGTGGCAGCTACAAAGCACACGTGTTCAGGCCCTGGGGCCAACTGGGCAGTTGTGACCCCTCCAGCTCCCCACCACCAGCCACTGCCATCCCTCCCCCAACCCTGGTGTTCAGCCCAGGCTTGGCTGCTCTGGCACCAACCAGGCCTGCAATGGAACCAGCAGGATCCCAGATATCCCTCCAACCCAATGAGAAGGGCAGCTCTAGAGACCCAGGAGCCACTGTCTAGGCAGGCCCCTCCTACCCTGGACCCTGGGATGCTCCACGAAGAGCAGGATTTCACGGATCTGAAAGTGAGGGAGAGAAACTCTCTGTCTCCAGGATCTCCAAAAGGCAGAGGCTCAGGGAGGCACAGAACCGCTTTCAATGCTCTTCAGCCCCATCCTCCCACCTGGTGTGACCTCAGAAGCCTTCTTTGAATAACACTAATTAATAGCTCAGGCACGGGGACTCACGCCTGTAATCCCAGCATTTTGGGAGGCCAAGGTGGGCGGATCACTTGAGGCCCAGAGGTTGAGACCAGCCTGGCCAACATGGTGAAACCCCATCTCTACTAAAAACACAAAAAAATTACAGGCAGGCACCTGTAATCCCAGATACCTGGGAGACTGAGGCAGGAGAATCCCTTGAACCCTGGAGCTGGAGTTTGCAGCGAGCTGAGATCACCCCACTGCACTCCAGCCTGGGTGACAGAGCGAGACCCCATCTCAAAACCACAACAAAAACAAAAAACACATTTACTGACCCGGTGCAGTGGCTCACGCCTGTAATCCCAGCACTTTGGGAGGTCGAGGCAGGCAGATCACCTGAGGTCCGGAGTTCGAGACCAGCCTGACCAACATGGAGAAACCCTGTCTCTACTAAAAATACAAAATTAGCTGGGTGTGGTGGCACATGCCTGTAATCCCAGCTACTCAGGAGGCTGAGTCAGGAGAATTGCTTGAACCATGGAGGCAGAGGTTGCAGTGAGCTGACATCGTGCCATTGCACTCCAACCTGGACAACAAGAGTGAAACCCCATCTCAGAAAAACAAACCAAAAAAAAAAAAAAACACTTATTAATAGTGTGACCTGTCATAGGCCACCACAAGATGCTCTTCTGAGTGCAGGGGCCGCTGTTAGTGATCACACCAGGACACCGGTGTCACCCAAATGAACACATGCCCCACAGGAGGACCCTCGGGTGGTGCTGTCACCCTGCTTAGGAAGGCAGCAGGGCACAGGGCCCAGAGCAGGGCTTGGAGGTGCCCAGCTGTCGACCGGCCTCTGCTCCACCACTACCCACAGAGCCTCTGGGTGGCCTCCAGCAGGGCTCCTCCCTGGTGTGCAAACCCTTCCTCAGCCTTCCCCACCCTCCTCCCTGGACTCCAGGCTGGCAGGAGCCCGCGGGACCCCCACCAGTGCTTCCCAGTGAGGGAGGACCCTCCTCCCTGACTCCACCTGCAGAAACCTGTGGGTGGCTGTCAGGGTAGGAGGCTGGCTCCTACCCTGGGTTTGTGACCTGGAGGGGTCACTTACGCCGGCCTCTTGTCAGCAATGTGAGTGGTGGAGGTGGGTGGGGACGTGCTGTGAGCATGCCCAGGCACCTCTGTAGGGCTGCCTCCCCTGGCACACCTGTCCCCAGGCCGGGCTTGCCTGCTCGGGAAGTCCTCAGTCCTCAGGGGTTCCCGATGTCTGTCCCCACACAATCTGCAGCTGGATGTCCGGGCGGGAAGAGAGGGCATGTCCCTGCTGGGGCAGGGCCAGGGGTGGGTCTGGGATGGAGGGGGTGGGTCCCTGAAGAGTCAGAGTGAGGGGAGCCTCCTGGTGGCTCCTCGGGGGATGGGGGATATAGAGAGGTGGGGGTGGGGCCTGCTCACCCCGTGTCCCCCACAGGTCGCTGCTGGCTGGACGCCCTGGAGCTGGCCCTGCGCTGCTCTAGCCTGCTGAGACTGGGCACCTGCAAGCCGGGCCGAGACGGGGAGCCAGGGACCTCGCCAGACGCATCACCCTCATCGCTCTGCGGGCTGCCAACCTCAGCCACCGTCCACCCAGACCAAGACCTGTTCCCGTGAGTGGGGCGAGGGCACGAGGTGGTGCTGATTCATGGGGTCTCCTTGTAGGCAAGGAAGAGGGGGAGAGGACGGCCCCAGCCTCTGCTCTGGCGGGCTGCAGGGCTGCAGGCAGGGACGTGTTCACTGCCGTGTGCCCTGGGAGCCTCGGTTTCTTCCTCTATAAAATGGGGCTAATCGTGTCAAACGTGGGTTGTGGAGGTGATGACAGGCAGGAACGTATGTGAAGCACTGAGCAGCGAGGGGTGGGCGGCCCGGAGGGGTGTGCTGGGGTCTCACCTGTGACGGACCCACTGGCACCATCTACCTTCCAGGCTGAACGGGTCTTCCCTGGAGAACGACGCGTTCTCAGACAAGTCGGAGAGAGAGAACCCCGAGGAGTCAGATACCGAGACCCAGGACCATAGCCGGAAGACGGAGAGTGGCAGCGACCAGTCAGAGACCCCTGGGGTCCCGGCGCGGAGAGGGACCACGTATGTGGAGCAGGTCCAGGAGGAGCTGGGGGAGGTGAGAGACCCCCAGCCAGAAGCCCCACGTGTCTCCCCGGCCTCGGCCCCTCATTCTAGAGGCAGAGGTAGCCATGCCTCATCCTCAGGGAAGCACGCAGAGCCCAGGGGGCGGCTTTTGTCCCCGTCACTTGGCAGTGAGCTCAGGAGCTGTCTTTTAGATGAATAGGCTCCTCCCCTCTTCCAAAGAGGCTGCCCCACTGGCTGCTGGGGTGCAGATGCGGGGATGGGGCAGGGGTTCGCTGCAAACAGGCAACTCCCTCCTTGGGCTGGAATGTGCTGATGGGAGAACAGGAGGCTCAGGAGGGGCCTTGACCCCATCTGGTGGGCAGCCCCACTTCCTGGAGGAGCACAGATGAGGGCATGCAAGACCTGAGTCCCATGCTCACAGGCCGCTGCGCACCTGGTTCTCCCCTGGGGCCCTGGGAGAGCTGTGAACGAGACAGACCTGGGCCCTGGGTCCTGGGCCTCCAGTGTATGGGCAGCAGGAAACACAGACAATAAACCCACAAACACAAGACGAGGCTGGGGAGTGGGTGAGGGAGGCCAGCCGGGCCATGGGCTCTTTCTGAAGATGTAAGTGACAGGAGGGAGGATGGCGTTCCAAAAAGAGGGACCGCTGGTGCACGAGCCCAAGGCAGGGGGCAGGCGGTGGGCGGCAGTGTCCCCAGAGCATGCCTGCAGCTGAACAGCCAGGACGGCTGACTCCCCACAGCTGGAGAGAACTCGTGTGGCCCTGGGCACCGTGGGGCGCCTCAGGAAGGGGAGTCCGGAAGGAATCACAGGATCTAAGCTTCCATTGGGCAACTGGGGTGCAGACTGAGGAAGCCAGGCTCTGGGGTGGGCGCTGTCAGGAACAGGGGGCTCTGTGGTCTGGGATCTTGTCATTCTTATCCGGGAGGCGAGACAAGAGCAAGACCGTGGCTGTCACTGAGGGCAAGGAGCAGTCCTGGTTTCCGCAGGAAAGGGGAATTAGGTCCTTGCTGTTGTTTGGACAGCGTCGTGTTCACGTCTTGCTCTGCACAGGCCCAGAGCGGGTTCCTCCGTGGTCTGTGAAATCCTTGTGTTCAGTGGAACACCATGGCCTCCCTGTGGGCTGCCATTCCCACAGAGCTCAGGCTTCCGTGCAGGGATGGGAAGGTTAGGATGGGCCTGTGGGGAGTGGACCGAGGGCCCCGGGGGCCTCGGGCTGAGAGTATTGGCGAAGCCACCAGCGGGTTAGGCAAGGGCCTCGGGACAGCCGAGGGGCGGGGATGGACACTGGGCCACTCGTAGGGAAGCACCATTGTTAGGAGAAAGCTGAGGGCGCCCTGGACCCAGCTGTGATGGAGAAGGGAGAAGTGGGCAGACTCAGGGTATTTCGGAAGGTGGTTTGGGCAGATCTCAGCCAGATGGTGATAAGCAACGCTGCTGTGAGCCAGGCAGGGCGGGCTGCTGCAGGTGCAAGCCTGGGGCTCCGGGCAGAGGGCACGGAGCAGGCAGCCAAGGGGCCTGGGCATCCAACCTTCAGAGGCCGAGCACAGATAAGGCTTCACAGAGGTAGGGCAGGGAGGTGGGAGGAGCCAGGAGCCCAGGTGTCTCAGAACCGGCTGGGCCGAGAGGTGGGGCAGGATGAGAAGCAGGGATGGCTGCTGGACCAGTGAGAGGCAGTGGGAACCTACAGCGAGACAGTCTCAGTAGAGAAGAGGGCAGAAGCCTGGTGGAGAGGGTTAAGGAGGACGGGAGCACGTGGACAGAGCAGGAAGATTCCTGACAGCCGAAGCTGTCAGGCTGACAGTCCAAGCCCCAAAGCTGGCTCGGAAATCAAAGCTATAGCACTGGGCTCCCCGTGACCCCTCATGGGGTCAGACATGGCTCCTGGGTGTCCACGCACACTATCCACTAGGCCAGTGCCATGAGGATCTGTCCGTGGCCCTGCATACACAGAGAGGCGAAGCCGTTTGCCTGAGTCCCAGCAGCGGGGATGAGATCCTGACGCAGGACTCAACAGGCCACGCTCCATCTTGCCCTCTCCCTGGGGCAGCTGCTGTCGGGCTAAAAATACAGAGAGCCCTGAGTTCAGATCTCACCTCTGCTACATAGCAGCTGTGTGACCTTGGGCAAGTCACTTGTCCGCTCTGTGGAGGGGAGGACCAGTGTCCTGGTACCCTGGGGCTGTGGTGAGGTGCAAATCTGGAGTGAAGTCACTTATTCGGGAGCTGTGGTGAGGGTTAGGTGTCTCAGAAAACGAGATGAGGGGGCTTCGTGAGTGGCACACAGGCTTCGGAAGTGAGGGGTGAGTTCACGGTACCTGCGTCGGTTTCGCAGTGCAGGCTCACCTCCAAACTCACCCAGTTGTCCACATTCAATATCTGAAGGCTTCTGTATACCAGTCATACCTCAAAAAAGTGGTTCAAAAACAGAAAAAGAAATGTTACAATAATCTTTTTTAAAAAATGGAAGAGCAGGCCAAATCCCTGCCTCCCCAGGCAGCTGTGAAGACAGGGTGGGCTGCAGCCTCTCTGTTCCCTGAGCCCAGGGTCCCACGATGCACAGACGGGTTTCAACAGCAGGTGTTGGGAGGCTGCAGCCTGGACTTTGAAGGGGCAGGGCATGGGGTCCCTGCGCCAGGTGCAGAAACAGGAGCGGGCCTGGACCCGGGCTGCAGGCGCCCCAGGGGCGGGGTGGAAATGCATTGGGAAGAGTTCACATCTGATGGGGCTGAGTCAGCCTCATGAGGCTATGGGAGCCGAGCCAGGGGTTTACACCCAAAGGGGTGGCAGGTACAGCCTCCTCCAGCCAGAGCTGCCACTGTCCCGCCACCCCTTCCTCCCGGCTCTTCTGGTTAGGGCCTGACTGCAGCCTGTCTGCCGCAGCTGGGCGAGGCGTCCCAGGTGGAGACGGTGTCAGAGGAGAACAAGAGTCTGATGTGGACCCTGCTGAAGCAGTTGCGGCCGGGCATGGACCTGTCCCGTGTGGTGCTGCCCACGTTCGTCCTGGAGCCGCGCTCCTTCCTGAACAAGCTCTCCGACTACTACTACCACGCAGACCTGCTCTCCAGGTGGGCGCCACGCCGGGAGGGGCACCCCACACCTCGTCCTGCATCTGCATGAGACCCCGCAGCCCCCTCAGCACCTGCCTGCCCTGTTGGGGCTTCCAGAGAATCCCCTGGCTGATCCCAGCCCACTGTTCCTGCAGCTCTAGCCTTCAGCAGAGGCTGAAAGTTCCTTCAGCAGAGGCTGAAAGGAGGGCTGCAGAGGCAGGAAGGGGGGAAGCAGAGGCTGAAAGGAGGGCAGCAGAGGCAGGAAGGGGGCTACAGAGGCTGGAAGGGGGCTGCAGAGGCAGGAAGGGGGCTGCAGAGGCTGAAAGGGGGCTGCAGAGGCTGGAAAGGGGCTGCAGAGGCTGAAAGGGGGCTGTAGAGGCAGGACGGGGGCTGCAGAGGCTGGAAGGGGGCTGCAGAGGCTGGAAGGGGGCAGCAGAGGCAGGACGGGGGCTGCAGAGGCTGGAAGGGGGCTGCAGAGGCTGGAAGGGGGCTGCAGAGGCTGGAAGGGGGCAACAGATGCAGGAAGGGGGGGCTGCAGGCTCGGGAGCCAGGCAGAGGGAGCAGGGTGGGAACAAGAGCATGGGCAGGGAGGCTTCCTGGAGACAGGGGCGCCCTGGCAGCCCAGGTCAGCAGTGTCCTCTCTGCCCCAGTGTGGGAGCAGCCCTGGCACTTTCTCATTAGAAGAACCCACTTCCCCGGAGAAAATTCTCCTGCTTGGGGGTGACCAGAGCGCCTGGGCCAGGCGGCCTGTTTCCAGCTGAGCAGGTGGAGGTTGGGATGGTAGGAGGGAGGGTCAGGGAAGGGAGGTGGCCATGGCCCCGGAGCTGGGGTCAGCGTTCTCCCGCCCATGGCAGGGCTGCGGTGGAGGAGGATGCCTACAGCCGCATGAAGCTGGTGCTGCGGTGGTACCTGTCCGGCTTCTACAAGAAGCCCAAGGTGAGCCCCTGCCAGCCAGGGAGGGTGGGGCTGCGGCCCAGGGGTCTGTCTGCTCAGCCCTCGTCCCTTGGCACTTTCCCGAGTCCCCAGGCCATCCCCTACCCCACATGGCCTTGAAGGATCCTGGTCACCCCCACAGAGGGCCCTGGTCCTTGATGATGGGGGACAGGGTGGGGGCCCTGGATGGCTCAGGCCAGGCCCCTAAGGGTAGTCTCATCCCTCAAGGCCCCAGGCTGGACCCCTTCCCCACCCCACAAGAAAACAGCCTCAGGCCTCAGGCCGTGCTAGAGATGGTGCCAAAAGAAAGGGGCTTTCAACCCTAAACCTCAAGGTACCTTTGGAATCTGTGGTTTTCACAAATTTTTACCCATGGAACCCCCTTTTAGAACCCCAAACCCAGGACTCCAATGACAGCAGGCTGCTCTGGTTGTAGTGAGGGAGAAGGCCTGCAGCTCCCCTGACCCACCATGGAGCCCTGGGGTTCCATAGGAAGCAAGTTTGAAAACCACGACCCTAGTTCTACTTCTTCATTGTGCAGATGGGGAAACTGAGGCTCCAAGAGGAGAAAGGATGGACTGAGTTGCACAGCAGGTTTGGGGTGGAGGCAGGACTCCTGACTACCTGGTGCCTTCGTGGCTTTCAGCAGGCTGTGTGTAGGTTACACCCAAGGTCCAGGGAGAGTGTGACAAGGTCAGGGTCTTATGTCCCCTCTCTGAGCTAAGAAGTAGACAGGGTTCCCCTGAGGCTGTCCCCCAAGAATGTAAACCACAGGCAAAGCATCGTCCCACCAAAGTAGCGGTGAGGTGTTGTTCCCAGATGCTAGCAGCAAACCAGCAGGCAGCGGGGAGCCCACCCACGCTGCTCCTCAGTGCACATCCCTCACCTGCTCTGCACAGCGGGCCTCTTTTTTTTTTTTTTTTTTTGAGACGGAGTCTCACTCTGTCGCCCGGGCTGGAGTGCAGTGGCCGGATCTCAGCTCATTGCAAGCTCCGCCTCCCGGGTTCACGCCATTCTTCTGCCTCAGCCTCCCAAGTAGCTGGGACTACAGGCGCCCGCCACCACGCCCGGCTATTTTTTTGTATTTTTTAGTAGAGACGGGGTTTCACCATATTAGCCAGGATAGTCTCGATCTCCTGACCTCGTGATCCGCCCGTCTTGGCCTCCCAAAGTGCTGGGATTACAGGCTTGAGCCACCGCGCCCGGCTCACAGCGGGCCTCTTACCCACCTGGTTCTCTGTTGTCCGCAGGGAATCAAGAAGCCGTACAACCCCATCCTGGGGGAGACCTTCCGCTGCTGCTGGTTCCACCCCCAGACTGACAGCCGTACGTTCTACATAGCAGAGCAGGTGAGAGCACCTCCGCTGCACCCGGCCTGGGCGCGGGGCTCTGTGGGGGGCGGGGCCCTGGCAGCAGGCAAGGACAAGTGTGACGACCCGAGGACCCGCTTCCTGGGGCCCCACGTCCTACGCAGCGGAACGGCTATGGACCCAGCCGCTGCCAATAGGGATTCTTGCGGAAAGTGCAGACCCCACCATGGCTGTGACAGCAAACAGTGTCCCCCCTGGAGGGAGGACCATGTGTCCCATCTCCCAGGGAGGCCTTCTAGGGCAACTCAGGGCTCCCAAACCCCACAGCTGAGGCCTACCTGCTCTGGGCGTCGTGAGCAAGAGCCAGGAAGGCCCCTACCCGAATGCTGGGACCAGGGGAGGGGATGTGACGTCAGCGACAGGGAGGGGTTTTTGGGGGGAAGCTGGGATTACCTGTTTCCGAGGCCGTTTACAGAGCGCCCTCCCTGCCTGCAGGTGTCCCACCACCCTCCCGTGTCTGCCTTCCACGTCAGCAACCGGAAGGACGGCTTCTGCATCAGTGGCAGCATCACAGCCAAGTCCAGGTTCTATGGTGAGGGGGTCACCCCGGGCGCCCCCTGGGGCCTCAGGGAAATGCGATGGTCGGGGGGGCTCCAGGAGCCAGTGGACCAAGATCTCAGGTGGGGGCCATGTGCCTGACCCTCCCAACCCCTCGTAGTCAGAGACCATGTGGTGGTCAAGTGCTCAGACCCAGGCATCAGGCAGAGCTGGCCCATAGCTCCCCTGAGCTGATAGTGGCCACCTTTTGCAGGGACATTGTGAGGACTGAGAGAGGGCACCTACATGGAAAGGTGTGGATTGAGGCTGAGCAGCCCCACAGCACTGCGTGACTATTTGAATTGGCTAAAATGAAATGAAACTTAAGGTCAGGCACAGTCGCTCACGCCTGTAATCCCAGCACTTTGGGAGGCCGAAGTGGGTGGATCACCTGAGGTCCGGAGTTTGAGAACAGCCTGGCCAACATGGTGAAACCCCGTTTCTACTAAAAATACGAAAATTAGCCAAGCATGGTGGCACGCGCCTATAATCCCAGCTACTTGGGAGGCTGAGGCAGGGGAATCGCTTGAACCTGGGAGGTGAGGGTTGCAGTGAGCCAAGATGATGCTACTGCACTCTAGCCTGGGTGACAGGGTGAGACTCTGTCTCAAAAAAAAAAAAAAGAAAAGAAATGAAACTGAAACCACAGTCCCTCTGTTGCCACATCACACAGGCTCAGTGTTGGCCCTGGAGTGGGACAGGCATGAGGGAAGCCCTGGTCTTCACAGACAGCCCCATTGGACTGCGCTGCTCTGAGGCCTGGCAGCCTCGGGTGCTCAGAAAGTGTCCATTTGCATTTCATCCCATCCGTTGTACCTTTTTCATCAGTTTCATCCATGGGCAGGTGTGCGCCTGTTGCCTCTGTGTGCCCGGCTCTCTGCTGGGTGTGTGGAAGTCTGGGAGAGGGTCCCAGGTGCGACCCTCAGGTTCAGCCCACCTTTTCCACCTCTGTCCTCTCCTCACCAGCAGTGCCTGTGACTCTTGGCCCCGAGCGGGGCGCGCTCCCTCCACATGGACGTTTAAAATCTGAGCAGGGCTCAGGCGGGTTTGAAAAAGTTTGCAGACTCCACCCTGTGAATCTTCAGTTTTGTGACTGCAATAAACCACTAACACGTCAAAGGTGAAATAACTTCTCAACACAGATGTCCTGTGCACACTGGACAGGGGTTTTACAGAATCTGAGGCCCAGAGAGGTTAAGTAACTCATGCACAGTCACACCACTGGAGGTGCCAGGAGCGTGTTCACCTGTTGGAAGGGGCTCAGACCCTGTGATTTAGGGGTGGCCTCAGGTGTGAAGGGGTTGTCCCCCTCACTGGTCCTGCTGCCTCTTGTCTCTGCAGGGAACTCGCTGTCGGCACTGCTGGACGGCAAAGCCACGCTCACCTTCCTGAACCGAGCTGAGGATTACACCCTCACCATGCCCTACGCCCACTGCAAAGGTGAGTGGCTCAGCCACCCACTCCGAGGGCAGAGCGAGGCTCCTCCCTCAATGAAAGCGGCTAGGTGCCAAAATCCTTTGGTTGTTGCTTGAAGAAATCTTTACTTCACCTTCACTCACCCGTGACTTTTTTTCTTTTTTTTGAGAAGGAGTTTCACTCTTGTTACCCAGGCTGGAGCGCAATGGCGCAGTCTCGGCTCCAAGTAGCTGGGATGACAGGCATGCGCCACCACGCCCAGCTAATTTTGTATTTTAGTAGGTTTTCACCGTGTTGGTCGGGCTGGTCTCGAACTCCCGACCTCAGGTGATCCACCCACCTCGGCCTCCCAAAGTGCTGGGATTACAGGCATGAGCCACCATGCCCAGCCTTGCCCATGACTTTTGAAGGTGGGTAATGCCAGGTGGAGGCTGTTTTACTGCCCTTTGAATACGTGTGTTGTGCTTTTTTGCCTTATGGCTTCCACTACTGTTGGGGATGATTAGCTGTCAGCTTATTTGTTACATAATCTGCTTTTCCCTGTAGCTGCTTTGAAGATACTCTCCTTGCCTTGGTGCCCTGTAGTCTTGCTATAGTGTTTCAAAGTTCGGATTTCTTTTTTGTTTTTTCATTAATAGACTTTCCTTTTTACAGTAGTGTCGTGTTTACAGAAAAATTGAGCAGAAAGTACAGAAAGTCCTGTGTATCCCCTACACACAGTTTCCCCTGTTATTAACATCTCATACTGAGGTGCTACATTTGGTACCATTGATGAGCCAATACTGATACATTGTTACTGAGTACACAGTTCTCCTTCCCTTTCACTCCTTGTGTTGCTCATTCTGTGGGTTTTGATAAATACAGAAGGACATGTATCTGCCATTACCATATCTCACAGAAGAGTTGCACCACCCTAAAAATCTCTTATGATTAGGCATGAATAGATGGATCCACATATTCCTCAGTCCCCCCAGGCCCTGGCAAAATAATAGTTTTGCCTTTTCCAGAATGTCATGTAGTTGGAATCATATGGTGTGGAGACTTTTCAGACTGGCTTCTTTCACTCAGCAATATGCACTTAAAGATTCCTCCACTACGCGTGGTGGCTCATGCCTATAAATCCCTGTGCTTTGGGAGGTAGAGGTGGGGGGATCACTTGAGCCCAAGAGTTCAAGACCAGCCTGGGCAACATGGCGAAACCCTGTCTCTACAAAAAGTACCAAAAAATTAACCAGGCATGGTGGTGCACCTGTGGTCCCAGCCGTGGGAGGTTGAAGTGGGAGGAAAACCTGAGCCCAGGAGGCAGAGGCTTGGAGGAGCCATCATGGTACCAGTGCACTCCAGCCTGGGCAGCAGAGTAAGACCCCATCTCAAAAAAAAAAAAAAATGCTTGCCTGGCACAGTGGCTCACACCTGTAATCCCAGCACTTTGGGAGGTCGAGGCGGGCGGATCACCTAAGGTCGGGAGTTTAAGACCAGCCTGACCAACATGGAGAAACCCCATCTCTACTAAATATACAAAACTAGCCAGGCGTGGTGGCGCACGCCTGTAATCCCAGCTACTCGGGAGGCTGAGGCAGGAGAATCGCTTGAACCCGGGAGGCGAAGGATGCAGTGAACTGAGATCATGTCATTGCACTCCAGCCTGGGCAACAAGAGAGAAACTCCATTTCAAAAAAAAAAAAAAAAAAAAAATCCTTCATGTCTTTCTATGGCTTGATAGCTCTGGATTTCTTTTTAATTTTTGCTGATTGAGGGTTTTTGTTTGTTTGAACTCTTTGAAACTGAGGTTTCGTGGCTTTGATGAAGTCCGGAAATTTTTAGCTATTTTTTTAAGTGCCTCACTCCTGATTTTCCCATTTTTCCTAGAACTCCAATGAGACAGAATTTAAACCATCTCCTCCTTTGCTTAGTCTCTCTTAATGTTTCCATCATATCTCTTATCTCTTTGCATTCTAGATTATTTATTTAGATGTATCTTTAACTCTAATTAACCTGATGTATCACTCATCCACTGAGTTTTCCATTTTGATATATTGTTTCCCAAGAAGTTCTACTTAGTTTCATATCAAACCTGCCTGGTTTTTTTGTTTGTTTGTTTTTGGGATTTTGTTTTGTTTTGAGACGAAGTTGGAGTTTCACTCTTGTTGCCCAGGCTGGAGTGCAATGGTGCCATCTCAGCTCACTGCCACCTCCGCCTCCTGAGTTCAAGCAATTCTCCTGCCTCAGCCTCCTGAGTAGCTGGGACTACAGGCATGTGCCACCACACCTGGCTAATTTTTTGTATTTTTAGTAGAGACGGGGTTTCTCCATGTTGGCCAGGTTGGTCTCAAACTCCTGACCTCAGGTGATCTGCCCGCCTCTGCCTCCCAAAGTGCTGGGATTACAGGGGTGAGTCACTGCGCCCAGCCTTGCCTGTTCTTTTATACTTGTACGTTGTTCCTCAGTCATGTTTGCAATCCTTTCTGATAAATCTTTGAGCACTGTAATAAACACAGTGTTTTGTCATCTCTAGCTGGTCATTCTGATATTCTAATTTGTTTGCTGCTGGGTCCTCACTGTCCATAGTGATACCCTCGAAGGTGCTCAATAATTATTCGAAGAATGGCTGTATTTAGTAAAACCTCGGATTCTAATTTGCTCGTTTTTTCTTTGTTTGTTTTCGTTTTGTTGGCTGAACTTGTTTTGTTGGCTCTCACATTTTCTTTTCTGAGGCGGAGTCTCGCTGTCTCCCAGGCTGGAGTGCAGTGGCCCGATCTCAGTTCACTGCAAGCTCCGCCTCCCGGGTTCCCGCCATTCTCCTGCCTCAGCCTCCCGAGTAGCTGGGACTACAGGCGCCCACCACCTCGCCCAGCTAGTTTTGTGTGTGTGTTTTTTCTTAGTAGAAACGGGGTTTCACCACGTTAGTCAGGATGGTCTCGATCTCCTGACCTCGTGATCCGCCCGTCTCGGCCTCCCAAAGTGCAGGGATTACAGGCTTGAGCCACCGCGCCCGGCTGGCTCTCACATTTTCTTAGTAGGTTGTTTATGGGACACGGAGGAAGTAGACATTTGAATCCCCTGGAGCACAGGCCCAAAACGAATGTTTGCCTGACTCCCTCTGGGATGAATGGGCTTTCTGCGACTGTTCCTTTTGCTGAGTGTGTAGCCATGTGAGAGTGCCTGCTTTGTGGAAATGTCTCGGAAAGAGTCTCTCCTGGTTACTCTGACCCAAGGACCTGTCTACCGCTTCCCACGGGAACCTCAGAAACCAAGATCTCAGATCAACAAATGTCCCTCCTTCTCTTCCCCGTCTTTCCTCTTCTCCTCTCCTCCTCCCGTCTTCTCCCTCTTTATTTTCTCTTGTAGGGGAGTTCCCATGTTTTCTTGCTTGCTCATTGACTCCTCCATGCTTCATAGATTTTTTTCAACTTTTTATTATGGCAAAGTTCAAACATATATAGAAGCACAGTGCACCCCACGTACCCTCAGCACAGCAAGCCGCCCACCTTCATGCTCTCCCCCGAATTAATTGGAAGTAAATCCCAGATGTCATATCATGTCATTTGTGTATTTTATTTTATATCACTAAAGGTAAGGATTTCCCTTCTTTCTTTCTTTTTTTTTTTTTTTTGACAGAGTCTTGCTATGTCACCCAGGATGGAGTGCAGTGGTGTGATCTCAGCTCACTGCAACCTCCACCTCCCGGGTTCAAGTGATTCTCCTACCGCAGCCTCTCATGTAGCTGGGATTACAGGCGTGCGCCACCACACCCAGCTAATTTTTGTATTTTAGTAGAGATTGTGTTTCACTATGTTGGCCGGGCTTGTCACAAACTCCTGACCTCAAGTGAGCAGGCCTGCCTCAGCCTCCCAAAGTGCTGGGAAGTGCTGGGAGTATGGGCTTGAGCCAGGCCAGGGTTTCCCTTCTTAACCATAGCCACAGTACTATCATCTGACCAAAAACAAACAAACAAACAGCTCTTTGTTACCATCAAGTCTGCAGTCGAGGTTCAGATCCCCAGCTGCCATGTGCCTATGTCTTGATCCCCCACACACATGACAGCTGGCCATTTGGCTAAGTCTCTGCGTCAGGCCACGCTCTGTGCATGACTGCCCTGTGTTTACATCTCCTTGATGGCCCTCCCTCCTGTTTTTCCCTTGCAGTATATTAGTCATTTCCTCCTAGTCCCTCCACATGGATTTTCCTGGCTGCGTTCCTCTGCCCTGGGGATTTCCTATAAACCACCAATTGATTCGATCTCTAGTCGCCTGATCACGTTCAGCACAATTTTTTCAACATGACGCTTAATCGGGGGTTTCGTGTCTTCACAGCAGGGTGCACAGGGCCTGTTGTTCTTTGTGACATTAGCGAACATTGATTCTCAACGTCTGGATCCGTTCATGTATCAGGCATTGCTAAATGGTGACGTTCCATCCTCTTCACTAAATCACCGGAAGGCTCCTTGAAAGAGAAACTTCCGCCGGGGGCGGTGGCTCAAGCCTGTAATCCCAGCACTTTGGGAGGCCGAGACGGGCGGATCACGAGGTCAGGAGATCGAGACCATCCTGGCGAACACGGTGAAACCCCGTCTCTACTAAAAATACAAAAAACTAGCCGGGCGAGGTGGCGGGCGCCTGTAGTCCCAGCTACTCGGGAGGCTGAGGCAGGAGAATGGTGTAAACCCAGGAGGCAGAGCTTGCAGTGAGCTGAGATCCGGCCACTGCACTCCAGCCTGGGAGACAGAGCCAGACTCCGTCTCAAAAAAAAAAAAAAAAGAAAGAGAAACTTCCCTTGTCTACTACGTGGTTACCCAACAGGATTGGTTTGTTTCAGGAGAAATCCCAGGATTTTTTTTTTTTTTTTTTTTGAGACGGAGTCTCGCTCTGTCGCCCAGGCTGAAGTGCAGTGGCCGGATCTCGACTCATTGCAAGCTCCGCCTCCCGGGTTCCCGCCATTCTCCTGCCTCAGCCTCCCGAGTAGCTGGGACTACAGGCACCCACCACCTCGCCCGGCTAGTTTTTTGTATTTTTTAGTAGAGACGGAGTTTCACCGTGTTAGCCAGGATGGTCTCGATCTCCTGACCTCGTGATCTGCCCGTCTCGGCCTCCTAAAGTGCTGGGATTACAGGCTTGAACCACCGTGCCCAGCACATCCCAGGTTTTTTATCTTTTCAAAATAATGAGTTTTTTCCCCTGCTGTCTTCCAAAGGTGATTGGCGAAGGTCATTATTGCCATGTGTTATTTGATAGGAACATATTTGGTGATTTCAGAACCTTTCAGTTGTTAACTTTATTGATACTGAAATTGCCCCATCTTTGGCCAGTGGGGGCCATAGTTGGCTCTGGGACCCCCTGCATACCCCAGTAGCTCTGCTGGCGTCCTTCCTTCTGCCCTGACCACGTGTGCACCTAGGACATTTCCTACACTAGACCTCAAATCGACCATTTCTCCAGGAAGCTCGTTTCCTTTCACTAGGAAATAATATTTAGTGGTCACAATCTGGAGGTCAGATCTGTTTTGTTTTTCTTTTTTTTTGAGACAGAGTCTCACTCTGTTGCCCAGGCTGGAGTGCAGTGGTGTGATCTCAGCTCACTGCAGCCTCTGCCTCCTGGGCCTTCTTCTTCTCCTTGGAGCCTGGAGACCCCCCAGAGCTGCACAGAGACGCCCCTTTGTCTTTCTAGGCCGCATAGCTTCCCGTCGTGCGCATGGACCAGGGTGCACACACACAGCACCCTCTGGAGGGATTTGGGGGTATTTCAAGCCTTTGTTGCGACAAGTAGCTTGTTGTTTCTTTTCTTCATTTTTAAGGGACATATTTTGCCACACATTTCTAAGTGGTTTTTAGAGTGCAAATGTTTGGGTTTTGATGGCGGCGGTGGTGGTGCTGCTTTAATTAGATTAACTCCTCCATATGCCAGAAATGGAAGAGTTGTTCTTTCCTTCATTAATTGAAAAAAAAAAGTATTAATTTTTTTAAACATACGGGTTGCCATCGTGGGTGCTGGTGCCCACTGTGTTCCGGGTGCCGTTCTGGGACGCAGCGGTCAGTGAGAAGATGCCTGCCCTCAGGAGCCTGACGTCGGAGCGGGAACTGTGGAGTGAAGTGAAGCACGATGCATGCCTCATGGCGCTGGTGGCCTCCCGGAAGCCTGGAACAGGAGGCGACACATGGCATGAGCAAAGGCCCTGGCGAGGACAGAGCCCCCTTAGTCGGGGAGACAGCCCTGAGGGACCAGGCGTGCCTCCCAGGCTCCACGCCTCCCAGGCTCCACATCCTCACCAGCCTCTCCCTGTGGGCTCTGCTCCTGGCACCTCCTCCTTCTCACCCTCCCAGGGACTGACACAGGCCTCCCAGGGGTTGGTGCTGCTGGGTTGGGACTCAGCAGGGCCTGGGGCTCAGCAGGGCTGCGGCTGCCTGGCCCCTGACACTGGCTGCATTTCAGGAATCCTGTATGGCACGATGACCATGGAGCTGGGTGGGAAGGTCACCGTCGAGTGTGCGAAGAACAACCTCCAGGCCGAGCTGGAATTCAAACTGAAGGTAGCGCTGGGTGCAGCCTGGGGGAGATGAGGCCAGGGAAAGAACGAGGCCTTGGAGATCCCCTCACACCCTCTCCAGGCCCCAGGGAAGGTTCCCCAAGGCAGTGCACTTGAGGGGAACAGCTCTTGACATCCCAGAACACAGACAGGGCCCAGAGAGGGGAGGCTGCTGCCTGCAGCCACACAGCGGAACCAGCCCGGGCCCTGTCTCTGTGGCAGGGACCGTGCATCCTTGAGCAGAGGCATGAGGATCCCCAAGGCCTTGTTGGCTAGTGTTGGGTCCATCCTCCTGGGCTCCCAGGTACCCCAAGAGAATAACTGTTCCGTGCCTCCATGAGGATGTGACTCTGGAGGCCCCAGCCCCCGCTCACGGGGCTCTGTTCTGGGTGTGGCCCTGCAGCCCCCGCTCACGGGGCTCTGTTCTGGCTGTGGCCCTGCAGCCCCCGCTCACGGGGCTCTGTTCTGGCTGTGGCCCTGCAGCCCCCGCTCACGGGGCTCTGTTCTGGGTGTGGCTCTGCAGCCCTTCTTCGGGGGTAGCACCAGCATCAACCAGATCTCGGGAAAGATCACATCGGGAGAGGACGTCCTGGCCAGCCTCAGTGGCCACTGGGTAAGGGGCCATCCCTCAGGGCAGGCACGGCCGGGCGGTCATCGCCAGGCCAGCCTCTGACCCCGCTGGCCATCTGGGGCAGGACAGGGACGTGTTTATCAAGGAGGAAGGGAGTGGAAGCCCTGCGCTTTTCTGGACCCCGAGCGAGGAGGTCCGCAGACAGAGGCTGAGGCAGCACACGGTGCCGCTGGAGGAGCAGACGGAGCTGGAGTCTGAGAGGTGAGTCCCTTCGGCGCCCAGGGACCCTGCTGACCACAGCCTGGATGGCCAGGCAGGCAGGTCAGCAGGGCTACAGTGCTGTGAGCATGGTCCCAGGATGTCCCTGGCAGGGAGGGCAGGCCTGGTGCATCCCTGGTGGCAGATCACATGTCCTGGAAAGGACAGATGGAGGGAGGGGGTGTGGCCTGGAGTGGAGCTGGCTCCCCCTGACCTCTCACTGCCTCATTGCCGGTGGGTGACCAACAGCTGCACAGGGAGGTCCCTTCAGGGCAGGAGGTGGGAGCTTAGTTTTGGAAAAGCCCATCTCATGGACAAAAGAAAAGCTCCCTTCAAAGTAGTGAGCTCCCTGTCACTGGAGGCAATCAGGCAGAGGTTGCTCTGTGCCTGCCTTCTGGTGCCAAGGGGCCCTGATTCCCAGCTGCCTAGGAGTCAGGCTGCCCAGGCCACTGACTCAGGGCGGGTCCCTGGCCCGCAGGCTCTGGCAGCACGTCACCAGGGCCATCAGCAAGGGCGACCAGCACAGGGCCACACAGGAGAAGTTTGCACTGGAGGAGGCACAGCGGCGGCGGGCCCGAGAGCGGCAGGAGAGCCTCATGCCCTGGAAGCCGCAGCTGTTCCACCTGGACCCCATCACCCAGGAGTGGCACTACCGATACGAGGAGTGAGTGCTGGCAAAGACCTGGGGGCCACAGGGTGGGGCTGCGCCTGGCAGATGGGCTGAGAAGGGCCCAGGGGCTCCCAGCTTCCCTCTCACCTTCAGCCTGTCCCCTGGAGGAGCCAGTGGAGGAGAGTCAGATAGTGACACCCCCCACCACCAGTCCTTACCGCAGGCCCTGCCCATGAGGTATGGGCAGTGGTCATTCTCCTGGAGGTCTCTGGCCACTGCTGGGGGGCTGAAGGCTGGGCCAGGACAGCCCCCTCACCTGAGGGCCATCGCCTGTGCTGACGGACACCCTCTGGACCCTCCAGCCACAGCCCCTGGGACCCCCTGAAGGACATCGCCCAGTTTGAGCAAGATGGGATCCTGCGGACCCTGCAGCAGGAGGCCGTGGCCCGCCAGACCACCTTCCTGGGCAGCCCAGGGCCCAGGCATGAGGTCAGCACCCCAGAGGCCCCACCCAGGGCTGCTCTTAGCTGCACGTGTGGCCACCGCCACCCTTCGCTCCTCACCTCGCTCCTCCCTTCCCCTCACTCCATTAAGTCTTAGCCCTTGTCTCCCAGTGGACCTGGGACACAAGCTTAGGCCTTCACACCCTTATCCCCTTTCCTTCTCTGCCCAGCATGGGACTCAGGAAACCAGAATTTGCAGGATGCTTAGTTCTAGGGGCACCTTGGCGTGTGGGGCCCTGTGTCTGCTGTCTCTCAGTCCACTGCCCCCAAAGTCTCCCTCTGCCAAGTTAGCAGCCACATTATCCCATTCCACTGATGAGGAAACAGAAGGTCAGGGCAGCCCAGGGCCCTGCCCAGGTAGGAGGAGGAGGAGCCAGCGCTTGCACAGATCTTGGTCTGGAAAGGGGAAGCAGGACAGCAGGGAGGCTCCGCAGAGGAACCCGAGGAAGCTGCCTTGGGTGTGTATTGGTGCCATGCCTTGGGCGGCCACCAGGTGGCGCCAAACCCACACGCCCCCGTTTCAGGTGTGCTGAGCCACACCAGCCCTGCACCTACTTACTGCGTGCAGAGCATGCAGAGTACGGCCGGTGCTCACCCGCGGCAGGCAGGATGGGGCATGTTCCCCAGCTGATGCCGTCTGGGCCAGACTCAGATGAGAGGCCATGCTTGCCTGATGACCCTAACTTCCCCAGAAAGCTGGGGACCACGGTATCTCCTCGGCCTCATTTCCCATGCTCTGCCTGCCAAGGGACCAGGGAAGAAGCCTCAGGAAGGCAGACAGATGCACCCTGCACCCCCTTTGTCTGCAGCACAGTTTCCATCCCCCTGAGCTCAGGCCAGACAGCTAGCTCCCACCTTCCCTTGGCCCCAGCCCCTCCCCACCGATCTCCAGCAGATGTCCACCCCCAATGCCCTCTGCAGCCTCCCACCCCTCATCCTCTGCAGTCAGCCTGGGCTCCACCATGCCTCAAAAATCGTCCCGTGGAGTACCTTGTGGCCAAACCCACCTGCCCCACCTCTGACCCCACCTGTCCTGGCTCTGACCCAACTGCACCGTCGCTGACCACACCCAATGCAGAGCGTCCCTGGCACCTCTCTGGCCCCAAAGGCCCATTGTTACATGGTGGTTCCACAGCCAGGTTCTGCTCTTTCCCCACCCCTGAGCATCGGTTCCTGTCCTGGGTTCCTTGTAAGCTCAAGTAAGGGCTGAATGGATGAGCCCTGCCTGCACTCCTGGGCTTGTGAGCAGCCAGATGAGTCTGGGGGTTCCCCCCTGGAGATGCCCCTTGACATGGGGAACCCTAGCCATCCGGGGTTCCTATGGACCCGCCAGCTCCCACAGTGGCCTCGGCTTTCATCTGTCCTCGTGGTTCAGGGGTCAGAACCACCCTCGGCCCCCCCCATGCCTTCATCTCTGCATTTATTGGATGCCACCCCGTGGTGGGCCCAGGGCAGGTGCATCTGCACCGCCTTGCAGGCCCTTGCTCACTTTGAGGGGTCAGCAGCTCTGTCTCACCCATGAGGAAACAGGCCCAAAGGGGCCGTGGCTACTCCATGCCATGCCAGGGCTGAGACAGACCCCTCCAGCCAGCTCCACAGTCCAGCAGCTGCCCTCCCTGCCGGCTGCCGCCTCTAATACTGTCCTGGCATGAGCGTGTCACCATGTCCCTGGAGTCTGGCCAGGGGGCATGGGTGGCTCTCTGCTACAGCAGCTCTGTTTCTCTGCAGAGGTCTGGCCCAGAGCAGCGGCTTCGGAAGGCCAGCGACCAACCCTCTGGCCACAGCCAGGCCACGGAGAGCAGCGGATCCACACCTGAGTCCTGCCCAGAGCTCTCGGACGAGGAGCAGGATGGTGACTTTATCCCTGGTGAGCCCCCTTGGGCCCAGCCGCAAGGCCGCTGTCTGGTTCGTGCCTCAGATGCTGACCTGGTCAGTGGGGAAGCCAGAAGCACCTGCCCAGATGTAGGGCGGCCTCCCAGCAAAAGCTCCTCTGCTGCCCTGAGGGGCCCCCAGCAGGCCCTGCCCTCTCAGAGTCTGGGAGGCAGCCCAAGGGCTGAAGTGGGGCATGGTGGGGGCGGGGAAGAAAGGGAGCAGGCCCAGGCCAGGGGCTCCCCAGCGGCGGGCGGGGGCGGCATAAGGGGCAGGTCTAGTGGCATCCTGCCCCTACCCTCTGCTCCTTTCCTGTCACCAGGAGCTGTGTCTCCCCGACTTTGCCCCTGCCTCTGTAATGGATGGGCCTTGCCTTGGCCACTTCTGCCTCCCAGGCCTGTTAGAGACTGGTCCAGCCAGGGGGTTCCCTCCAGAAACATCCTTAGTGCCCCTCCCTCATCTCCGTGTCTGCAGCTTGGCCCTGCAGATTTCCCATGAGGTGGGGCAGAGGCCCGAGCTGGATGTGACCCCAAGACCCACATGCCAGCACCCCCGGACCTCCAGCTCATCCTTGCTTCTCCCTTCCCTTCCTGTGTCTCCCTCGGGGCCATCCCAGGCGGTGAGAGCCCATGCCCTCGGTGCAGGAAGGAGGCACGGCGGCTGCAGGCCCTGCACGAGGCCATCCTCTCCATCCGAGAGGCCCAGCAGGAGCTGCACAGGTGGGCCACACTCATTGTGTCCATCCAGGCTCTGGGTCAGAGACTGTGGGAGACCTGGTAGAGCTAGGGCAGGAGGCGGGGAGGCCAGGAGGCTGGGGCCGGGCTTGTCACTGGAGCTGGAAGGCAAAAGACCTGCAGGGTGATGAAAGGAGGAAAACCGCCAGGGGCAGGAGAGAGGGTGTGGGAGTGGCAGGCGGTGCGGTGTGACCAACCAGCCAAGTTGGCCATGCCTGGCAGACACTGAGCCGAAGATGTCCTGGAGCCCAGAGGAAGGTGCCAGCCCAGCATGGCCTGGGGTAGCCCCAGGAGAGACCCTGAGGTGTGCGGAGCGAGGTGGCAGCCTGGGCTCACTGTGGTGGCCCCGCACCTGCACACTGTGGCTTCTCAGGAATGGCTGGGGAAGGAGCAAATGGGAGTGGCCGAGAGCCGGTGGTTGCAGGCCTCCAGGGCCACATGGCCCCTTCTTGTCAGCAGATGCCACCGATGGGGAGCAGAGCACAGGGTCCATCTTGGGTCCAAAGCTCCTGGCTCTGAGCCAGGCTGAGGGTCTCACTGGCTGTGGGACCTTGGCTGTCATACCTCAGCCTCCCCTCTGTAAAGTGGGCTTGATATCCCAGGGTGAAATGCAGCCAGGGCACAGGCCTGGGCTCTGTGAGGCTCAAGAGCCTTCGAGAGCTGTCATTGTCCCTGTGTGAGCATTTCCAGAAGGTGCTCCCTGGTGAGGCTGTGTGGGCAAAGAAACAGGGAGACCTGGCTCCCCAGAAGCAGGTCAGCTATCAGGCAGGTGGCCAGGGCTCAGCCAGAAGCTTCTGGAGCAAACCAGATACCGTGTCAGAGGCCAGGTCCTCCACAGCAAAGTACTCCAGCTCGTGGGCCAAGGTCTCCACAGCAAAGTACTCCAGCTCAGGGGTCAAGATCTCCATGGGAAAGTACTTCAGCTCAGGGCCCAGGACCTCCATGGCAGAGTACTGCCGGCAAGAGGCTCGGACAGCAGCGTCTGCTCCCTCACGGTCCTGGAGGCTGGAGTCTGAGATCTCGGTGCCGCAGGGCTGGTTTATCCCGAGACCTCTCTCCTGCCTGGCAGACGCCACCTTCTCACTGTGTCTGTGTCTTCATCTCCTCGTCGTATAAGGATGCCGATCCTATGGGACCAGGGCCCACCCTAATGGTCTCAATTTAAATAAATACCTCTTTAAGGACCCCATCTCCAAATACAGTCTTATCTGAGGTGGAAGGGGTTAGGACTTCAACCTATGAAGGTGGCAGAGGCATGACTCAGCCGTAACCACAGAGGTGGGAGGGAGGATGTAAAAGGCTGGCTCCCCGATCCCTGACCCTCCTCTGCCCTGGATGTGCCCAGGGAATCCCAGTGTAGCCGTGGTGTCCTGGGGCCCTCCCACTAACACGCTTTCCACCCCCACCTGCTCCGATGCCCCTGGAGGGCCATCCCGGCTCCACCTCAGCCCTGGGTCCAGCACCTGTTCAAGCACCCAGGGCACCATCCTGGCCTGTGGGAGGGGACCTTGCTGGCTTTGTCACAGTCCCCATGACCTGTCCCCTGTCCTTGCAGGCACCTTTCCGCCATGCTGAGCTCCACGGCACGGGCGGCACAGGCACCGACCCCAGGCCTCCTGCAGAGCCCCCGATCCTGGTTCCTGCTCTGCGTGTTCCTGGCATGTCAGCTGTTCATTAACCACATCCTCAAATAGGAGCCCCGGGGGCAGAGCTCCTGGCCAGCCCCAAGCCCTCCCTCCCAGGCACCCAGCACTTTAAGCCTGCTCCGTGGAGGCAGAGAGGCCTGGCAAGCACAGCCACTGTGACGGGGAGTCCAGGCGCAGGAGGGACCCGGGGCCACAAGGGAAGGGCGCTGCAGGCCCAGGTGTGCTAGGCCCCTCTCGGGGGGCACCGGCCTCTCTGCAGGGCCTTCTGCCCAGCGCCGGCCTTAATGCTAAAGCCAAATGCAGCTTCTGCTGTGCAACACACTCCTGGCCATCTTGCTGTGTCACCCCCTGTCCAGCCTCCACTTGCCATGGGGGATGGATGGATTTAGGGTGGGAGGACCTGCCAGGGCCCTGGACAGTCACACCCCAGCAGCAGTGAGTGGGTAGGTTTGGAGGAGCAGCCAGGGAGCCCCGAGTGGCCCAGGAGTCCCCCCACACACATGGACGCATAGGCCTGCCTTCCTGAGACCCTGTCCACGTTACCTGGGACACCCTGGTGGGGCTGCTGGTGGGTGCCAGGGACAGGTTAGTGCCACTCTAGGGAGGGCATTTTGGTGTTTTATTCCACCATGTGCAGTTTGGATGGGGCCCCACAGAGGCAGGTCCTGGAACCACCCACCCCTACACCTGGACACTCGCTCTGGTGGGGGCATGCACAGGTGGAGGTGGTTGTGGGTGCAAGTGTGTGCAGGGGTGTGGGGGGCACAGGGCTGTGGCCTAGCTGGCCCCGCCCCTGGGCCGGGGAGGCTCAAGTTCGCCACTTTACTCAGACCGATGCACAGTCTTCCCATTTTACACTTTTTTAATAAACATAATTGCAATATTTTAGGCAGGCTGCAGGCCGCAGTCAGCCTTGGCGTCTGGCCTCAGTCCCCGTGTCAGTGGCGCTCTGCGTGTGCGTGTGCATGTGTGTGCGTGTGCGTGTGCGTGAGCCTCTACACATATATATGCATACAGAGCCTTAAACTACATCGTGGCGGCGCCGTCTGAGCTGGAGCGTGTGGTTTGTCTCCAGTTTTTGTGCCCACGTCCTTGTCTCCCTCCCTCCCCCATCTGGGGGTGTGTCTGTGCTCCATACCTTGAAATAAACAGACACATGTGTGTTCTCTTCTTGCGGGACTTCTGGAAATGAGATGGGGGCTTCCCAGGAAGACGCAAGGCCAGCGTGGAGCTGTGTGGGGCTGGGTGGAGGGGCCCAGGAGGGAGGAGGGTGCAGAGTTCGCAGGGAGCCATGGGCAGCCGGCCCGCCCTGTGGAGCGAATGCTGGAAGGCTGGGGTCCCATCACCGCCCAATGAGCCAGCGGGGGACACGGAGTGACACTTCTCACAGGCGCTCCAGGCACCCCAGAGGCTGCTGGGGGGCATTGGCACAGCCCCTGAGGCCAATGCTGCCAGTCACTGAAGGGGACCCCCAGGCTGGACCACCTGACCTGCTGCCCCTTGTTTCGGTTCCACTGTGGCCACCACCCCTGGTACTCAGACACCAAGACCAGTGAGTGGGCCTGCCCAGGGTGCCCCTGAAGGAGGGGTGGGGGCACCTGACCACAGGCCCCATGTGACAGCAAAGGGAGACTGCAGCCCACCCCTCACAGCAATCAGAAGAAGAGGGCAGCCAGGCAGTGCCCAGGAGAGGAGGACGCAAAGGGCCTCGGGTCACCACCTCCCTCTGCACCTCCCCGCCTCGACCCCCAAGGCCCCGGGAGAGTAGGGGCTGTGGCTGGGGTGGAGGGAGAGGCAGGGGGTCCTGCCCCCAGCTCCTCTTGGGAGCCTCATGTTCACCTCAGACAGCCAGGACTCCCAAGAGCCCCCAAACCACCTGGAGGACGGGGCGGGGGCCCTGCCTGGCTCCAGCACCCCTGTGTGGAGGCCACACGCCATGGGGCAAACATGAGCTCACAGTGTGAACCTTGGGGGTGACAGCCTTCTGCATCTTGATGCCAGGGCAGGCTGTTCCAGACACCTCACCTGGGACCCCATCTTGCCTCCTGCACCCCGGGCCCATGCAGAGCAAACATGCTCAGCCAGATGGCCCTGCCCAGAGGCAGCCTTCCCAGGGGTCCTCTTCCCACCAGCTCCAGCTCACCACAGGGCAGGCGCTCCCCCCACACCTCAGCAGCTTCACACACTCAGGAACAAGACGGGAATCCCCTCCAGAACTCTCCCTCTATCTTACTAAGAGCTGTTTATTTTTAAATTTGTTTTTGAGACAAGGTCTCACTCTGCCACCCAGGCTGGAGTGCAGTAGTCTGATCGCAGCTCACGGCAGCCTCGACCTCCCAGGCTCAAGTGATCCTCCTGCCTCAGCCTCCAGAATAGCTGGGACTACGGACACACACTACCATGTCGAGCTCATTTGTTTTTTAGAGACGGGTCTCACTGTGTTTCCCAGGCTCATCTGAAACTCCTGGCCTCAAGCAGTCCTCCTGCCTTGGCCTCTCAAAGTGCTGGGATTACAGGTGTGAGCCATGGCTCCCAGCCTCTTGCTAAGAACTATTTTAAATCAACAAGGAAGAGAAAGCAACTATCCCAGGAGGAAAAAAACAGAGTCCAGACCCCGATGTGTCCAGGGTGAGCATAATCCTAAGGGAATAATTGCCCCAAATCCTAAGGGAATAGATGCCCAAAGAGGTGCCTACACAGGTGTTCAGGGAGCACTTGACAACAGTCATCACCTGGCCTTGGTTTGAAACTTGGCAGGAGGTGGAAGGGAGGGCACCTGACCAGCATTTCAAATGTTCAACAAGGTTCACTATAGCTAGTGTCACTATTTGGAGAGCTCCAGTTGTCACTCTTTGCAACTCTTGGGGCAGGATTCATCAAATGAATATGCCATAGAGGCTGTCAGGGTTCAGGGGAAATCAACTGGTCTGAAATCGAAAGCCCAGGCTGCACTGATTGTATGGAAGAGGGCGCAGTGAGAGCTTCCAGCTCATCAGAAGAAAACCCTCCATGCCTCCAACCGTGCTGGTGTCTCAGTTGCAGCGCTTACTGCGGATGCCAGACGTGATGGATGTCGTGCGCCAGGAGCGTTTGATTCCAGATGCGTGTTTGACACTCTTCCTGTGTGTCCCGTTGTATCTCTAATTGGAAGCAAGACAGAAACCAGCACAACAGGCTGGCCAGACACCTTATGGTGCTTATTGCTGGTTGTGATGACAGGTGCCTCCATATTTTCTTTTCTTTTCTTTTCTTATTTTTTTTGAGACAGAGTCTTGCTGTCACCCAGGCTAGAGTGCAGTGGCACAATCTCAGCTCCCCGCAACTTCCACCTCCCAGATTCAAGCAGTTCTCACGCCTCAGCCTCCCCAGTAGCCAGGATTACTGGCACACGCCACCACGCCCAGCTAATTTTTGTATTTTTAGTAGACACGGGCATTCACCATGTTGGTCAGGCTGGTCTTGAACTCCTGAATTCAAGTGATTCACCAGCCTCGGCCTTCCAAAGTGCTGGGATTACAGGCATGAGCCACCACCCCCGGCCAAGCCTCCCATATTTTCCAAATCTGTTCATCTGGGATTTTGACTGCAGAGCTGTGTCCGCTAAAGCCCATTGTCAGTCCGCTCCTATTTACATAGAGAGACTTGTGTGAGTTTATGGAGTATGATTCGAGTGAGCTGCTTCAAGTGGTCTGCACGCCTTAAGAGAGACATTTATGAAAGGCAGGACTTAACTACACCAAATGTTTCTGCTGCAATTGCTGGCAAAGATATGGGGCTTACCATCTGTGATGATGATGCTGTGTCTCCATTCCTGGAAAGTCCTGGAGAAAGGTCACAGAGGAAAGCACAGTCCACTGCACCTGCCGATGCACCTGCAGAGAAGACTGGTGACCTGGGGAACACCCTGAGAAACCAGGATATATGTGCATGACCAGATACACAGAGTGAAGAGCAGGCAGTGATGACAATCATCTGTACTTATGTGCATGACCAGATACACAGAGTGAAGAGCAGGCAGTGATGACAATCATCTGTACTTAGAGCCAAGAGCTGCGGTGTGGTGGGTCGGTGTGCTTTAGGAGTCAGTCCAGACATGAGTTTTTTCCAAGCAACCTCACCAAAACCATACCACGGAGGCCTCTCTCTCAAGGGGCCTATATACTCATTCTCCAGAAAGTACAGGTATTGGCACGAAGAAAATAGTGTCATTTTGGTTTAAAGACAACTGTAGAATAAAATTAATCTATGAAAACAAATAAATAAAATAATAAAACCCTGAACATGGTTTTTGGGTCCATCAGTGAAGGATTCCCCAGGTGAGTTTTGTAGGCGGACGCTGGAGATGAAACGGTGGGTGGTGATATTTGCTGACGATCGGGGTGTCCAGAGCTGTGCCTCCCGCCCCACTGCAGCAGAGCACCTGGTCTCAGTCCCCGGCCCTCCCCTGCCCTGGGCCACACCATTTGAGGGGCTGTGCCTGGACCACCTGGGCTTCTGTTCCACATCCCAGACTGGACAGGAGAGTGCAGGAGCAACTGCAGCCTTTCCGCAACCTGCCCCTGCCCCCGCCCCCAACTCCACTCAGAAAATATTGTGGGAATGAGGGAAGGAGGAGGGACAGACGCGGGGGGCTGCTGGCTGGGTACCAGAGCTGGAAGGGACCCCCAAGACATCTTGTGGGGAGAACAAGGCTAGAGGTGGTGCTTGCCCTGGCGGGGCTGGGGAAAGGCAGGCCAGCGAGCAGCCTCCTTTTCTCTTCTCGCCCGCCACCATGCCCGGCTAATTTTGTCTTTTTAGTGGAGACGGGGTTTCACCATGTTGGCCAGGCTGGTCTTGAACTCCTGACCTCAGGTGATCCAGCCGCCTCGGCCTCTCAAAGTGCTGGGATTACAGGCATGAGCCACCACGCCCGGTCAACATAGTGTTGTTAACGGTAGTCACCATGTTATACATGGCAGTTACTCCTCCTGTCTAATGACATATACCCAAAAGTAGAATCTCTGAAGCATGCAGTAATTCTATTTTTACTTATTTTACTTTATTCTTTAAAAGTGACAGGGCCAGGCACAGTGGCTCAGGAGAATCACTTGAACCCAGGAGGCGGAGGTTGCGGTGAGCCGAGATCGTGCCATTGCATTCCAGCTGGGCAACAAGAGTGAAACTCTGTCTCAAAAAAAAAAAAAAAGGAAAGAAAAAGAAAAAGAGTGACAGATAAAGTTGAATTTATTACAGTGTACACCATGATCTTCTACAGTATGTATAAATTATGGAATGGCTAAATCAAGCTAAGTGACATAAGCACACCTCACATAGTTCTTGTGATAAGAAGACTTAAAATCTACTCTCTCAGCATTTTTCAAGAATATAATATATTGTTGGTTTTTCATGGGTTTTTTTTGTTTGTTTAAGAGGAAGTCTGACTCTGTCGCCCAGGCTGGAGTGCAGCGGTGCAATCTTGGCTCACTGCAGCCTCTGCCTCCTGGGTTCAAGCAATTCTTCTGCCTCAGCCTCCTGAGTAGCTGGGATTACAGGCGTGCACCACCATGCCCAGCTAATTTTGTCTCTTTAGTTGAGACAGGGTTTCACCATGTTGGCCAGGCTGGTCTTGAACTCCTAACCTCAGGTGATCCACCCACCTCGGCCTCCCCAAATGCTGGGATTACAGGCATGAGCCACCAGGCCGGTCAATATATTGTTAATGGTAGTCACCATGTTATACATGGCAGTTACTCCTCCTATCTAACAGAAATTTTGGAACCTTTGACCAACATTTCCCCAGCCACCTCCTCACCACCTCTCCAGCTCCTGGTAACCACCATTTTACTCTTCACTTCTGTGGGTTCAACTTTTTTAGACTTTGCACGTGAGTGAGATCGTGCAGCATTTGGCTTTTGGGCTAGCTCATTTCACCTAACATAATATCCTCCAGACTTACCCATGTTGTTACAAATGACAGGATTTCCTTCTTTTTTCTTGCTGCATTGTATTTCATTGTGTATACATAGCACATTTTCTTTATCCATTCATCTGTTTATGGACACAGGTTGATTCTCTATCTTGGCTGTTGTGACTAGTGCTTCAATCAACCAGGAAGTGCAGATATTTCTTTGATATACTGACTTCGCTTGTTTGGAGCATCTACCTAACAGTGGGATTGCTGGATTATATAGTAGTACTATTTAAAATTTTTTTTTAGGAACCTCTGTACTGTTTTCCATAATGGCTGCAATAATTTGCACTCCCACCAAGAATGAGCAAGGGTTCCCTTTTATCCACAGCCTCACCAACAGTTGTTATCTTTGGTCTTTTTGATAATGCCCATTCTGATAGGTGCGAGGTGGTATCTCATTGTGGTACTAATTTGCATTTCCCTGATGATCAAGATATTGACTATTTTTTCATATACCTGTTAGCCACTTGCATATCTTCTTTTGTGATATGTTTATTTAGTCCTTTGCCTATTTTTTAATTAGGCTGATTTCTTGCTATTGAGTTGTTATATATTCTGGATATAAACCCCTTATCAGTTGTATGGTTTGCAAATATTTTCTCCCATTCTGCAGGTTGTCTGTTTACTCTGTTGACTGTTGCATTTGCTATGCAGAAGCTTTTTGGTTTGATGTAATCACATTTGTCTATTTCTGCTTTTGCTGACTTATTTTTAATTTTTCAAGGAACTGTTTTCCACAACAGTGACACCACTTTGCACCCCCAGGAGCAGTACTCAAGGGTTCTAATTTCTTCATTAACACTCTCTTTTCTGTTGTTTTGCTTTGTTTTGTTTTTTGATAATAGTCCTCCTACTGGATCTGGAATGGTATATATCATTGTGGGTTTGATTTGCATTTTCCTAACGATTAGTAATGTTGAGCGGTTTTCTTTTCTTTTCTTTTTTCTTTCTCTTTTTTTTTTTTTTTTTTTTTTTTTTTTTTTTTTTTTGAGGCGGAGTCTCGCTCTGTCGCCCGGACTGGAGTGCAGTGGCCAGATCTCAGCTCACTGCAAGCTCCGCCTCCTGGGTTTCGCCATTCTCCTGCCTCAGCTCCCAAGTAGCTGGGACTACAGGCGCCCGCCACCTCGCCCGGCTAGTTTTTTTTTTGTATTTTTAGTAGAGACGGGGTTTCACCGTATTAGCCAGGATGGTCTCGATCTCCTGACCTCGTGATCCGCCCGTCTCGGCCTCCCAAAGTGCTGGGATTACAGGCTTGATCTTTCTCTTTTTAACGGACGCGAGGTCTCTCCATGTTGCCCAAGCCGGTCTTGAACTACTGGGCTCAAGTGATCCTCCAGTCTCAGCCTCCTAAAGTGCTGGGATTACAGGCATGATCCATCGCATTCAGCCAAGCATGTTTTCATCTGCTTTTTAGCCATTCCTATATCTTCTTTGAAGAAATGTCTGTTCAAGTCCTTTGACTTTTTTTTTTTTTTTAGACAGGGTCCCACTCGGTTGCCCAGACTGGGGTGCAGTGGCATGATCACAGCTTACTGCAGCCTCAATCTCTGGCTCAAGCCATCCTCCCTCAGCCTCCCAAGTGGCTGGGACCACAGGTGCATGTCACAACACTCAGCTGATTATTTTTTATTTTGTGTAGAAACAGGGTCTCCCTATGTTCCCCAGGCTGGTCTTGAACTCCTGGATTCAAGTGATCCTCCTGCCTCGGCCTCCCAAAGTGCTGGGATTACATGTATTAGCCACCGCACCTGGCTGGTGTTAGTTCTTCTTTAAATGTTTGGTAGACTTGGCCGGGCACAGTGGTTCACGTCTGTAATCCCAGCACTTTGGGAGGCCGAGGTGGGTGGATCACTTGATGTCAGGAGTTGGAGACCAGCCTGACCAATGTGGAGAAACCCTGTCTCTACTAAAACTACAAAAATTATCCAGGTGTGTTGGCAAGCACCTATAATCCCAGCTACTCAGGAGGCTGAGGCAGGAGAATCACTTGAACCCGGGAGGTGGAGGTTGCAGTGAGCCTAGATCATACCATTGCACTCCAGCCTGGGCAACAGAGCAAGACTCCATCTCAAAAACAAAAAAACAAAAAAAAAAAAGAAAAAGAAAGAAGAAAAGAAAGGAAATTCCTAGAGCCAGGTTTACTCTTCTAACATCGCAGCAAAAAGCCTCATACCAGGCAGGCTGGTGGAGGGCTGCCGAGGTGAGAACTAGCGAAAACCTTCTAGAATAAAGACCTGGCTTGCCCTTAGGAAATATACCTAAGGGACCCCGCACTGTCCAAGTGAAATGTTAGTGAGATTGCTAAAAGAAAAACCTTAGCCAAATTAAATTTATTTATTTTTATTTTATTTTATTTTTCATACAGAGGCTTGCTCTTGTCACCCAGGCTGGACTGCAGTGGCTCACTGCAACCTCCACCTCCCAGGTTCAAGCGATTCTCCTGCCTCAGCCTCCCGAGTAGCTGGGACTACAGGCACCTGCCACCACGCCTGGCTAATTTTTTGTAATTTTTTAGTCAAGACGGGGTTTCACCACGTTGGCCAGTGTGGTCTCAAACTCCTGACCGCAGGTGACCCGCCTACCTCAGCCTCCCAAAGCGCTGGGATAACAGGCATGAGCCACCGCGCCTGGCCTAAATTTAAGAGTTTAATTGAACAAAGAATAATTAAGAATGGGGCAGCCTCCCAAGCCAGAGTAAGTTCAGAGATTCTAGCACAGCTAGGTGGCGGAAGCAGATTTATGGACAGAAAAAGAAAGGAAGGTGATGTACGGAAACTGGAAGTGAGGTACAGAGACGGCTGGATTGGCTGCAGCTCAGCATTTGCCTTATTTGAACATGGTTTGAACAGCTGGCCACCTCTTATTGGCCAGAACTCAGTGACCGCTGCAAGAATCGACCACAGTCTGTTTACAACTCCATTTAGGTTTTAGTTCATGATGCACAGAGAAACCTTTAGGCTGAACTTAAAACATGGAAGGAGGCAGCTTTAGGCTAAACTTGATTTAACAGGATGTCAAACGGAACATGCCTCCTTTTCTGCCAGGTCTCAGGTCCTTCGGTGGAAACCAGCATAATGATTCATATGGAGGCAGCAGAGCCTCTGACCCCACGGAGCACTCACCTGCTCTCATTTGCAACACGGGCAGTTGGGCGGTGAGCTCTGTCCGGGGAGGCGGAAGAGCTGTCCTCCTGCTGACCACTAGCTCACCCTCAGTAGCCTCAGATTCTGAGGTCGGAGGGAGCCTGGGGTTCCTATCGTGGCTCACAGCACAGCTGTTGGGAGAAGCAAACCCAACACAGATAACCGAAGCCCTTGGAGGCCACCAAAGCAGTCTGTCAATCATTTATAGGAAATTGTAACCACCCAGAGATTATTTTGATCCTAAACTCCAAGACATAAGTATGTCTATTTTCTCATTCCAGGTGTGAGCCTCCTGGGCCTGGATGGGCAGACAGCACAGCCCAGGATGCCAGAGTGCCCTGGTGCAGGATCTGACCTCTGCCCAACCTCTTGCCCAGGTGAGTGCATTGGTGAACCCTGTGGGAACCCCCACGCCCAAGGAAAGTGTATGAAGTGTGACCAGGTGACACTTACAGCCTTCCCCAATGGCCTGGACTCCTGCCACCATGTTCTACCTGCTGTGAGGGTGGGTGCATGGAAGGCATCCCCTGTGACCTCAAAACCTGCAGCCTCTCGGTCCAGCAGTGGCCAGGCTGGGAATGTGCCCTAAAGAAGTCAATAAAACTGAACCTAATATTTAGTCATGAGGATGTTTGCTGTTTAGCTATGAAAATTTAGGAGAGGCTAGGCACGGTGGCTCACGCCTGTAATCCCAGCACTTTGGGAGGCTGAGGCGGGCGGATCACCTGAGGTTAGGAGTTCAAGACCAGCTTGGCCAACATGGAGAAACCCCATTTCTACTAAAAATATAAAAATTAGCCAGGCATGGTGGCACACGCCTGTAATCCCAGTTACTTGGGAAGCTGAGGCATGAGAATCACTTGAACCTGGGAGATGGAGGTTGCAGTGAGCCGAGATGGCAGCATTGCACTCCAGACTGAGGGACAGAGAAAGACTCTGTCTCAAAAAAACAAAAAACAAAAAAAAACCTTAGGAGAAAGCCAAATACCCATTGATCAAACATTTGAATAGAGGAACGGAACTATCCAGCAAATGGCCATTGATCCAGCATTTGGATAGAGGAACCAGCCAGGACAGTTTTGGCGCTCAGCAGTTGCTGGGAAGATGTGGCTGCAGGATTTTTATTGGCATAAAAAATGGTTCCCAGCCAGGCATGGTGGCTCATGCCTGTAATCCCAGCACTTTGGGAGGCTAAGGCGGTCAGATCACCTGAGGTCAGGAGTTCAAGACCAGCCTGAACAACGGAAAGGCCCCCCCCCATCTCCACTAAAAATACAAAAAAATTAGCTGGACATGGTGGCACACGCCTGTAACCCCAGCTACTCGGGAGGCTAAGGTAGGAGAATCGCTTGAACACGGGAGGTGGAGGTTGCGGCGAGCCGAGATCATGCCATTGCATTCCAGCCTGGGCAACAAGACTGAAACTCTGTCACATACACAAAAAAAATTGTTTCCAATATATTTTCAGAATGGGACAAAGTAACAAGAATTGCACTTATATTCTGATCCAAATTTCAAAGCAACGTTTTTTTTCTTTGTTTTGAGGCTGAATTTGGCCCTTGTTACCCAGGCTGGAGTGGCTCTTGCCCAGGCTGGAGTGCAGTGGCGTGATCTCAGCTCACCGCAACCTCTACCTCCCAAGTTCAAGTGATTCTCCTGCCTCAGCTTCCCGAGTAGCTGCGGTTACAGGTGTGTGCCACCATGCCCAGCTAATTTTGTATTTTTAGTAGATATGGGGTTTCGCCATGTTGACCAAGCTGGTCTTGAATTCCTGACCTCAGGTGATGCACCCGCCTCAGCCTCCCAAAGGGCTGGGCTTACAGGCGTGAGCTACCACGCCCAGCCTGATGAGAATGTATGCTTTGTAGGGCATCACTCCTCAGACTCCTTAGATAAGAATTTGGGCAAGACTTAAAAAATCAGACTTTAGGCCTCAGTCCTAACAGTTCATGTGCATAGGCACCTGGCAGACAGTGAGGTGGTCTGTAAAGAGCGAGTTCGCCTCCTCTCTTTGGAAGCTCTGTGTTTTCATTTCTTTTCTGGTTTTGTGCTGCCATGCAACTGATGCCAACAGAATGAGGCCAGTAATAAAATGCTACTGGCCTCATTCTGTTTGCATCAGTTTACAGTCACCCTACAAAAGTACGTGGATTACTTTCTGTCCTTCTCCTTTCTCTACCAGGAGAGCAGACAAGGAGGATTCAGAAATCTCTAGCTCCTCCTTCTCAGAAATCCTGGATGACCACAGTATCTTCTAGGCTTGAGGAGATAGCTTTGGTCAAGGAGACCATGCTTACCCACTCCAGTGCCCCTCTGCCCTGCCCCCGCCAGCTCTCTGCTTTCAGGCAGGATGATCACCTCCAGAGCCCAGTTTCTTCTGTAAAAGTCCCACCCGGCAGGCACAGCTGATGTGAGTTGAGATATACAATGATGGACCTGGCACTGTTCCCACTGCCCAAGACCCACACCTGGCACCCCATTGAGGCTGTGCCCTGAGGTCATGGCCTCCTGCTGCCATGGGAGAGGTCTCCAGTTCAGTCTGGCTGCTAGAGAAGCAGCTTCCACAAACAGCTTAGACAGGAAGGCACTCACCAGAGAGCCGCTGGGCAGTGGGCCGGGCTGACGGGGGTGCAGGCGTGATGATTCCCAGGGATGGCAAAGCTCAAGTTCACAGCCTGGGTTAGGTGTGGATGGCATGCCTGCAGAGCCCCTGCTACCCACACACCAGGCCCTAAACGCTGTACCCCCCCACAGCCAGATGTGGGCTCTGCCACTAATGCCAACATTACCACTGGTGGCACAGGCAGCCAGCTGCAGAGAGACCCTCAGTGTCTGCTTCTTCACGTACCAGATGCCAATGGCAAGTCTAAGGCCGGGCACCCACCAGGGACCCACTTGTCTGGCTTCTCCCATTACTTCCTCTGTTTTAGCACTGAAAGTGCAGTGTCCTGGGCAAGCCAGGATGGCTGGTACCTTCACTCCCTGAGGCTGCTGGAACAAAAGACCATAAACACATGGCTTAAAACCTCAGGAATCGGCCGGGCGCGGTGGCTCAAGCCTGTAATCCCAGCACTTTGGGAGGCCGAGACGGGCGGATCACGAGGTCAGGAGATCGAGACCATCCTGGCTAACACGGTGAAACCCGTCTCTACTAAAAATACAAAAAACTAGCCGGGCGAGGTGGCGGGCGCCTGTAGTCCCAGCTACTCCGGAGGCTGAGGCAGGAGAATGGCGTAAAACCCGGGAGGCGGAGCTTGCAGTGAGCTGAGATCCGGCCACTGCACTCCAGCCCGGACGAAAAGCAAGACTCCGTCTCAAAAAAAAAAAAAAAAAAAAAAAAACCTCAGGAATCTATTCTCTCGTAACTCTGAAGGCTCCAGGGGAGAATCCTTCCTGATTCTGGCTTCAGTGGCCTTCTGTGGCTGGGGCCGCATCACTTAGTCTCTACCTCCATCTTCACATGACCTTCTCCCTTCTGTGTCCAATCTTCCTGTGTCACCCTTCTTATAAGCACACCTTGTCACTGCATTTAGGACCTACCCTAAATCCAGAATGCTCTCATCTCAAGATCTCCCCACTACCTTTGTTTTCTTGAGACAGGGTCAGGCTCTGTGGCCCAGGCTGGAGTGCAGTGGCACAATCTCAGATCACTGCAACCTCCCCACCTCCCAAGCTCACGGGATCCTCCCACCTCAGTCTCCTGAGTAATTGGGACTACAGGCATGCACCACCATGGCTGCCTAATTTTTGTAATTTTTTTTTTTTTTTTTTTGAGATGGAGTTTCACTCTTGTTGCCCAGGCTGGAGTGCAGTGGCACAATCTCGACTCACTGCAATCACCACCTCCCAGGTTCAAGCGATTCTCCTGCCTCAGCCTCCCAAGTAGCTGGGATTACAGGCGCCCGCTACCATGCCTGGCTAATTTTTGTATGTTTAGTAGAGATGGGGTTTCAGTATGTTGGCCAGGCTGGTCTTGAACTCCTGACTTCAGGTGATCCACCCACCTCGGCCCCCCAAAGTGCTGGAATTACAGGTGTGAGCCACCGTGCCCGGCACTTTTTGTAATTTTTGTGGAGATGGGCTCTCACTCTATTGCCCAGGATGGTCTCAAACTCCAGGGCTCAAGCTGTCCTCCTGCATCAGCCTCCCAAAGTGCTGGAATTATAAGAGTGAGGCCCTGCACCCTGTCTTTTTTCAAGGGTCATTATTCTTCAAAATTACATTGTCATAATAAATGATGGATGTTTCCAAAAGCAGCAAGTAGAGAATATGACTACTACATGACTGATTCCTCGGTAAACTCAAATCAAGAAAGTGTAAAAGAAGGATCTCCGGCCAGGCACGGTGGCTCACACCTGTAATCCCAGCACTATGGGAGGCTGATGCGGGGGTGGATCACCTGAGGTCAGGAGTTTGAGACCAGCCTGACCAACATGGTGAAACCCCACCTCTACTAAAAATGCAAAGATTAGCTGGGTGTGGTGGTGGGCATCTGTAATCCCAGTTACTCAGGAGGCTGAGGCAGGAGAATCACTTGAACCCAGGAGGCAGAGGTTGCAGTGAACCAAGATCGTGCCATTGCACTCCAGCCTGGGCGACAACATCAAAATTCCATCTCAAAGAAAAATAAACAAAGAAGGATTGTTCATGCCCAGGGACCTGTTGCACAGACTCCTGTCCTTTCAACTTTTAAGTGCTCCCAGAGAGTCTCAGACTTTCCACCCCTCCTGCATCGCTGAGTTTTTTTGAGTCAAACTTTCCACAGGGTGGATATTTTTCTCCCTTGATAATACTGCCTTTCCTGTTTTAGTTCTTTTAAACAATGAGTATTGCATCAACAACTGTTTTTTTGTGTGTGAAATTCCTGGCCTTCATGTTTTTTTACTTCAAGTACATTCATGCGTAACAGCTCCTGAGAAGTGTGCTCAGCTCTCCGGGCTGCCTGCTTCTGAATGTGTACTTGCTGGATTTACATAGGCCCTATCTGTGGGCTTCTTTTCCACAGCAAATTCAGATGAGGGAGTGTGGGGCTGATGCTGCGCCCTCACTGTCTCCATCCTGCCCTCCTGGCTGGTAGTTCGTAGCTTCCTTCTTGGAATCAATTGTGCCCTTGAGCAAAGTCCTGCCAGTGATGGCGAGAGGCAGAGGCCATGGTACCTACTTTTCTCGTTGTTTGTTTTTTCAGACAGAGTTTCTCTCTGTCGCCAGGCTGGAGTACAGGGGGCACCATCTCAGCTCACCGCAACCTCCTCCTCCTGGGTTCAAGCGATTCTCCTGCCTCAGCCTCCTGAGTAGCTGGGACTACAGGCGTGTGCCACCATGCCTAGCTAATTTTGTATTTTTAGGGTTTCACCATGTTGGCCAGGATGGTCTCGATCTCTTGACCTCATGATTCACCCACCTCGGCCTCCCAAAGTGCTGGGATTACATGTGTGACCCACCATTCCTGGCCTCATGGTACCTACTTTTAAGAGCTGAAGAGCGGCTGGGCGTGGTGGCTCCTGCTGTAATCCCAGCACTTTGGGAAGCTGAGGCGGGCAGATTCCTTGAGTCCAGGAGTTTGAGACCAGCCTGAGCAACATGGGAGACCATGTCTTTACAAATAATGCAAAAAAAAAAAAAAAAAAATAGCTGAGCGTGGTGCCATTCAACTGTGGTCCCAGCTACTCAGGAGGCTGAGGTGGGAGGATTGCCTGAATCTTGAAGACTGAGGCTACAGTGAGCCACTGCACTCCAGCCTGGATGACAGAGCGAGACTCCATCTCCAAAAAATAAAAAAAAAATCAATGTTAAAAACTTACCAAAACAAATACAGACTTTTTTTTTTTTTTTTGGAAAGAAGTGGGTCTTTTTGTCACGTAGCTTTGTTACCTGTGACAAACTGTATACATAGAAACTTAGTACAACCTAGAAAAACTTTTTCCAAAGACTGTTACCTCTTTCAAAGTAGAACTGGTGGAACTTATTGAATCACAGTGGAAAACACAACTACTTAGCCTAATTAAGGAGAGAGGGGTACTGTCTACTTCCATGGTAACTGGACATGGGAAAAAGGCCAATATCTGTCATCTCTTTGGGGACCTGTTTTGCATGCCCACCCCGTCCCCATCTTATTGTTTGTTTGTTTGTTTGTTTTGAGATGGAGTCTCACTCTGTCACCCAGGCTGGAGTGCAATGGTGCGATCTCACCTCACTGCAACCTCCGCCCATCGGGTTCAAGCAATTCTCGTGCCTCAGCCTCCCAAGTAGCTGGTATTACAGGTGCCTGCCACTGTGCCCGGCTAATTTTTGTACCTTTAGTAGAGACGGGGTTTCACCATCTTGTCCAGGCCGGTCTTGAACTCCTGACCTCGTGATCCACCTGCTTGGCCTCCCAAAGTGCTGGGATTACAAGCATGAGCCACTGCAGCCCAGCCTTATTATTATTATTATTTTTGATGTACAAACAAACGAACAATAAAACAAAATTAAAAAAAACTAAGGTTGTAGAATTATAAAATTGCTTCAGCCTCAGAACCTTAAGTAGGATGCCCTCGAATTGACTTATGTTAGTCCTTAGGGAGTCAACATGTGTGCTGCTGCTTATTTAAGTACAGTTTAGTTGAAGCCCAAGATGCAATGTCCTCCCCAGGCTTCTTAGACGCCTTCCTCTTCCCGAACCCCAGAAGAGGTGGGCACCTGAGTGGAGAATCTCAGGTGACTTAATTGAGCTTGCCAGGGCCTACTCTATTGAAGAACTGGGTTTTCGTTCTTGAGAAGAAACTCATGGAAGGGCATGTTTCCTATCAAGGTTCACATATTAATTTTGTTGTTGTTGTTTGAGGTTCTGTTGCCCAGACTGGAGTGCAGTGGCAGGATCTAGGCTCACTGCAACCTCCACCTCCTGGTTCAAGCAACTCTCCTGCCTCAGCCTCCCTAGTAGCTGGGATTACAGGCACATGCCACCACGCCTGGCTAATTTGTGTGTGTGTGTGTGTGTGTGTGTGTGTGTGTGTGTGTGTGTGTGTGTGTGTGTGTGTGTGTGTATGTGTTTAGTAGAGATGGGGTGTCGCTATGTTGGCCAGGCTGGTCTCAAACTCCTGACCTCAGGTGATCCACCCACCTCATCCTCCCATAGTGCTGGGATGACAGGCGTGATCCACTGTGCCCAGCCAACATACTAATTTTTTTGTTGTTGAATTTCCTTGGTGCTTCTTATGCCAAGCAATTATGAAGAATTTTTGCTTTTCTTATGGAACATTTCATGAAGGCAACAAAGTTAGAACAGGCAAGTCCGGAGTGGGAAAGCTGTATCTACCTCATTTATTTTTTATTTTTTGTAGCCATAGAATCTTCTATTCTAAGACTGCCGAAGTAGTCCCAGATCCTGTCTAAAACCTAAGAGTTGGCCAGGTGTGGTGGCTAACACCTGTAATATCAGCCCTTTGGGAGGGTGAGGAAGGCAGATCACCTGAGGTCAGGAGTTCCAGACCAGCCTGGCCAACATAGTGACACCCTATCTCTACTAAAAATATAAAATTTAGGGCTGAGTGCGGTGGCTCACGCCTGTAATCTCAGCACTTTGGGAGGCTGAGGCGAGTGGATCAGCTAAGGTCGAGTGTTCGAGACCAGCCTGACCAACATGGAGAAACCTTGTCTCTACTAAAAATACAAAATTAGCCAGGCTTGGTGGCAGGCGCCTGTAGTCCCAGCTATTGGGGAGATGGAGGCAGGAGAATTGCCTGAACCTGGGAGGTGGAGGTTTCAGTGAGCCGAGATCGCACCTTTGCACTCCAGCCTGGGCAACAAGAGCGAAACTCCATCTCAAAATAAATAAAATAAAATAAATACAAATTAGCCAGGTGTGGTGGCACACTCCTGTAATCCCAGCTACTCGGAGGCTGAGGCAGGAGAATGGCGTAAACCCGGGAGGCGGAGCTTGCAGTGAGCTGGGATCCGGCCACTGCGCTCCAGCCTGGGTGACAGAGCCAGACTCTGTCTCAAAAAAATAAATTAAATAAATAAATAAATAAATAAATACATAAATAAATAAAACCTAAGACTTGATGCATTGGTGGGACGAGCTGAACGTTCAACATGGTTTTGTGATGGCTTATTTTGTAATCTCCTTTTGTAGGTGTAATAGTGAACAAGTGAAACATTGCTCTCATGGTTTAACAAGAAAGGAGAAAGAGGCCAGGTACGATGGCTCACGCCTGTAATTCCAACACTTTGGGAGGCTGAGGCCTGTGGATTGCTTCACCCCAGGAGTTTGAGACCAGCCTGGGCAATATGGCAAAACCCCCATCACTCCTAAAAAGACAAAAATTAGCCCAGTGTGGTGGCATGCACCTGTAATCTCAACTACTCAAGAGGCTGAGGTGGGAGGATCACTGGAGCCTGGGAGATCAAGGCTGCAGTGAGCTGTGATCATGCTACTGCACTCAAGCCTAGGTGACAGAGTCAGACCCTGTTAAAAAAAAAAAAAAAGGCCGGGCATGGTGGCTCAAGCCTGTAATCCCAGCACTTCGGGAGGCCGAGACAGGCGGATCACGAGGTCAGGAGATCGAGAACATCCTGGCTAACATGGTGAAACCCCGTCTCTACTAAAAAAAATACAAAAAATTAGCCAGGCGAGGTGGTGGCGCCTGTAGTCCCAGCAACTTGGGAGGCTGAGGCAGGAGAATGGCGTAAACCCGGGAGGCGGAGCTTGCAGTGAGCTGAAATCCGGCCACAGCACTCCAGCCTGGGTGGCAAAGTGAGACTCTGTCTCAAAAAAAAAAAAAAAAGCACAGCAATAAAGAAAACAAATTACCAATATCATTTTTCACAGAATGAGTAAAACTATTCTAAAATTCATATGTAATCAAAAAAGAGCCCAAATTGCCAAAGTAATCCTAAGCAAAAAGAACAAAGCCAGAGGCATCACATTACCTGACTTCGAACTATACTATAAGGCTACAGAAACCAAAACAGCATGGTACTGGTACAAAAATAGACACATAGACCAACAAACAGAAATAAAGCCACACACCTATAGCCATCCCATCTTTGACAAAGTCAACAAAAATAAGCAATGGGAAAAGGACTCCCTAGTCAATAAATGGTACTGGGATAGCTGGCTAGTCATATGCAGAAGAATGGAACTGGACCCTTGTCTTTCACCATATACAAAACTTTTTTTTTTTTTTGAGATGGAGTTTCACTCTTATTGCCCAGGTTGGAGTGCAATGGCACGATCTTGGCTCACTGCAACCTCTGCCTCCCAGGTTCAAGCAATTCTCCTGCCTCAGCCTCCGTAGTAGCTGGGATTATAGGCATGTGCCACCATGCCCAGCTAATTTTGTATTTTTAGTAGAGACGGGGTTTCTCCGTGTTTGTCAGGCTGGTCTCGAGCTCCTGACCTCAGGTGATCCACCCGCCTCGGCCTCCCAAAGTGCTGGTATTACAGGCGTGAGCCACCGCGCCCGGCCACCATATACAAAAATTAACTCAAGATGGATTAAAGAGTTAAATGGAAGACCTCAAACTGTAAGAATCCTAGAAGAAAACCTAGGAAACACCATTTTGGACATTAGCCTTGGGAAGGAATTTATGACTAAGTCCTCAAAAGCAATTGCAACAAAAACAAAAATTGACAAGTGGGACCTACTTAGACTAAAGAGCTTCTGCACAGAAAAAGAAACTAGCAGCAGAGTATATAGAAAACCTACAGAATGGGTAAAAGTATTTGCAAACTATCTGTCTGACAAAGGTCTAATATCCAGACTCCATAAGGAACTTAAACAATTCAACAAGCAACAAACAAATAATCCCATTAAAAAGTGGTCCAAAGGCTGGGTGTGGTGGTTCACGCCTCTAATCCTAGCACTTTGAGAGGCCAAGGCGGGTGGATCACGAGGTCAAGAGATTGAGACCATCCTGGCCAACATGGTGAAACCCCATCTCTACTGAAAATATAAAATTAGCCAGGCATGGTGGTGTGTGTCTGTAGTCCCAGCTACTCAGGAGGCCGAGGCAGGAGAATTGCTTGAACCCTGGAGGTGGAGGTTGCAGTGAGCTGAGATCACGCCACTGCACTCCAGCCTGGTGACACAGCAAGACTCTGGCTCAAAAAAAAAAAAAAAAGTGGGCAAAATACATGAACAAACATTTCTCAAAAGAAGACATACAAGCAGCCAACAAACATGAAAAAATGCTGATATGATCTGGCTGTGTCCCCACCCAAATATCATCTTGAATTGTACTCTCATAATTTCCCACATGTTGTGAGAGGGACCCAGTAGGAGATAATTTCAGTTATGGGGGTGGTTTCCCCTATACTGTTCTTGTGGTAGGAATAAGTCTCACAAGATCGGATGGTTTTATCAGGCGTTTCTGCTTTTACATCTCTCGTCACTTTCTCTTGCCGCTGCCGTGTAAGAAGTGCCTTTTGGGAGGTTGTAGTGAGTGGAGATCGAGCCACTGCACTGTGGCCTGGGCAACAAGAGTGAAATTCCATCTCAAAAAAAAAAAAAAAAAAAAGGTGCCTTTTGTTTCCTGCCATGTTTCTGAGACTTCCCCAGCCATGTGGGACTGTAAGTTTGATTAACCTCCTTTTCTTCCCAGTCTTGGGTATGTCTTTATCAGCAGCATGGAAACGGACTAATACAGAAATGGGTACCAGTAGGGTGGGGCATTGCTGAAAAGATACCCGAAAATGTGGAAGTGGCTTTGGAACTGGGTAACAGGCAGAGATTGAAACAGTTTGGAGGGCTCAGAAGGAGACAGGAAAACGTGGGAAAGTTTGGAACCTCCTGGAGATTTGTTGAATGGCTTTGACCAAAAGCCTGATAGTGATATGGGACAATAAGGTCCTCTGAGGTGGTCTCAGAGGGAGATGAAGAACTTGTTGGGAACTGGAGCAAAGGTGATTCTTGTTATATTTTAGCAAAGAGACTGGCAGCATTTTGCCCCTGTCCTAGAGATTTGTGGAAGTTTGAATTTGAGAGAGATGATTTAGGGTATCTGGCAGAAGAAATTTCTAAGCAGCAAAACATTGAAGAGGTGACTTGGGTACTGTTAAAGGCATTCAGTTTTATAAGGGAAGCAGAGCGTAAAAGTTTGGAAAATTTGCAGTCTGACAATGTGATAGAAAAGAAAAAGGCCGGGCACGGTGGCTCAAGCCTGTAATCCCAGCACTTTGGGAGGCCGAGATGGGCGGATCACGAGGTCAGGAGATTGAGACCCTCCTGGCTAATACAGTGAAACCCCGTCTCTACTAAAAAATACAAAAAAACTAGCCAGGCGAGGTGGCGGGCACCTGTAGTCCCAGCTACTCGGGAGGCTGAGGCAGGAGAATGGTGTAAACCTGGGAGGCGGAGCTTGCAGTGAGCTGAGATCTGGCCACTGCGCTCCAGCCTGGGCGACAGAGCGAGACTCCGTCTCAAAAAAAAAAAAAAAAAAAAAAAAAGAAAAACCCATTTTCTGAGGAGAAATTCAAGCCGGCTGCAGAAATTTGCATAAGTAACGAGAAGAGCTGAATATTAATCCCCAAGACAATGGGGTAAATGTCTCCAGGGCATGTCAGAGGTCTTCACAGGCCTGGAGGCCTGGGAGAAAATGGTTTTGTGGGCTGGACCCAGGGTCCCGCAATGTGTGCGTCCTAGGGACTTGGTGCCCTTTGTCCCAGCTGCTCCAGCCATGGCTGAAAGGGGCACTTCTTACATGGTGGCAGCAAGAGAAAATGAGGAAGATGCAAAAGCGGAAACCCCTGATAAAACCATCAGATCTTGTGAGACTTATTCACCACCACGAGAACAGTATGGGGGAAGACACCCCCGTGATTCAAATTATCTCCCACCAGGTCTCCCTGACAACACGTGGGAATTAGAAGAGTACCATTCAAGATGAGATCTGGGTGAGGACACAGCCAAACCACATCATTCCACTCCGGACCCCTCCAAATCTCAAGTCTTCGCATTTCAAAACCAATCATGCCTTTCCTACAGTCTCCCGAAGTCTTAGCTCATTTCAGCATTAACCCAAAAGGCCACAGTCCAAAGTCTCACCTGAGACAAGGCAAGTCCCTTCTGCCTGCGAGCCTGTAAAATCAAAAGCAAGCTAGTTACTTCCCAGAAACAACGAGGGTACAGGTATTGGGTAAATACAGCTGTTTCAAATGGGAGACACTGGTCAAAATAAAAGGGTTACAGGGCCCGTGCAAGTCCAAAGTCCAGAGGGGGAGTGGAATTTTAAAGCTCCGAAACGATCTCTTTTGACTCCAGGTCACATAGATGCAAAAGGTAGGTTCACATGGTCTTGGGCAGCTCTGGCCCTGTGGCTTTTCAGGGTACAACCTCCCTTCTGGCTGCTTTCACAGGCTGATGTTGAGTGTTTCCACTCAGTGCAGCCTTGACTGCTGGGCTCAAGCCATCCTCCTGCCTCAGGCTCCCAAGCAGATGTCCACGACAGAGAAAGGGCTGTGAACAGCGGTGAGTTCCACAGCGGCACACTGCACAGCTGTGAGAGAGGACTGGGGGTCCCTGCACACCACAAGGGGTCCCACAGAGGTGAGGGCATGCTACAGGATGGTATGCACAGCATGACCCCCTTGATGTCAGCTTACAGGCATGTACTGTTCGACACGTCTGCTCCAGGGCTGTTCAAGAGGGTGGTATAGTTATAGACAGAAGACGAAGGCTGACGTGGGATGCGAGCTGTGCATGGTCAAGTTCTTGGTATCAAGCCAGGAGAGACCTGCTACTCGAACCAGGGAGGTCCTCGGGGGAGTTGGGGGGTTCCGGGCTGGGCACTAACAAAGCCCACCCCTCCGTGTTCTGCCAGATGTTCAGCAATGGGTTGACAAGTTTTTCAAATACAAGCAGGATTTCTTGGTTATGAATTAAAAGCGTTTTCATTCCTTCACAGAAGTTATGGTCCCAGTTAATAGAAATTCATTTCACGTCTCTTCTTTTTGCTTTCAGAAGAGGCAAATGAGCCCGGCAGCCCTGGAAGCATCATGCTGTTGTTTGGGCACATCCTCCTGGAAATGCCTGACCGTGTCTCAGAGCCCCGGCACAGTGCTGGATGTTTAGGCCTTCACACGGGCAAAGCAAAGTCCCCAAAACTTCCAGGAGTTGGTGTGGGGCAGCCCCAGGCCTTCGCGCCTGCACCCCCAGTTTTAGCCTGTGTCATGGTGTTTGCATTCACCTTATTGCAGCTCCAGGTGTCTGTGCTGGAAGACTGAAATTCTGGTTGTTTAGACCGCTGAGTGGAAACTGAGGCACAGAGAGGAAAAGGGCTTCATCCAAGCATCCCAGAGCTGCAGTAACAAATGACAACAAACTGGGGTGTTCAAACAATCAGGATTTACACACCCACCATGTACCCACAACAATTAAACATTAAAAACAGAAACAATAGGAATTCACACATCAACCATGTAGATTCCCACAATAATTAAATATTAAAACTAAAAGCAGAAACAATCGGGATTTACACAACCACCAAGCACCCACAACAATTAAACATTAAATATAAAAACTGGCGGCCGGGCGCGGTGGCTCAAGCCTGTAATCCCAGCACTTTGGGAGGCCGAGACGGGCGGATCACGAGGTCAGGAGATCGAGACCATCCTGGCTAACACGGTGAAACCCCGTCTCTACTAAAAAAAAAAAAAATACAAAAACTAGCCGGGCGAGGTGGCGGGCGCCTGTAGTCCCAGCTCCTCGGGAGGCTGAGGCAGGAGAATGGCGTAAACCCGGGAGGCGGAGCTTGCAGTTAGCTGAGATCTGGCCACCGCACTCCAGTCCGGGCGACAGAGCGAGACTCCGCCTCAAAAAAAAAAAAAAACTGGCTGGGCGCGGTGGCTCACGCCTCTAATCCCAGTACTTTGGGAGGCTGAGGCAGGCAATTCACCTGATGTGAGGAGTTCAAGACTAGCCTGGCCAACATGGTGAAACCCCATCTCTACTAAAAATATAAAAATTATTACATGGCTGGGTGTGGTGGTGCATGCCTGTAGTCCCAGCTACTCAGGAGGCTGAGGCAGGAGGATCACTTACACCTGGGAGGCAGAAGTTGCAGTGAGCTGAGATTGCACCACTGCACTCCAGCCTGGGTGAGGGAGCGAGACTCTGTCTCAAAAATAATAGTTTTAAAAAACCAATAGGGGGCCGGGTGCGGTGGCTCATGCCTGTAATCCCAGCACTTTGGAAGGCCAAGGCGGGTGGATCACGAGGTCAGGAGATCGAGACCATCCTGGCCAACACGGTGAAACCCTGTCTCTGCTAAAAATACAAAAACTTAGCCGGGCATAATGGCGGGCGCCTGTAGTCCCAGCTACTTGGGAGGCTGAGGCAGGAGAATGGCGTGAACCCGGGAGGCGGAGCTTGCAGTGAGCCGAGATCGCAGCTACTGCACTCCAGCCTGGGTGATAGACTGAGACTCCTTCTCAAAAAAAAAAAAAAAGGCAAAAAACCGATAGGGATTTACATGCCTACCATATACCCACAACAATTAAACAGTAAAAACAAAAACAGAAACGAAAGGGATTGATTCTTTCACAGCTGTAGAGGCCAGAAGTTCCAAATCAAGGCATCTGCGGGTGGGTTCCTTCAGGGGCTCTCCAGGAGCTCCTTCCTTGCCTCTCTCCTGGCTGCTGGTGGCCACTGGCCATCCTTGGCTCGTGGTTACGTCACTCCAACTGCTTCCCCCTTCACATCTATCTCTGTATCTCTGAATCTCTCTTCTCATAAAGACACAAGGCTCATTCTAATCCAGATGACCTCATTTTAGCTTGATTATATCTGCAAGGACCCCATTTTCAAATAAAGCCAGCCAGGTACAGGGGCTCACACCTGCAGTCCTCTCACTTTGGGAGGGCAAGGCAGGAGGATCGCTTGAGCCCTGGAGTTCAAGACCAGCCTGAGCAACATAATGAAACCCCATCTCTACAAAAAATATAAAAAATTAGCCAGGTATGGTGGTGCACATCTGCAGTCCCAGCTACTCAGGAGGCCAAGGTGGGAAGATCACCTGAGTCCGGGAGGTTGAGGCAGCAGTGAGCTGTGATTGCACCACTGCACTCCAGTCAGGGTGATACAGTGAGATCCTGCTTCAGTAAATGAATAAATAAATAAATAATAAGTAAAAATCAAGTCACAGTCACAGGTACCAGGGGCTAGAACATGGGCATAATCGTTTTGGGGGGAACACAGCTCAACCCACAACAGGCTTGTCTTGGGACCCCCCAGGAGTTGGTAGCAGAGCTGGGAACTCACCCATGTGTGTTCATCTCTAACACTGCGCTGCCCCGGCTTGCAGGCCATGTGGCATTTCTTTCCCTAAAAGTGGTTTGGGTAGGACCTGAGCTGCTGGCTGTGCCAGCAAAGAAATGACTCTGCTTTAGTCACCGCAAAGCGGTGGGTCCAGCGACATCCTACTGCCCACGGACACTGAGGGGGACCATCCATCCTCTGGCATGGAAAGAGCAGCGTTCTTGGAGAAGAACTTGGCCTTGGCCCTTAGGAGACTCAAGGGAGAGCCCTGCATGGTGGCCACTGGTGGCCGAGAAAAGCCCAGCTGCCCAGGGAAGGTGCTGTTCACTCACCCACTGCCCGTGGCCCAGGGCCAGACCAAGGCATCAGCCCCTCAGCCATCCAGAACAGGCCAATGATGCATCAGGATGGGTCTGCACTTGCGGAATATTTAGTAGGCAGGGTTCTGTGTTATGTCCTTACCCTACGTGCTCTTGTGAAATCCTCATTATCAGTTTCCTGGGGCTGCCACGCTTGGGGGCTTCAGTAAGGATTTATTGTCTCACAGAATCTGTCCCAGGTTCTCCCCTGACTTCTGGTGAGTTGCTGACAATGCTTGGTGCCCTTTGGCTTGTAGAAGCATCGCCCTGATTTCTGCCCTTATCTTAACATGGCACCCTCCCTGCTTGTCAGTGTCCAAATTTCCTCCACTTAAAAATTTTAATTAATTGGCCGGGCACAGTGGCTCATGCTTGTAATCCCAGCACTTTGGGAGGCCGAGGCGGGCAGATCACCTGAGGTCGGGAGTTCGAGACCAGCCTGACCAATGTGGAGAAACCCGTCTCTACTAAAAACACAAAATTAGCTGGCTGTGGTGGTACACGCCTGTAATCCCAGCTATTCGGGAGGCTGAGGCGGGAGAATCTCTTGAACCCGGGAGGCGGTGAGCCAAGATCGCACCACTGCACTCCAGCCTGGGCAACAAGAGTGAAACTCCGTCTGAAAAATTTTTTTAAATTAATTTACATATGTGTATTTATTTATTTATTTATTTACTTATTTATTTATTTTAGAGACAGGGTCTCACTCTACACTCAGGCTGGAGTGCAGTGGCACAATCATAGCTCACTGCAACTTGAAACTCTGGGGCTCAAGCCATCCTCCCTCTTCAGCCTCCCAGAGTGCTGGGATTACAGGCGTGGGCCACCATGCCCAGCTGAAATTTTCCCTTTTTTTTTTTTTTTTTTTTTGAGACGGAGTCTCGCTCTGTCACCTAGGCTGGAGTGCAGTGGCGTGATCTCGGCTCACTGCAAGCTCTGCCGCCTCCCGGGTTCACGCCATTCTCCTGCCTCAGCCTCCTGAGAAGCTGGGACTATAGGCGCCCGCCACAACGCCCGGCTAATTTTTTTGTATTTTCAGTAGAGACGGGGTTTCATCGTGTTAGCCAGGATGGTCTCGATCTCCTGACCTCGTGATCTGCCCGCTTCGGCCTCCCAAAGTGCTGGGATTACAGGCATGAGCCACCATGCCTGGCCAATTTTCCCTTTTTACAAGGATATCAGTTATACTGGATTAAGGTCCACTCTAATGACCTCATCTTACGACTTTATCATCTGCAAAGACCCTATTTCCATATAAGGTCACATCCACAGGTCCTGGTGGTTATAGGACTTCCACATCTTTTGGGAGAGACATAATTCAACCCATAAGAACCTGTGACCCAATGTGCCATCCCAACGAACTACGACACCAGGGGGATGCTGAGGTTCAGAGAGTGTCCTTGCCCTGGTGGTAGGGCTGGGACGCAGCACGACTGAGGAGGCGGGACCCACTGCTGCTGGACACTGCAGCACTCTTAGACACAGCTTGGCCACCTGAGCAGGTGATCGTTTTCCAGTTCTGCTCTGCAGACTTTTTTTTTTTTTTTTCCAGTAGAGATAGGGTTTCACTATGTTGGCCAGGCTGGTTTCGCACTCCTGACCTCAAATGATCTGGCTGCCTCGGTCTCCCAAAGTGTTGGGATTATAGGCGTGAGCCACCGCGCCCGTCCCCACTTTGCAGATTTAAAAACAAGACATCTGGAAGCTCAGAGAAGTTAAACTCACCCCAGATCTTACAGCCAAACTCTGGTTTGCCTGACCTGATGTCAGGAGGCCTTCTCAGTGCGAGAAAGGAAGGGCGGGGCAAGCCTTAGCCGACTGTTTACCTCCAAGAGGCTTCTGACTCTCCTGGGCGCCTCGGGTTCCCTCTCCAAGGAAGGCATGTGGCCGAGCTGGGCTTGGGTGATTCATGGTCCTAGAGTGATGAGTGAGCAACAGGCACCGTGAGAGTCATGGTAGGACCTGGCCAGACCTTCATCCCCTAAGTCCTGGACCTGGTCCCTTCTTTGGGATCAGTTGGGATCTCACAGAGGCTCCCACATCCTGGGCAACAGTTAGGGCACATGCTACAGGGGCTTTGCAGAAATGTAAACAAACTCTTCCTTCTTGTTTTTGTTTGTTTTTGTTTTTTTGCCACCAATAGAATTTAGAATTAATTAATTAATTAATTAATTATTATTTTTATTTTTTTGAGACAGAGTCTCCCTCTGTTGCCAGGCTGGAGTGCAATGGCGCAGTCTCGGCTCACTGCAACCTCCACCTCCCGGGTTCAAGCGATTCTCCTGCCTCAGCCTCTCGAGTAGCTGGGACTACAGGCAAGCGCCACCATGCCCAGCTAATTTTTGCATTTTTAGTAGAGACGAGGTTTCACCATGTTGGCCAGCATGGTCTCTATCTCTTGACCTCGTGATCCTCCCACCTTGGACTCCCAAAGTGCTGGGATTACAGGTGTGAGCCACCGCGCCCGGCCTTAGAATTTATTATGAAATTAGACATGAGGTTCCAAAAAGTAACTAGAAGATTTTTGATTTTTTTATTTTTTGAGAAAGGGTCTCACTCTGTCACCTAGGCTGGAATGCAGTGGCATAATCATAGCTCACTGCAGCTTCAAACTCCTGGACTCAATGATCCTCCTGCTTTGGCCTTCCAAGGTGCTGGGATTACAGGCATGAGCCACTACTCCTGGCTAATAATTTTTCTTGACATACTAAAATTCTGTTTCTCAAATAGCATTTCCTCTCATTTTGGGTGGGTGCACGAACCTTGGGTGGGATATCCTTGGGAGATGACATCATGCCCACAGAGGGCAGGAGCCCTAACGGGGTTGGGGATGGCTCCAGAATGGGGTCTGAGAAGGAGATGGAGAAGCCTGTTCACGGAACACTTCATAACGGCTTGCTTTCCGCAGGGTCATTGGCAGGGCGGTCCCTAGGTCTGGAGCGCGCTTCCCGTCCATCCCCAGGCCCTGCTCCAGGTCGGCCTCCTGGGAACCATCCCGTCTCACACCCAGCCCTGAGGCCGCCTCTGACCTCCAGGCTGGGCCTGGTCCTCACGGCGCTTAGTGCAATGGTGACTTAAACACCTATTTTAGGACGCTCAGTCTTTAGTGCCTGTCTCCCCGCGACTGGGCTGACTACTCCCAGCACCGACACTGAACGCTTTGCCGCGCGATGCTCCGGAGAGCGGGTCGCCGGGGTTGAACTACAGCTCCCAGCATGCTCCGGGCCAGCGACAGCCTGAGCCGCTGGTGGTTGCCTAGCGACCGGGCGTGTCCCGGAAGACGGGCCCGGCGCGGGGCGGGACTTCCGGGGCGGTGATTGCATCAGATTCTGGGAAGTGTCTGTAGCCGCAGCTGTGGGTCCGGGATTCCCAGCCATGGCAGGTTCCTCCGGACAGCAGGGTGAGCGGCGCGGCCGGGCCGGGCTGAGGGCGGCTAGGGTGCTCGGCTCGAAGGGCGGCGAGTCCTTATGTCTGAGGGGCCTGGGTGTCTGGGGTCTGAGGGGCGGCTGTGTCCGTGGTCTGAGGGGCGGAGGCGCCCGGGGTCTGAGGAACGGCACGTCCTTGGGTCTGAGGGGCGGCAGTGCCCGGGGTCTGAGGGACAGCAAGTCGTCGGGTCCAAGGGGCGGCGGGTCCTGAGGTTCGAGGGGTGGCACGTCCTAGGATCCGAATGACAACGGGTGCCCGGCTCCGAGGGACGGCCACTGGGACCCCTGCGTGAGGGTCTGCCGGACCCGTGCCTGGAGCACAGACCCGCGGGGACCCGAGCCTGGCCGGGGAGCTGCCCAGACCACCCAGCCTCAGTTTCCTCACTTGGTTCCTGCCGAGGTCCCCTTGCATCCTCACCCCGGGAGGTGGCCCTACATCAAACAGCCTCTCCCCAGCCGGTGCCTGGGCGGGCCCTCGCCCCCTCTTGTCCCAGCTGGACTTTGGGGGGGAGACAAAGGCCCAAGGGTTGTTTTGGTTTTCTGCCCAGACCTGGCAGCTTCCGGGAGGTGGGCGGAGGGCACCTGAGGTTGGTACTTAGGGAAATGGGGCAGAGGACGCCAGGGGTACGCGTACACACAGTAAAAGGGCTTGGGGCTTTAGGAAGGCTTTCATCTCCAGTTCCGCAGGCAGTCCACTGCAAGCTGATTGTGAGAGCATTACTGCCCCACTTTATTGCCAACCTGGGAGGTTCCCCAGGGACACAGCTGTGTCAGCTCCCCCAGTCACTCATGTCACCAGCGGGTAGACCTCGAGAGACCAGTGGGTCTTGTCTCACTGTCCCTCAAGCAAAATTTTAGGTGCTGAAAAGGCAAGAGACTGAATCAGAAAGCCCAGATTCTTAACAGTCTGGAGCAGGCTTTCCAAAGGAAACATTGTCAGTGTCTAGTTTTTCATTTTCTTGGCTGCAAAAATTAGATGCAAGTTCTTCTAAGATACCTCCAGCCCCCATCTTCAGTTTAGATTGCACCAAGATTTCCTTGGCATCCGGTGGTGCCCTTTGCCCCTGAGAGTTTATTGGGTTATAGATAGGTAGTTCTGACAACCTGGGTAATCTGGCGGCGTGGGGACACCCAGAGGACAGGGCTACACTCTTGTGCCTAGTGGCAGGAGGTAGTCACCTTCCAGGCATGCCACCTACCACCCTACCTGTGTGCCTGGATTCCAGCACCATCTCCACCTGTCCCAGAGCCAGGCAGTCCTCAGAAGTCACCCAGATTCCTGTAAAACAGCATCATGGGGCCGGGCGCGGTGGCTCAAGCCTGTAATCCCAGCACTTTGGGAGGCCGAGACGGGCGGATCACGAGGTCAGGAGATCGAGACCATCCTGGCTAACACGGTGAAACCCCGTCTCTCCTAAAAATAGAAAAAACTAGCCGGGCGAGGTGGCGGGCGCCTGTAGTCCCAGCTACTCCGGAGGCTGAGGCAGGAGAATGGCGTAAACCTGGGAGGCGGAGCTTGCAGTGAGCTGAGATCCGGCCACTGCACTCCAGCCCGGGCGACAGAGCAAGACTCCGTCTCAAAAAAAAAAAAAAAAAAAAAAACAGCATCATGGTTAACAGCCCCGACTCTGGAACCACATTGGCAGGGCCAGGGTCCCAGCTCTGCGCCCCCCTCACAGCAAACCATGGGTAATGGCTCCTACCTTGGAGCATGGAGCGTAAATGAGTTAATAGATGGGAAGGACTTAGAGCAGTGCCTGGCACACTCAGTAAGTGCTGTGTCCATGCTGAAAACTAGAGCTTGTTTGTTTTCAAAGTAAAAATGTGTTTTTGTTCATTTGTGAACGTAAACGACGTATTAGGAGTGTTTTATATCTTGTTTTTAAAAATAGCTTCAAAATTTTAGGTTTTCAGAGCCTTGTAAGAATTGCCTTCTTTTTGGAGCTTGGCATATAGCTTGGGATTGCCCACTCCCGGCTGTGAGGGCAGCAGGCAGATTGCCCAGTCCTCAGCCTGCGCACAACATCTCCAGCCGGTGTTCTTCTGCCCCAGGGCATGGCCCACCTGCCCTTTACTATCAGCTCCTCCCATCACACACACACCTCTCAAAGATGAGAACAGGAAATAAAATCCAATCGTAATTGCTTTCAGTGGTCATATTCCTTGATTTTTCAAGGAGGCCCTCATTTTTGTACCATCTTCCGAAAGTTGACTCAGAACGTCTGTTTCTTCTTCAATGTCTCATTGGGTGTACAGCTTCTCCTTTGTAGTCTTGAAGGTGCATAGGCTTGATGCCTGTCCAAGGGCCTGGTTATTTCAGAAGGATGAGTTTCGTTTCTGAGATTTCTGGGGTAGGCGGAGCCTACCTCAGGGCCTTTCCATACAGACTTGGGATACCACTTGGGTGGCTGGCTACTCATTAGGTCAGACTTATAGTTTAATTTTTATATAGTTTAATTCAAGGGTCTTCATAATAACACAGCCAGCATTTTTTCAGCATGAGTCTGTGCCAGGCACTGCTCTAAATGCTTTACATCTGTTCTCTCCTGCCACCCTTGGAGGAACCCCTTTGAGGAAGATGCTGCTGGCATCTTGTACAGATGAGAACCCCGAGGTTCAGAGAAGTCAAGCAATCTGTCCACCATCATGACTAGCCAGAGGCACAGCCAGGCTCCCAACCTGGGCAGCCTGACTCAGTAGGGACCTTAACGACTGTGCTGTGCTGCCTTTGATGATTCTCTTCAGACTCAGAGTAACTCAACCGAGTGAGTTAAGGCAGACGAGAATGAAGCGGATGCCCTTCGATGTGTTCCCCAGAGCCGCATGAAATGTTTGCTCCTCTATGAACTCAGGTACCATATTTCCAGATATTCGAAGAGTCTTAGGCAGTACCCTTGGGATAGAGATCAAGCCATTTCCAGTGTGGGTGCTCTGGGTGGCAATATGGCTGTCTGATCACCCCACAGGCTCACTGTGAGGGATGTTGGATTTCCCTAATAAGGAATAACCTCCCTGCCAGTAAGGAGGAAGATGGAGATGCCATTCTTGGGGGTGAGAGAGGGTGCCTGGGGGCCAGCTTTGTGAACGAGTGACAGCCGGACCTCCGGGGCTGGTGATCAGGAGAGATGGAGGCAGGGCGGGTGAGTGAGCCCTCACCTGTGGGAGGAGGCTCTGGTGTCTGCGAGTGGGTGGTGTTGGCTCCTAGTTGGTGAGAGCAGGGGTGCATGCCCCTCTCTCCTCCCCACGATTCATGTCTGGGGCTTTTTCCAGTCCTCTTTCTGAGCACTTCTTGGATAGGGAGTGGGTCACTAGGAAGGACCCAAGAGGAGCCGCTGTAGAGGGTGGGGGGCGGGGTGGGACCAGGGAAACATTTGCAGAAAGGGAGTAACCTGCAGGGTGAGGTGTTGCCTGGACACCCACAAGATGAGGACCCTAGTGGGACCTTAGTAGTAGCAGATTCAGAGGGCAAAGAGTCAGGGTGAGTGCGGGGTGCAGACCCCACCAAACCCAGGCACTTCTTAGGAGCTCAGACCTGCTGTAAAAGGGTCTGCATTTTTGTGAGCTGCCCACCCATGAGGAAGCTAGTTTAAACCTTACTTGCTGGGCCCACCCCAGAGATTCTGATTTGGCAGGTCTCCGGTGGGTGCAAGAATGTGACTTCTGTGGAGCCCCCAGATTCTGCTGCTGATGGCAGACCAGGACTATGCCTGGAGTGGAGCTGGGAGAGCCTCAAGGGAAGGCAGGAAGAGAAACAAGGCAGCCGATAGGAGGCCAGGCGCGGGGGCTCACGCCTGTAATCCCAGCACTTTGGGAGGCCAAGGTGGGTGGATCACCTGAGGTCAGGAGTTCGAGACCAGCCTGGCCAATATGGTGAAACCCCATCTCTACTAAAAATACAAAAATTAGCTGGGTGTGGTGGCAGGCGCCTGTAATCCCAGCTGCTGGGGAGGCTGAGGCAGGAGAATCGCTTGAACCCGGGAGACGGAGGTTGCAGTCAGCTGAGATCATGCCACTGCACTCCATCCTGGGTGGCAAGAGCAAGACTCCGTCTGAAAAAATAAAATAAAATAAAATAAAATAAAATAAAATAAGTAAATAAATAAATAAATAAATGCTGATAGGAAAGAGCCAGAGAGAGGGAGAGGTCGCACCGCCATGGTTGTTTGGCGTGTCTGGGATGGGGTTCATTTGGTGTAGATTTGTTTTGGTATCTGCTGAGTGAGTGCTTGGTACTTGCATTTGATTTCAATAAATGTTCTGTAGAGACTCCACCTTTGTAGCCAGTGATAACCACCCTCCACCTCTGGGACATTGCCATGTCCTTCAATGTGTTGATGAACTGAACTACAAGGTCACCCGGTAGTGGACATTCCTTCCCATGGGGGCAGAGCAGGCGTTTTGGCACGGAGTGTGCAGGCTCTACAGTGAGGGCCAGTGTCGAGGAACAGGCCCCTGGGAGGTTTTCCATCAGCTCAGAAGTGTTCTCATCTGATCTCAGCATCAGACTGATAGACCACAGCCTGGCTCAAACCCATGACCACTTGAGAGCTGATCTATTTTTATTTGTTTCCTCGAGACACACTTAAATGCAGCTACCACAATTACCCAAATGCCTGACTGCATCCATCTCATGGAAGCCTATCGTTCTCCTCTGCTTCCCTGGGCACCAGCACCTTTCTGCTCTGAGAAGATCCTTCTCAAGCGTGGACTTGATTCCCTTTTGATGAGTAGTCTAGGCTGCTCTAGACGGTACATTTAAGAATGATGTGATCCAAGATCAAGGCAGATTTGGTAATAAACTTTTAAAATAATAAAATTAATTAAATAAAAATGAGTGTGTGATCCTCAGGAAAACTCCAGGAAATTCTCTGTGTGTAGCATGCGGCTATTACCAGAACACTAATAACACCAGAGCGATTATGATAATAATGATGGCAAGCGGGGCCCCTGACTCTGTGCCAGGCAGCTTTTAAACATTTTACAAGTGTAATTTGACTTAATGGCCTGCAGCTTTACAAGGCGGACGTTCTGAGCGTGTTTTACCACGAGGAAATGCCGCCATGGGTGTGAGTGTAGGCACTCAGCCCTGGAGGGCGTCAGGGCCGCCCCTCGGGTCTCCAGAGAGCGGATCTGCGGCAGCTTCAGTTCCCAGGCTGCTTCCTCAGCACTCAAAAGCCACTGCAGCCGTTAGGACATTTTATGTTTTTCTCATTTTAAAAATAGCAGATGCTTACCGCAGAAAATGTGAGCAATGAGGAAAAAGGGAATTAAAATCACCTGTAACCTCCCCATCAGCCACCGTCACTGTCAGTGTTCGGGCTGTTGCCGGTGGTCTCTTCATCAGAGTGGATTCTGAGTGTGAGAGGCGCGTGCCCGTCAGCTCGCTGTCGGAGCTGGAAGCCGACGCTGTGCCACTGTTTCTTAGGGTGCTGCTGTTGTCTGGCCCAACCCAGGCATGAGCAGTTGCAGAAGACCAAGGCTCAGGGAGGGGACAGGAGAGGAGTGTGGAGGGTCAGCATCGGGGAACAGCTTTCGAACTGTGGCCTGACCCATGAGGGGACGAGGCTCACCTTCCGGCTCTGTCCATCCCTCTGGCAAGTTCTCTAATCTTTAGTGAACTTCATTTTATCATGAAATGGGACCACTGCTGGCGGCTGCAGAGCTGTTGGAGGGAAATATCCAGCTAAACTAGAAGTCTCCTGGTTGGAAGTTGCTCTGCAAAAGAGTTCGTAGGAGTCTGATATTTATTTAGAGTTAGTTTTCCAGGACCTCGCTTTGGGGAGCCTGGAGCTGCCATGGTGGGTCTGCCTCCGCCTCCGTCCTCCCTGGTCTCATCTCCAGCTGGGAGGAGAGCGCATGTCCATGTAAGCAGCCTCCTTCCTCTCTCAGAGGGAAGCCCCGGCAGTGCCAGTGCTGACACTGGGCCTGTAACTGTGGGGCTGGGGCAGGTGAGCTCACAGGCCCTCAAGGGCTCCCGGCACCCCCCTGGCACCTTCAGCGGGGCCAGAGTCCACCCCTGTGTTTCTCTTCCTCGGACTGTTGGAAGAGCTGAAGTGAAAAGTGACTTGTTCTTGTGTCTCTGGTATCTTTGGGCAGCAGGGCCCCTGCTAAGCAAGCCCTTGGGGGCTCAAAGCAGCAGAGGCTGTGGCCGGTTCCCAGCACTGGTCCTTGTGCAGGTGTCCTTCTGAGAAGCGTGCGTGAGGCCCAGTGCCATAGGGGAACGCCAGCCCACCACCGGTGGCAGGCACTCTGTGGTGCCATTCTGCTGTCCACTCATCTGTTCCCTCGGCAACGTTAGCTGGTATCTGGAATGTCACACGCTCAGTTGTAGATGCTGAAGATCGAGCAGTGACTAAGGTAGATGGAGCAGTGGGGCAGATGGTGAAGGAAAGAAACGCGTGCATATGTTAGACAGGGGTGCTGTGGAGAGAAACAGCAGCCAGACTCGGGGTCTAGAGGCGGGCACCATATGGACTGAGAGTCCTTGAAGACCTGGTGGAGAAGCCAGCACCCAGCAGAGCTGTGAAGGATTAAGGGGCCTGCTGGTGTCTGGGGAGCATTCCCCCTAAAAAAGGAGCAGCAGGTGGAGGGGACCCATGACCAGGGTATGGAGCGCCAGGTGGGGGCCCATGGCCAGCATGAGGACGGGCTTGTGCTGCTGGCGAGGTGGGTGTTAGGGGACAGTAATGTGAACTTTCCCTTTTCAGCAAAGCTGCAGGAGCCCTGTGGCTGTGAGGGGAGAGCCATGCTGGCTACAGGTGGCAGTGTCTGACTTGCAGGAATCCAGGTGACAAAGGCTGGCTCTCAAGTCCAAAGCCTCTTGAGTTAAAGGCCCTGGATCCTCCCATGGGTTGGCTATAGGTGCTCATAAGGAAAACTCATAAAGGGGTGTGATTCCAGTTTTGGCTAGAGAGTGTGCCCAGAGCTTTGCTTCTGGGTGCCTCTGGCTGCTTGGAGTGGGTGGCCATCTTATTGGAGTCAGATGGGCTGGTGGCTCCGTGCAGGGGGAGGGAAGCAGGGCAAGTTAGAGGGACACTGCACTCATCATCCCAGCAGCGAGAGTCATCCCAGGAAGTCATTTTAAGCCCTGCATCCATGTTGAGATTTCAGGAAGGGTTTCCCACACAGTGCCCACCCCTTTACTGCAGGTGGCTTCAGGATATCCTCTCCGGCAGCCACAGAGGCCGGGCCCTGGGGCATCACGTGGCTCTGTGGGCTCCCTGGCGGGTGAAGAACTCGACCCAGGGGGACATTCTTGCTGCTGCAGCTGTGCACTCCGTTCTGACTCATCTTTGCTGACACCACAGCATTGTCAGAAATGCTAGTTATTGGCCTGACACTAAGGGTTTTCCCCAGCCTAGGCAAAGCAGAGAAAGGCATTTGTGTGCAGTTACCTCCACAACACACTCTGCTCTCTGTTTTCAGAAGCTGCGTGGGTCTGGTTGGGGTGACTCTCTGGCTCTATGCCAGGGAGTAAACACAGAGATGGGGGACAAAAGGAAATGGGAGAGGGCAGAGAGGGGGACTGTGACATGCAGGTCATCCATGCCGCATGGCCGTGATGTCGGGCAGCTTGTGCCCAGGAAGGGGTGGCCAGACATGTGCTTTCCCACCCTGAGTGAACTCTGGGGTGGGAGGGTGTCTGTGTGGAAGGAGCAAGCATTGGTCCTTTTCCCGCAGTTCTCTCAGCAAGCACAATCACTGGTTCAAGGTTTGGATGCACTTGTGCTCATGGGCGCAGGAACCAGACTCCCTCCCCTGGCCGGAAACATGGTACCATCTGCCTGCTGTGCCCCCACTTTAGGGAGGTGGGCTGTGGACACAGCACCTGGTCCCCAACTCTGGTGTCGGAGGTAATTGCAGGCAGATATTCCTTAGAATGGTGAGACAGATTTTATTCCCTAATTCCTGACAGTAAGGGAAGGAGCTACATTCCCTGCCGATTCAGCAGAGGTGACTTTTGAATTTAAAGGGAGAATGATTAGCTGGGCCTGGTGGCATGTGCCTGTAGTCTCAGCTACTCAGGAGGCTTAGGCTGGAGGATCACTTGAGCCCAGCATTTTGAGGATGTGATGAACCTTGATTGCACCACTGCACTCCAGCCTGGGCAGTAGAGTCAGACCCAGTCTCTAAAAAATAAAAATAAATAAATAAAAATAAAAAATGAGGGAGAATGAAGGCGGAGAAGGAGGGTGAGCGGGGGCTCAAGTGAGCAATGCCATGGGGCTGGTCAGCGTGCATGTGCCGAGGCAGCCTTGTCTGCAGCTGGCAGTGGTGAAAGTTAGGGTTCTGCTGCTCCTCCCGATGGTGACATGCAGAACAGCGGCTCTTGGGTCCTTGAGTGACACACCTGAGTGGTGGAGGTGCATGCTTACTGCTTTGAAGGCTCTAAGGAAGGAGGCTGGGGCCTGGAGCGAGGGGCCAGGGGCCAGGTGAAGCTGGCTGGAGCAGCCACGTTATCCTGGCAGCCCTGTGCTTTCTTGGGCTGGTCCTTTGAGGGGGCTCAGTCTTCCTGAGGCTGTGGCCTTGACCTGCAGAAGGCACACTAGGGTCCAGCTGTCTCTTGGTACAGGGGTGTAAATGGCACACATTGTCAATGTGGGGTTCTCCCTACCCCTCATCCCCCAGCACCCAGAGGGAGAGGGTGCCACTGCGGCAAAGAGACTTGAAGTTGGTTTGGTTTGGGAGATTTTTGTTGTGAGTTTTAAAACATTGAGGTAAAATTCACGTAACGTAACGTACTTACCTGGCAGGAGGGATACCACGATGGTGTAGGCAGCTCTCCCGAGGCGAGGCTTATCCATTACACTCCAGATGGGCTGACCCCTGTGATTTCCACAAATATCGGAAACTGAATTGCACAATTTGTGATAGTGTGGAACCGTTTTGTGCTTTCCCTGATAGAAAAAATAAATTAAAAACTTAAAAACTAAGTAATTTATATGACATAAAATGAAAAGTGCATAATTCCGTGGTATTTGGTGCACCATGTTGTCACGCAGCCTTCAGTTCTGTCTAGTTCCAAAGCATTTCATCACTCAAGAGGAAATCTGTCCATACCTGTTAGGTAGTCACTCCCCCGACCCCAGTCGACGCGCTGCCCTGTCCCTTTGCCTGTTCTGGATGTTTGGCGTCCAGGGAAGGGCTTGAGCACCTTTTTCCTTGGTTCCGTGCCATCCCCTGGTCCCTGTCTTTCTGAGTTCTGCCTGGCGGCCTCTGGGCTGCCTGCCTGCTGCCTGACACCGTGTGCCCTCTGTCTTTGCAGCTCCTGACTACAGGTCCATTCTGAGCATTAGTGACGAGGCAGCCAGGCACAAGCCCTGAACGAGCACCTCAGCACGCGTAGCTATGTCCAGGGGTACTCACTGTCCCAGGCAGACGTGGACGCGTTCAGGCAGCTCTCGACCCCGCCTGCTGACCCCCAGCTCTTCCACGTGGCTCGGTGGTTCAGGCACATAGAAGCGCTCCTGGGTAGCCCCTGTGGCAAAGGCCAGCCCTACAGGCTCCAAGCAAGTGAGTAACAGAGTGGGTTCCCTGGCCATTAGAACCTCTCCCCCCAAGGTCAAGGGCTTTCTCCCTCACCCTGGTGCTTACCTGGCACCTGTGGATACCTCAGAGGGAACCTCGCCCAAGTGTGTCTCGAGCAAGTGGCCTGGATGGGCAGATCCAGCGCTCGCTGGGTGGAGGTTGGGATAAAATCATACCCTGTGGAGTTGGGTATTCAGGAGCGAGATGTTCACATCACTATTGTGGCAGAATTGCCTGAGGTGGTGGGGTGCAGAGCTGCTGCGGCTCTGGGGTTCCACGTAGCATGCCCAGGCCACGGGCCCTAGCCTTGTGATTTTTAGCTAAGGCTGTGCCTGGCTCTGGTTGACTCAGTTCTTTCTCTTTATTTTTTCCATAAGATTGCAGTGTGTCTATCCTCCAGCTTTAAAATCGTTGTATCCTAAAGTTTTTCTGTTTTTTTTTGTTTTTTTTTTTTGAGGTGGAGTCTCGCTCTGTCGCCCAGGCTGGAGTGCAATGGCGCGGTCTTGGCTCACTGCACCCCCCGCCTCCTGGGTTCACAACATCCTCCTGCCTCAGCCTCCCGAGTAGCTGGGACTTCAGGTGCCCGCCACCACGCCCAGCTAATTTTTTTGTATTTTTAGTGGAGACGGGGTTTCCCTGTGTTAGCCAGGATGGTCTGGATCTTCTGACCTCGAGATCCACCTGCCTCAGCCTCCCAAAGTGCTGGGATTACAGCCGTGAGCCACCGCGCCCAGCAAATCCTAAAGTATTAATTGACATTGAACTTTTTAAAAATCAGAAATAAGTCATTTTTTCTCTTTGAGATGATGTCTGTCCCATAGCTCCAGCCTGTGAGTGCTGGTTGTGTCTGGGAAACGTGGCTGTGGTTATCTGAGGGAGATACTCTTGGGTGCCTGCATGGCTTTGTCACTGTGGCAAATCTGAGGGGGCTCCATGTCATCACTGAAGTATGCCTTTGGGTGGCTCAGCTCCTCCTGTGGCTGTGGCCACTCCTCCACCTTCATGTGGGGGCAGGTTTTGTGCCCTGGTGATCCTGGCTGTACCTGGCGGCCTCTTGAGGGCTTCTCCAGACTCCTTTGGGGCCTGGGATTTGGCACATGCCACCCTGCCTCTGCCCCATCGCTATGAAAACCCCATCGCTATTAAAAATACAAAAAATTAGCTGGGCATGGTGGTGGGCGCCTGTAGTCCCAGCTACTCTGCCATGGGTCAGGCCTCTGCTAGACCACTGTTTGAACCAGGGTGGAGGTGGGGATGTCACATCTCCTAGGGGCTGTGTTTTCTGGATAACTCTGCAGCAGACACTCCTTCCCCGGCATAGGGTGGAGGCCATTGCTGTGCAGGTCATCTCCTTCCCCATGTAGCCATTCCTGCCTGAGCCTCCAGTGTGGTCACCCAGGTGACACCTGTGCTATGAGGTGCCTTCTCTCCAAGTGCTCCGGTGTCAGGTTGTTGCCCCTGCCATGTGCCGTTCCAAGACACAGCCAGAGAGGGGCGGGATTAGGGGGTGGAGTGGGCCTCGTACCTCCAGCTCAGCAGTGGCCTGTCCAGTTTTCCCTCATAGGGACTTGTTGAAAGAGCGGTACAGACACAAGCCTCCATCCACACTGTGAGATGAAGGAAGGGTTTTGCTCCTGCAAACACCTTTTAACCTACAGAGAGGAAGCAGAGCCATGTTGCTGTGTAACAGAATGGACCGTGGATAGCACTCATGGAGTTGTTGTGCCCTCCCCAGGTTCCAAATCCCCTCATCACCCAGGCTGCCCAAGAGGCTGTCAGGGACTGCTTGTGCCAGGAATGATGGACATTATGTCAGGCGACCCTCACTCAAGCTTAGTGTACACTGAGCAGGGGCTGAAGAGGGAGGTGGGAACTGGAGCCTGGGACTGCTAGAGCATCCAGTGACCTCGAGTGGGTCTGAGGCGCCATGGAGTCCAGTGGAGTGTCCTCGCTCATGTCCCCGGGATGACGGTAGCTGTGGATCTCCCTCCATGTAGCTGTGAGAATCAGAGCCGCTGCCCCCACTGAGTGGGAATGCCCTCCATTTCCATTGCTCATACTCCCCAAGTATGCACCTTCCCTCCTGGCACGGTAGGCCACGTGCCCCTCGTCCTGCTCACCCTTCCACCTCTGCTGGCCATCCCAGCAGCATCAAATGTGCCCGTGTCCGGCCCTCAGCATGCCCGCCTGTCACCAGCCCCTCCCATGTGCCTTCTGTGTCCTTTCTCCGAGACCATGGGCCTCAGCAGCCCGAGGGATCTTCTCAGACGTGGAAGGCCTGTGCTTGGCCAGGCGCGGTGGCTCACGCCTATAATCCCAGCACTTTGGGAGGCCGAGGCGGGTGGATCATGAGGTCAGGAGATTGAGACCATGCTCGCTAACTCAGTGAAACCCCATCGCTATTAAAAATACAAAAAATTAGCTGGGCATGGTGGTGGGGGCCTGTAGTCCCAGCTACTTGGGAGGCTGAGGCAGGAGAATGGTGTGAACCTGGGAGGCAGAGCTTGCAGTGAGCCGAGATCGTGCCATTGCACTGCAGCCTGGGCGACAGAGTGAGACTCCGTCTCAGGGGAAAAAAAAAAAAAGGAAAGGCTCTGCTTAACCCCCAGGGCTCTATTCCTGTGAAACCAGACCCCTTCCAGGGGGATCCCTTCCCTGGATCGCCGGCCTCCAGCACGGAGGTCCACTGGATATCAGGACGTTGAACTTGTTGGGCACTTCTCGCCCACAGTGGAGGCTCAGCCCTTGCAGCCTGCCGGCTTCTGCCTGCCCCCCTGGGAAGGAGTGTCAGGCACACCCTTCACTGAGGAGGGTGTGGGTCTGTCAGATGCCGAGGCCGTGGTTTTATGAACGTGAAGGTTTGGTGTTGCTCTCACCCCTCGGATGGAGGACCCTTAACTTCCTGATGAAGGATTTCTCTCCGTGAACCCCTTGCTTGGGTCCTGACTTCTCTCCATGAACTCCTTGCTTGGTCCTGATTTCTCTCCGTGAGCCCCTTGCTTGGTCCTGATTTCTCTCCGTGAACCCCTTGCTTGGGTCCTGACTTCTCTCTCTGAACCCCTTGCTTGGTCCTGATTTCTCTCCGTGAACCCCTTGCTTGGGTCCTGACTTCTCTCCGTGAACCCCTTGCTTGGGTCCTGATTTCTCTCCGTGAACCCCTTGCTTGGGTCCTGACTTCTCTCCATGAACCCCTTGCTTGGGTCCTGACTTCTCTCCGTGAGCCCCTTGCTTGGTCCTGATTTCTCTCCATGAGCCCCTTGCTTGGTCCTGATTTCTCTCCATGAGCCCCTTGCTTGGGTCCTGATTTCTCTCCGTGAGCCCCTTGCTTGGTCCTGATTTCTCTCCATGAGCCCCTTGCTTGGTCCTGTCTGCATCTGATGTGATGTAGGCAGACACTGCTTGCCACTTCCTGGCTTCTCTCTCCATCGTTTTATCTTCAGCCTCCCACATCCCTGTTTCGAAGGCATGTCTCTCACAAGCGGTTCATAGTTGTTCTGTTGTTGGATCTCTCAGGTCAGGGTGGGACTGTGGAATCAATGAATGTGTGTTCATTTTTTCCAAAGAAACAAAAGCACAGGCCGGGTGCGGTGGCTCACGCCTGTAATCCCAGCACTTTAGGAGGCTGAGGCAGGCAGATCACAAGGTCAGGAGTTCGAGACCCGCCTGGCCAATATGGTGCAACCCCATCTCTACTAAAAATACAAAAACTAGTGGGGCGTAGTGGCGGGCCTCTGTAGTCCCAGCTACTCGGGAGGCTGAGGCAGGATAATCGCTTGAACTCGGGAGGCGGAGGTTGCAGTGAGCTGTGATTGTGCCGCTGCACTCCAGCCTGGGTGACAGAGCGAGATTTTGTCTAAAAAAAAAAAAAAAAGCTGGGGGGCAAGGGTCCTTATGTGGTATCTCTCAGTTCTTCCCTTTTGCAAATCTGAATTTGTGTATCTGGGCCTGGTAACCCGTTTCCTGGGGAGCCCATCACCAGCTGTGTGGAGGTAGCAGCCTTCGGGGAGCTGGAATGCTGGCTGTGGCCAGGCTTCTTGGACGAACTTTCAGTCCTGGGAACCCTGGGCCCTTTCATCATAGCAGGGCAAGTGTGATGATCCCGTGGCCTCATGGCTGTGCTTCTGGGCAGTGTCTCCAGCTGTCTGAGATGGCAGCAGCGTCCTATGGAAGGAGCTCCAGGGTCTTAGGGAGGGAGGAGAGTGAGGGATCCTAGAGTGACCGGTTGAATGCCTGCAGGCATTGAGTGAGATTCTCCTTCAAGGGCTTGGGAGGCATTTAACGTAAACTGAGGCCAAGCTACACTTGGCCTCAATAAGCACATGATGTTTGATTAGGATTGGGGGTTTCCTATGCTTTAGAATCTGACCACCTGTGACTGCTGGAACTCACCTAGAGTGGGGGCTGCTGCTGAGCACTGGACCTTTCTCCATCTCCTGCCCCATCTCCTATCTGCCCACACTTCCCTTCCTGCCCAGACACACACACTGCAGCCGCCCTCCTTCCTGCCCTTGGCCTGTTTGTCATCAGCGTCTGCCGTCCTGGCTTTTGTGGCCCAAGCAAGAGCCAGGAAGCCAGGAGATGGCTGGTGCCCAGGACCAACTTCCCCGTGATCGCTGTGTGGTGATTTGCTGGCCATGCTGCCAGACTCTCTGGCACAGAAACCAAGGACAGGAGGAGGCAGGATGCGAGCACCCTGGTGAGCTGCCAGGTGACCTGCTGGGGTGGGCACAGGTCGGTGCCAGGAGTATCCATCTTGTAGGCCTTCCTGGTGCCACTCAGCAAGACATGTGAAACCCTTCCCAGGGCCAGGCACCAGCTGGGGTCACAGGTGTCCAGCAGAGCATAATGCAGAACCTGGACCTGTAGGCGACAACTGTGGAGGAAAGTGGGGATCTGCTGAGGGCGCAGGGCAGGCAGGAGTCAGCTGAGGACAATGGCCAAGTCACCAGGTACCGTCCTCCACACCCAGCTTTGCAGGATTGACGTTTCAGAGGATGAATAATCACCCTGTGGCTGCCCCTGGCCCCAGGGACAGAGCTCTGCCCTTTCAGGGGTCCCAGACGTAGGTTGTGTAAGGACAGCCTCATGCCAGGTTGGAAGACAGGCCTAGAAGCAGTGTGGTCAGAGCAGCCCAGGCAGCCCGCAGGCGAGTGGAGGGGAACAACTGGGGAAGTCTGGCTAGGAGGAGGTGACTGCACCGAGGGGCTAGCTGGCAAGGGTCTCTGCCTGGGGGCTGAGAGGAGCTCAGGTTATTTCTGAAGGCAGTATAGACCTGTGTGGAGCTTGAAGCCCAGTGTCTGGATCAGAGTCTGCTGGGCTGCGGGCCCAGAGCTGGGAGCCAGCCACTCGCTTCTGCAGTGTCCGAAGTGGTAAGGAGGGGCTGGGCTGGAGCCAGTGTTGCCTGCTGGCAGTGGCCACGGTGGGGTCCTTTCTGCTCTGACTCCTGGCCTCTGTTGCCAGGGCTTGGAGGCTTGGAGGTGGCCTCTGTCCCAAGAAGAGTCCCCAGAATCCTCACTTTGTCCAGGTGAGGGATTCTGGGAGGGGGAGGTTCCCAGGACTGTGGCGGCACAGACTATACCTTGTCAGTGTTGAGCCCTGACTGACCCAGGAGTGCCAGGTGGTGGCGTGCTCACTGCCAGCAAGGGGTCAGTATTTGAAGAGCAGTGGAGTGTGCTGAGCACGCTGTGTAGGCATTCCTCAGTGCTGCTGGGGTTCTAAGGGTGTTACTGGGGTATGCTGCCATACAGAATATGAGAAAGCAAAAGAAACACACCGTTGTCAGGAGGCGGAGCTTGCAGTGAGCCGAGATCACGCCACTGCACTCCGGCCTGGGCGACAGAGCGAGGCTCCATCTTAAAAAAAAAGAAAGACGCAATTGTCATTGACCTGCGTGATGTTGACCGAGGTTCATGTGGTTTCACGTCGTGTAAATTTCATGGAAAACTGTAGTCCTGTTGTAAAAACCAAGTCTCCAGACGAAGAGGTGACTTGCACTTCCTGGTGCTGACCCTGGACCCTGACCCCGCTCTCTTCGCCTCCCAGGTAAAGGCCGACGTGTGCAGCCCCAGTGGTCCCCTCCTGCTGGGACCCAGCCATGCAGACTCCACCTTTACAACAGCCTCACCAGGAACAAGGTAAGGAGGACACAGATGCTGTGGTACATGCACACGATGGGAGGCAGGACGGCCCCTGTGCCTTGTCACACAACAGACTTCTCCATTCCTTGTGTTGGGCTCTGGAGTTCCATAAATCCAGGTTTAAGATCCTTCAGTTACTTCCATGTTAGAATCTCTGTGGCCCGGGGCAGAGCTGTCCTCTGAAACTCAGACACATGAAGGATCACGCCTCATGTGGCAGCCTGCCCATGGCTTCTGGGCATGGATCACCCTGGCTTGTCTCTCGGACTCTGCCCAACTGTGAATACTTGAGGTCATCCACAGCCAGGCCTTTCAGGAGGACATGTGGTTGCAGCAGGTGTCACCATGTGAGCCAAGCAGGATGGGCAAAACTGTAAACCGGCTGGATGTTGTTGGGAGCACAGCAGGTTTTGAGAAGAAGGCAGGATTGGTTCCTAACAGAATGGAGTTTGCATGGTTTGCTTGGCTCAGGGCATGGCCAGTGACTCCAGAGATTTCAGACCAGACTCTGGCCGGGGGTGCTTGGATTTCCATCAGGGAGCACGTTCGGCAGACAGAGTCAGGTGTGAGGGAGTTCATGGCCTTCCTTGGGAAACTGGTTGAGGATACTGCCCCCAGAGAGGTCTGAGGATGCTGGGATGTTGGGGGGTAGTGCCAGAACAGTGGTGAGCAGCACCACGATTCAGGGGTCTTGGCTTCCAAGCCGGGCTCCTCCAACAGGGACTGACCCTGGCCAAGTGCTGTCTGCCTCAGTTTCTTTATCTGTTAAAAGAAAATGACATAACCTGCATCCTAGAGTGTACTACGTATTGAGTATTTAACTCAGGGCCTAGCACATGGTAGGTACTCAGTAAATATTAGCTGTGTTATGGTTAAATAAGCAGCATTTCAGCAATAAATAAGATCATGGATTCCCTTTATAGCCTCCCTCCAGAGGTGAGTAGAAGCCCACGGAGGAAGAGGCTCCACCCAGCCAGGGCTCAGTCGGTGGGAGGTGCCGTACACATCACTGGGCTCCCACTGAGACTGACTTTTCACAGTAAAACAAAATGGTCTCTGTTGAATTGTTTACACAAAACACAAACCACACTGTGATGTTTGTTGCTGTTTTTGGTAATCCTGTGCAGTGTTTCTTGCATTTCTTGTGATCGTCATTCCTTCATTCCTAACAAAGGAAGTGTTCATACCTCAAGATGGGAAAAAGGTGACGTGGTATTGCTGTGGGCCAACCGTCTATGACGCATCTCACATGGGGCACGCCAGGTAGGTCCACTGTGGAGTGTCCCTGCGGCTTCTGCAGTTGTACACAGAAGTCAGAACCATTGGGATCTGCAGCGGGAATCTTAGGTCCACAAAAATCTTAGATCTGCTACAGAGACCTGAGATTTGAGGAATCAAGCCTGAATTTCTTCTCTTATTTTTATGATGAAAATTTTAATTCCATAAGTAATCCATATTCGTTGCAGAAAGACTACAGATCACCAAAAACAAAATGTCCGTAGCCTTACTGCTAACATGCTGGACTCAACCTAGGCACTTTTTCTCATGTACCTTAAAGTTTTCTCTCATCCCTCAGGCCCTGTTCGGGGCCCCCAGATGCTGAGTTCCCGTGACACTCAGACCTGACAGGCCTGAGGCTGAGTTGGCTGTGACCCCCCCGACCACTGGATGGTCATGGCTGTAGCTCCTGATGAGTAGCTGGCTGTAGATGCCACAGAGTCCTTTTATTTGTTCATGTTTTAGTTGCAGTGCCAAGGACATGTATAGTCAACCCTTGAACAACCTGGAGGGTAGAGGGCGTGACCCTCTGCACATTTGAAAACCCACACATAACTTTTGATTCCCCGAAAACTTCACTACTAAAATAGCCTCCTGTTGACCAGAAGCCATACCAATAGCATGCCAGTCAATGAACACATATTTTGTATATACATTACATACTGTATTCCTAACGATAAGGAAAGCCAGAGAAAAGAAAATATTATGAAGAAAATCTTCAGGGAGAGGACATATATTTACTATTCGTTAGGTGG